>NW_027529426.1:2680262-2824237 GCF_008692635.1 Crocuta crocuta
AAAAAAAAAAAAAAAAAGCTTCTATTTTACTGTTCTGTTTAACACACACACATGTTTATTTTTATGTCAATACTGAAAGTGGATTCTGTTCTTCAAATTGTTTGGTATCCTGTCTTTTCCACCTACCAATAAATAATGAATCCCCATGCTAATAAATATTTATCTACAATATCAGTTTTAGTGAAAGTAAAACAAAGGGATCTTAGCTTTTTGTTTAATTTGAGGTCATCCTGGCTTTCAGTTACAAAGGAGGATAAATATGTGAAATAAATGGTGTGGGTTTTTCATCTGCAAACAGAATAGACTAGGAGTCGTCTTCTATAAACCTCTACAGTGTGTACTGTAACCAGACAGGAGACTCATGGGAGTAAATATGTGCTCAAAACTGTAAGTGTCACTGTCTGACAGGTACTGTGTACAATGTGCTGTCCCTTTGGTCTCTTTGTTATACTACAAGAGTGCAGGTGACATATTCCTCCCACTTTGCTGCCTCCATCAATATTTCTGTGCCTCAGGAAGGTTTCTACCTACATATTTCTCCCTCCCCAAGAAACTCTAAATATCTCAGATAAGGTGATGGGTACAAAAGGAGCATTTCATAGACTTTGGACTAGGATTTATTGGAGTAAATTGCAATCCAAAATAATTGGAGACAGAGAATGCTCTATAGGCCTTTGCATACTTTCTCAGTTTTAAGTTCATATATTAAGTCATCTTTTGCACAACCACTGTGTGACGGCCACTGTACTAGGAGCTCATCATTCAGAGATAAGCGGGATATGCCCTCGCTTTCAAGGAATGTAATTTGAGTTTCAAATTCAGATTCAAATAACATTTCTTCAGCCTATACCATTCAGTGGGGTGGACAAGCAGTGGGGTGGATCTAAGATGAGGCATTTGATTACTGAAATTCATTAATGATATTTATTGACCCCTTCCTTCCAAAATAAGTTTATCAATAGAATTTCCTAATTTTTAAGTTTTTTCTTCTATTATATTTTCTTGAACTTTTGGTATTTGCTACTACTTGTTAGGTTAAATGAACAAATTGGAAAAAAGGGTAAACAAATAAGAAGCATTTAGTTGATAAACTTCGAGCAATGATTTTAAAAACTAATTTACTTGTTTTATATTTGAAAACCTGTGGACATATAATGTGGTCTTAATTTTTCCTACTAGAGTAGATCTAGTAGATTAGTTCACATGATACAGTTAAGTATATTGAGATTTTATGCATTCTGCCCTTAGAGTGGCTCTACTGTGTGAACAAGTGTGGAAGACCTACCATTAAGGCATTTATTTTCACAGTATTTCTTGGGATAGGAATTATTGAAATTTAGGTGGCGGGGGGAGGAAGTAACTTGTCCACATTTCACTCAGCTAGAAAACGTTTGAGTTAGGATTCTAGCTCTGACCCATCCAGCTTCAAAGCCCATGTAATGTCCTCTTGACTCCCATGAACTGGTGGGAAGATAGACTCACAAGTGCTTTGGGTCCATTGAGAAAGGAGCAATCAGGAACTGTCTTTACTGTATGAAAGAGCTGGCACTGAAATAAGTCTTGCTGGCTGGGGTAGCAGAGAAGGAGGAAGGGGAGGAATAGTTGGAGCTAGTAGTAGGAAGAATACGTGCCAAGGTGCAGAGGAATGGAAGCTCCTGGTGTGTTCAGAGGGTGGCGAGAACACCACTGCGGCTGGGGTATGGGACATGGTGGAGAGCAGAGTTAGTTGGCTCTGAAATTGAAAAGGCTTGGCACCAGAGTCAGGAGGGCAACTTGGGTACCAAGCTGGAGACATGGGGTTTCTAAGCAATATAGAGCCATAAAAATTTTAAAGTAGAAGACATTTCATAATTAGATGGGACTTTTACAAAAGGTCACTTGGGTGGCAGTGTGGAGTATACACTGAAAAAGAGAAGATTGGAGACCCAGGGCTGCCATGTGAGGTTGTGCATGTTGTTTACTGCACAAGTAAACAACTGGGCCTGCTTAGAGAAGACACCTTTTAAAATTTGCATAATAAAATGCTCTACTTGCTTTTTAATTGCTTATAAAATAATAGGAAAGATTAGGCAAAGAAAAAACCATGTACCTGAAGGCCTAGGAGTCTGGAGGTGGACATGGTGGTCTGTTTACCAACTGTAGGACATTGGGCACATTCTCCATTCTCAAAGCCTATTCCCTCATCTTTAAAGGAGAGTTGATAATAGGGTCTGGCAGAGTTAGGGGCATGGGTGAGAGAAGGATAAATAGGTCTGGGACCGGAAGCCATTGCTAGCAGTTAACCCTGCAAGTGTGGGGGGACCTGTAGTAAGCATTTCATACGTTTTTTTATTTTCCCCTTGATGCTTTATCAGTTCTCTTTTTTTTTTTAAAGATTTCTTAAAGGATTTATTTATTCATTTATTTATATATTTATTTACTTGATTTATTTATTTAGAGAGCACACGGGGGAGGGGCAGACAGAGGGGGAGAGAGAGAATCCCAAGTAGGCTGTGCACTGTAAGCCCAGAGCCAGATGTGGGACTTGAACCCACCAATGGTGAGCTCATGACCTAAACTGAAATCAAGAGTTGGACGCCTAACCAACTGAGCCACCCACGCAACCCCCTCCCCCCCCATATCACTTCTGAGAGGGAGCTGTTATTGTCCTATTATTTAAAGATTTTAAAACTGAGTCGCAAGGATGTTAAATAACTTGTCTAATTTCACACAGCTAGGCAGTGGCGTAGTTAAGACTCAACCCCCTCGGGTCTATGTGACTCTTATGTTTATGCTCTTAATGACTGTGCTGTGTGTAGAAGTGACCTTTTCTGTATGTTGAACTCCCTTAATACCCTACCCGAGTCTCTCTGATAACATATTCTGATTTTATCCTTTATTGGTTTTAACTTGAATTGGGTCATAGTTATTTACATAATGTTTTGTTTAATTTACTAGATGGGAAGATTCTGAGGACTGGGATCCAGTCTCATTCATTTTTTGTCTTTGTCTTTGATAACTCTTTGCTTAATAAAGTATACATTGGTAAGATGAATAATCTCTTAAGGTTTTTATTATACATATAAAGCTTCAGTTGCAGTTATGGTTAAGTAGAACTTAAAAAGGAGTCATTGGATTTTAATTTGATATCTAGATTGATTGCTAAAGTTTCAGGCAATTCCTAATTGCCATTTTTCTCTGAGAAATAATTTGTGACTTGCCATCAAACACTGAGGCCAAGACCAGTCCTTTCTGGAAGCTTAAATCTGAGCTTGCTGCTTCACTGCTGGGGCAGCTATAACCACTTACATGTCTTAAATGATATTTGTGAGTCCATCAAAAATGTTACACCGTCATTCATGCAGGTAAGGACCTCATTTTGCCAACACTCATGAAACCCTTGTGCTGATAGTCACTCTCGTTTGGTCCTGGCCTGACTCAGATTTAGACAACAAATAGAAGTGTTTTCCTAGTTCAGAGCAGATGATCAGAGGCCCTGGGGGTCAGACTGCCTATATTTGCATCCTACTTTCTTGGTTTATGAACTCTGTGGCCCTTGGTGAGCAAGCGTCTATAAAGGAAGATAGCTAAGAAACAAGGCTATGGTAATAGTTTCATGTGCCTGGTTCATTGGGAATGTAGCAGGAAAACTATTTACATTCGGACAAGAGCCCCTATTGCTCAGATATTCTTTAAAGGCCAAAATTGTGAGCTTATGTGATGGAACTTGACATTTCAGTGTTACAGCCCATGTCTACCCCAGGATGACCCTTTGGTGTTTTTAATTTTTTTTTTTAATGTTTTATTTATTTCTAGGAGAGAGAGAGACAGCGTGAGCAGGGGAGGGTCAGAGAGAGAGGGAGTCACAGACTGAAACAGCCTCCAGGCTCTGAGCTGGCAGTCAGCACAGAGCCCGACGCGGGGCTCGAACCCACGAACCGTGAGATCATGACCTAAGTGAAAGTCGGACGCTTAACCGACTAAGTCACCCAGGTGCCCCCCTTTGGTGTTTTAAAATCAGAGTTCACGTTCTTGTAACTACATCTGCTTTTGTGAACTCTAAGGAGGGATTTGGGGCGTTGCTTTATGCTCTGTATGCCCTACCAGAGTAGGAAATGATGGCTTTTTAAAAAAAGGAAAATGCTGTTTGAGATCAGCATTGCCTCTGGGCTTTGGAAAACCCTGAAGTTTCTTCCATCTTCCAGGAGAGCAGCATAAGCGAGCTGGGAGAAAGGAAACCAAACCCCAGGGAAGTTTCATAGCTCATTTCTGCCACCCTTACTGGAAAAGAGGAAGGAAAGTTCTGTACATAGCTCTCATGGCCTCGTAGGCTAGAAGTTCAGGTGTGCTGGAAATAGAGCACAGGGGAGGCTTCTTATTCCCAGGGGCCACTGTTTAGCCTGAGGGGAAGTGAAATAGCGGCAGAACTGGTCTCAAAACATTGCTGTGCAGCGAAAACAAGCGTGTGCCTGTCTGTCACAGAGTCGGTTTTCTTTCATGGATGCGAAGTTGCACAAAGACTCGTGATGTTATTCTCCTTTGAGATTTTATATTTGAGATAGCTGGAAGAGCAATCACGTTGGATAAAAATACTCTTCAGACCCATTCTTGTTCTTGTGGTTTTGACTGCTTTGTTTTGCACTTTAAAGTAAGGCGGTNCACCATCTCTCTCTGTCTCTCAGAAATAAATAAAACATTAAAAAAGTGAAAAAAAATAAAGTAAGGGCAAGGGCTCCAGGGTGGCTCAGTTGGTTAAGCGTCCTACTTTGGCTCAGGTCATGGTCTCGTGGCTGGTGGATTCACGCCCCACGTCGTGCTCTGTGCTGACAGCTCAGAGCCTGCAAGCTGCTTCAGATTCTGTGTCTACCTCTCTCTCTGCCCCTCTCCTGCTCATGCTCGATCTCTCTCTCTCTCTCTCTCTCTCAAAAATAAACATAAAAAGAAAAGTAAGGGCAAACTTTGCCTGTACATTTTTGACAAGGGAAAGTTTGAGTTATCAATAAATGTTGAATTTAAAAATCATATCCTGGGTTACCTTCCCCCACTGTATGACTCCTGCTATAAGCTGGTAAGCCCTTAATACTTGGATACTTTGGTAGGGAAGATAAAATCGGATTGTATACCTTTCCCTTTTACTTGTGAACTAATTGTTGTTTTTCTGCATTTAAAAGCAGATGTTAAACTCCTCCTTTGATGTTCAACAGCAGACAGACTCCAGTTGTCTTGATGAGTATCTATTGTTTGAAGATCAGCTTCGGCAAATTAGATTTTGATGGTTACATTTTGATCTGGAGCCACAGAATGGAATGGCAATATATATTCTTTCATTCAGTACACATTTCTCAGGTTCTGGCTGAGCCCTTTACGTAAATTGTTTTCCAAATCTCACAAGTACCACAAAAACCTTGCAAACTGGATGGTGCTATCTCTATTTAATAGATAAGAAAAATAAGGTATATAGAACGATTAGTACTATTTTATACATAAGAAAAATAGGGCATAGAGAATGATTAGAAACCTTGCTCAGGGTTACATTGGTATTAAGTGGCTGGGAATCTGATCTGGGGATTTGGGCTGATCTCAAACCTGTTACTCCAGTGGGGCTGCCGTTTAAGAGGAGATAATAAATGGAGCGAAAATGGTAAGGATTGGAATCAGGAAAAAAGTAGTTAAACATGGTATTCCTTCATTGACTCCCTAGATGTTTATTGAGTACCTGTTTTGTGCTAGAAACTCTAAAAGTTGCTGGAAATTCACTGGTAAGCAAAACATAATCAATCTGTCACCAGTTTTATGGCAGAAATAGGGATACAAGAGTGTCTTGGCTGGGGAGACTTTGTAAAGTTTTTTAAGATGTAGACATTTTGACACCTGACGAGAAAAGTTTATTACTCTTTTACGTTAGTGCATATACTAAATTATCTGCAAAGGAACAGGGAGGTGGCTTCCCTAGACTACTTTGGAATTCTACTCCTTGCTTGAGCTGCTTAGGATATGCAGAAACGGAAGTTGGAGTGAAACTGTATTGAGTTTTAAACAAAGTGTTGCAAACAGAAATTTGAACAGTTACCTGGCAAGGACTGTATCTAATTCAGCTTTAGATTCCTTGTTTTATGTAGGAGGTACTTAGCACAGTACCTCCTATGTGGGAAATACCCAGTAACTCTGGTTGATTGGCTCAGTGATAGAAGATAAAATAGGAGAGGGTACAGGAGCCTCGTAGGAAGGGGCATAAGTTAAGGTAATATCAAGGAGAAGGGTGACAGCAATAAAATAAACCAAGAAATAAGCAAGGAGAGCACATGGCATGGGATGGACTTAATCCACTTGTACAAACTGTTTAATAGTCAAGGTGGGAGGAGCTATGCTTAGGGAATCTGGAAATGCTGTTAGGGTTGGGTGCTTGAGAAAGACTTCTTTTCATCTTATTTGGCACTTCCTGACCTTTTCTCACATAAGCCCTCTTATGCCCCCTTTCCTGCCATGTTCTTGATTTCAGTTTTTAAGATTTTAGGTTTTTAAGTATGATGTTTGGTTCTTTAGTAAGTTGAATGACCCTATGTGTCAGGGTGTTGGGACAGCCCTGAATCTTCCTGTTTCCTGTTACTCTTTTGGTAATGCCCCCTTTCAATGTCATGTGTCCTGGTTTGAATGAGAAAATAAATGGCTACCCAACTGAGGGAAATTGGTGACATTCTGTGTCTTTAAACAGAAACTTACAGCCTTGGGGCACCTGGGTGGCTCAGTTAGTCGAGTGTCCGACTCTTGATCGAGGCTCAGGTCATGATTTTATGGTTAGTGAGTTCAAGTCCCACTTTGGGCCCTGTGCTGACAGTGCAGAGCCTGTTTGAGATTCTCTCTCTCTCTCTCTCTCTCTCTCTCTCTCTGCCCCTCCTCTGCTTACATGCACTCTCACTCTCAAAATAAAAAAAAAAAATTTAAATTCTCTTAAAAAAAAAAAAAGGAAATCTTACAGCCTTCAGACTACTTTGATGAATTCATCTAATGTAGATGTAGTACCAGGAAAATTACATGTTAGATTAGTGTCTGATCTCTTATAATAAGTAGAAGAGCCAATGAGTAGTTACTGAAAAGAATCAGATGCTGAGTGAAATAACCTGATTTTGACAAAATGAACTTTAATTACGACTAATGGTTGGCATAGCCATGTGAGAAAGGGCATCTAAAGGTTATCATGGTGATGGGTCGTGTTTAGGGAATCTGGCCTCATTGGAAACAATCTTGTCATCATCACTCGTTTTGATTTAGCGGTTCACTGTTTCCACCGCAGGGGTAATTTCATTCAGATGCATTTTCATTTGTTCTCTAAGTAGAAAGTAAAAGAAATCATTTAGAACAGAGGATTTGTCAGAGGTTTAAAGAAATGGCTGGAGGGAAAATAGTGAAATTCATATTTCCTCCCCTTAAATCTACTGTTAATTGTGTCTTTTGTTGAAAATGGTGGTAATATTTTAATCAAATGAGACATTTGCATAGGGACTCCCAAGGCTTTAATGGAATGTATTTTGAGGTTTTTCTCTTGATAAATAGAAATTGGTTTTATAGTTCATATACCTGGCTCTAAAGAAACAGACTAACATTCTGTCATAGAGATATATGTAGAAGCTTTAGATACTCAGGTAATGCTTGACGATGGTTGCGGTATGAGAATTGGGTGGAGG
The DNA here is from genome assembly GCF_008692635.1 of Crocuta crocuta. Lineage (NCBI taxonomy): Eukaryota > Metazoa > Chordata > Mammalia > Carnivora > Hyaenidae > Crocuta > Crocuta crocuta. Next base: position 2,687,924 of record NW_027529426.1, read on the forward strand.
ATTAAAGTCATGCGATGGCCAGCCTCTTTTCCATATTAATAGTTTACGAGACAGTGATGCCTTTGCCACCAAGTCCCATAATTTCTTGTCACTGCAACGGTATCTTTTGTAGGAGGGTAACTTTCTGGAGTAGAGCAATTGTTTCTCTATAATTCTAAAACTCAGTTGTTTGGGAATTAAATTCTGACTCTGCCGCTGGCTATCTGTGGGTGAACTGGCTATTGTGGGTGTGGCTGAGCCTCAATTTTCTAGCCTATAAAATGGGACTAATGATTATTGCTTAGGGTTTATAATAGGCTGTTCATTCATTCCTGAATCTGAGGCAAACTGTAAGCATATTACACAAAACTAGTTTTCTCCCAGGCTGAGGAATCAATAGCAGATACTGAGGTTGGATAGACAGGTTATTGTTGGAAGGGTGTGACTCAGACTCGTTAACACTCAGTGTCTGGCCAGTCAGAATGGATGCTGACTGGAAACATTCTGGATGGTTGTCACAGTGCTCAGCCATTGAATATTAGTATGTGTGGTTGGTATTGAGAAATCCATGTTTAATCTGTGATGATTTGCAAGGAAACACATTGTGTTTCCTAGTTATAAATTAATGCCCCCTCTTCTGAGCTCCCCTGGTCAAGAAAGGATACCATCTTCATTTGAATGGTATGCCTAGCGTTCATGCCTGGATCCCTGTCTTTTTTCTTTTTTTTTTTTAATATTTTTATTTATTTCTAGGAGACAGAGAGAGAGAGACAGCGTGAGCAGGGGAGTGTCAGAGAGAGAGGGAGACACAGACTCTGAAATAGGCTCCAGGCTCTGAGCTGGCAGTCAGCACAGAGCCCCACGCAGGGCTTGAACCCACAAACCGCGAGATCATGACCTAAGCCGAAGTTAGATGCTTAGCTGACTGAACCACCCAGGTGCCCCCGAATTTATGACTTTTGACAAAACCTAGAGAGTCCCATGAAATTGGCTGCCAGACATGGCGGGCCTAGATACAGCCTTACCAGGCCTTCTACAAGGCTATCTGTCTGTGTAGACCAGCACTTCTCATTCTCAGAAATGACTGTCAGCACATCTGAATGTAGGGTCTGGGCCTCAAAGAGATTGAGGCCCTGGAAGAGGGAGGGTTTCCATGTTCCTTCTGCCAAGTGTTTCCTTGCTCATTCCCATTTCTTGTCTCAGGCTCTGGTTTTTCCCAGGATAATTAATGTTGGGAACTCTCCCTTGCAGAGGGCAGACTTAACTCATTTCCCTATGGATGGGATGGTGATAACCAGCTACTAAAATTCCAGTATCTTCCATATAATCAATCCTAGGAGGTTCCTTTCCTAGAGTAGGGGTGAGTTGGTTTACATAAACTGATGTAGTTGAGAGTCATCAAGAAATTGTTTTGTGATTACTTCACATGTTTTAAAATGTGAGACATTGATATTGTTAAAAGGGCAAGAGATAGCAAGCGTTGGTGAGGATGTGGAGAAAAGGGATCCTTATGCACTGTTGGTGAAAATGTAAATTAATGTACATTAGTTTATAATGTAATTAATAGTGGTGTAGCCACTGTGGAAAACAGTATGGAGGTTCCTTAAATAATTAAAAATAGAACTACCATATGATCAAGGAGCTCCATTTGTGGGTATATATTTGAAGGAAATGAAATCACTATCTAGAAGAGATATCTGCACCCTCGTGTTCATTGAGTTTATTATTTACAATAGCCAAGACATAGAAGCAGCCTAAGTGTCCATCAGTGGCTGAATGGATAAAGAAACCATGATGTGTACATGATAGAATATTATTCAGCCATAAAAAAGAAGGAAATTCTGCCGTTCATAACAATGAACCTTGACGGCCACGTAAGTCAGGCAGAGAAAGACAAACACCATATGATATTACTTATATATGGAATAAAAAAAACCCCACAAACTTATAGAAACAGAGATAATGGTGGTTGCCTGAGGTTGCTATAGGTTAGGGGGTGGGGGAAATGGGTGAAGGTGATCAAAAGGTACCAACTTTCAATTACAAGATAAATAAGTTCTGGAGATGTAATGTACGGTTTGGTGACTATACTTAACAATACTTGTTGTATGTTTGAAAGTTGGTAAGATAATAGATCTTAAAAGTTCTCATCACAAGGAAAGAATTTGTAACTGTGTGGAAAGAATTTGTAACTGTGGTGGCTAGATGGATAGATGGTTAACTTACTGTGGTGACCATTTTGTGATACATTCATATATAAAACCATTATGTTGTATACCCTAGACTAATACAATGCCATATGTCAATTTTGTCTCAATAAAACTGGGAAACAATTGTTTTGCATAGAAACCTTTCCTGCCAGCAGACTAAGGTGGTACTTCCAACCTTAAGCACAGGAGTTTCATTAGGGAAGATGGAGAAACCCAGGCAGTCTAGGTTTTAGTCTTAGTTTTGTCACCTGCTAGTTATTATATGACCTTGAGGTACATAGGCAGCTCTTCCTGGGGTTTCCTTATCCATAAAATGTTTTTCATGTGTGTTAATGACTTTTAGCTATCAACCTGAAATTCTATGAATCTGTAATAACTCCTAAAAGTACACAGTACAATATTTGAACGGATTCAGCCTGTCAGTATCTGATGATAGTAGTTACCATTCTTAACATCACTCTAGTTTGTGGCTGTGGCTGTTTTGTGGAGACCCAGGCATCTGTTGCTAGAGAAGGCTCTTCCTCCCATCATTTGATATCATGTTGGTGTGCTTTTCTTTTCTTTTTTTTTTTATTTCTAGGAGAGAGAGAGACAGCGTGAGCAGGGGAGGGTCAGAGAGAGAGGGAGTCACAGACTGAAACAGGCTCCAGGCTCTGAGCTGGCAGTCAGCACAGAGCCCGACGCGGGGCTCAAACCCATGAACCACGAGATCATGACCTAAGCGAAAGTCGGACGCTTAACCGACTAAGCCACCCAGGCGCCCCATGTTGGCGTGCTTTTCAAGTGAAGTGGCAGATTTCTTTTCTGATGGGACAGACTCACCAAGTCTCCTCTGTGATCGCGTCATGCAAAAAGTCATGAATTTGGTCCATTGTCAGCCTAAGTATTGGCGATGACACCACTCTCTTCTTTTTCATTTTGAAATAAGTACTTTATTTTTTTCAAATATTTATTTAAATTCCAGTTAGCATACAGTGTAATATTAGTTTCAGATGTAGAATTTATTGATTTATCACTTCCATACAACACCCAGTGCTAATCACAAGAAGTGCCCTCCTTCACCAGTTTAACCTAACCCCCCACCTTCCCTCTAGTAACCCTATGCCACTCTATTTTAATACAAAAAATTTTAACACTTATTGATTATAGAGAGACGGAGGGAGACCGAGCATGAGCAGGGAAGGGGCGGAGAGAAGGGGAGACACAGAATGTAGGCTCTGAGCTGTCAGCAACAGAGCCCAATGTGGGGCTGGAACTCATGAACCGTGAGATCATCACCTGAGCTGAAGTCGGACGCTTAACTGACTGAGCCACCCAGGCGCCCTGATGCCGCTCTATTTTAAATGTTGGATCCTCTGAGTATCCTAATGGTAGATTCCAATGTGTGATGTTTAAAATATTACTTCATAGTTTAATTGTAAGCATTTGTTGGTAACTTGTAGTGATTCATCCTTATAGTTTATTACAAGAGAGAATATATACAGATTTTTATTTCTGCAAAAATGTCATTAGGGTTTTGATAAGGATTGCATTGAATCTGTATCACTTTGGGCAGTATTGATATCTTGACAGTTTTAAGTCTTCCATTGTATGAACGCAGATGTCTTTCTATTTATTTGACTCTAGTTTAATTTCTTTCAGAACTACATTCAGTGTTTACATCTTTTGCCTTGGTTAAGTTTATCCTAAGTATTTTATTCCCTTTGATGCTAATATAAATAGAATTGTTGTCTTAATTTCCATTTTGTATTGCTCACTGTTAGTGTATGGAAACACAAATGATGTTTGTGTGTTGATTTTCCATCTTATGACTTTGCTGAATTCACTTATTTGAACTGTTTTTTTGTAGACTCTTTAGGGTATTCTGTATCTGTGATGGGTTTTCACGTCATCTGTGAGTGGAGATATTTTTATTGATTCCTTTGCAATTTGGATGCTTTCTATTTCTTTTTCTTGCCTAATTGCTCTGGTCAGGACTGCCAGTACTATGTTGAACAGAAGTGGCAAAAGTGGGCACCCTTGTGATCCTAAAGGAAAATTTTTCAGCCTTCCACCATTAAAATGTTTTTTATTTGTGGTATATTTTGATTTTCCTCTGTTGTAGGCCTTTATATTTGTCATTTTTAACAACTCCATAATCTGTTGAGTTGTTGACCATAATAGAACAACACTTTACGTAATTATTGAACATTCGGAATGTTATTTTTCCTATAATGAATAATGCTTCAATGAATATCTCTAACATACTTTTTGATTATTAATTTCTCACCAGTTTCTTAATGAAATGTAACTTTGTAGAAGCCTCCTGAACTATTTTGTAGTCAAGAATCAATCTTTGGTCTGACTTCAGCTCAGGTCATGATCTCATGGTTCATGGGTTTGAGCGCTGCTTCGGGCTCTGTGCTGACAGCTCAGATCCTGGAGCTTGCTTCGGATTCTGTGTCTCCCTCTCTCTCTGCCTCTCTCCCGCTCATACTCTGTCTCTCAAAAATAAATAAGCATTTGTAAAAAATTTTAAGAAATAAACAGAATCAATCTTTGTATTCAGATAAATTATCAAATAAACAGCTACTCTTGTAACAGCATTCATTCATTCATCAACCAATATGATGGGTTATTATGCGTTCAGTAGGTGCCAAGAACTAAGTATTAAAAGTTCAGGATACCTCTCTGACCTGTAATATCTCATAGTTTAGTGGGAGACTCAGACTGATCAAAAATAAATACTGCAATATGATGAGCTATGTTGGCAAGATGTGATAAGTTGCCTTAGTTGCATGAAATTGGCTTTGACAGCATTGTTGATTGGTATCCTTTATGATATGAGAGGTGTGGACATATTCATGTCACATAAAATTTTTTAAAATAATGTGTATAATAAATAGACTTAATAATCTGACAGAATATGGGTCCATCTGACTTATCCAACTTCTTTTCCTTAAAATCTAAATCTTTCCAGGAGGTCTCTGGTCCAGTGTTGGTTCGTAGTTCCATACGTCCTGTTGCTTGATTAGGCTTATTAGCTCCTGGTTGCCAGTGACTGTGTCACATGCCTCACTTCTGTTCCACACCTGTTAAAAACTGCTGTGTTTATAGTGAGTGTTGAAGGATTGGTGGTTCAGTTGACATGCCTTTAGTTACTTTTTCCACCATTTTATACTTGCCTTAGAAAACTTCATTAGCTATCAGTTTACATTCTGTGATATTGGTGAAATCAGTGCTATTTTAATTACATCTTGTCATTTGTTTAGCAAAAACAAATTCAGATTAAGAAGGTATTTGTGAGATTGTATAATCCAATGGAGATTCTTCGAGTAAAAATAGAAACATATAATGGATGGAGCTAGAACCTACACAGACAAAATAAAACCCTTCTGCGAAAATTCCCGGATGATCTCTTAAGCCATTGCAGAGGGAGGAAGAACAAGGAGATCCTTCTGTATACCTAAGTATTAAGTCAGGCTTTGGATACAATGAATCTGTTTTGGAAATAGCCTTTTATGGCTCCACCATTTTGAGTTTCATTAGGTGGCTATGAATTTGCCTCCTTTACACTTGTGCATTAAAAAATCTGGCCCTTATTTTAAAATTTTTCAAAAAGGTAGCCCTGGAAACGGCTTTTGAGACTGATTTCTTGGGAAATCTTGGGACTGATTTCTTTTCTCTTTTCATTTCTGAAACCTAAATGGTGTACTCTGCCTTGTTCCTTACAGCGCTGTGGTGATTAGGTTATGCATTTACTTTGATAACACACACATATTGCTGTGTGGAGTCACTGTTCATTGCGATCCCCAGATGAAACAAGGTGGGGGCACTGTATCCGGGATTAAGTGAGATAAATTTATCTCAGCTTTTCAAAACACTGTGTGAGCACAGTATAATTCACTTGGACAACTGTGGAATGAAACTCTTGTTTTAGAGGTCATTAGATATTTCATAGGAACTGACTGCACAGAGGAATATATGGAAAAGATGTTTTGGCAGGTGATAGAATTTGAGGCAGCATTCACATCACCAACCTAAATAGAATTAATTTCTTCCAAGGTGATTTATAGCCTGACTTCTGTGACTGAGGAATTGATCCCTTGACAAGTCTTTATGAAATAACGCCTCAGGCAGGGAAATTATATGCACACCTCAGGCATTGCATTTATTTTGTCAGCCTTCTTTGCAGGGTGTGTATAATCTTGTACTGTGCAACTAACAAAAACCATAGTTGTACTGTGTCATGACTCTAACTGTAGCTCTACTTTGTCATGAAAGACTTCCTCAGTTTCCAGAAACAATAGCTACCACAGAGAGAAGCTTTCTTTCTTTGCACCCCCATTTCTAGCAACGTCATTACTGCATTGGACTCTTTAGGAAGCCCTTTTGGTCACATCAACAGTTTGTTCTGTGCTATCTATCTTAACTTTTAGCTCCGTCTGCAGAATTTGTGTGGTTAGCCTGAGACATGTGCAGATAAATTGCCTTGGGTTCAGCGCTCTCCGACTTGGAGCTAAACGTGATACTGTTCGCTGAACTGATGAATGCGGCTTCTTGGTGATATCGATGTTTCTACAGTGGAATATAAACCTTCGGCTGCCTTGCTTTGCATTTCCATATTCATGTTCCGCGCTTGACCGCTGCCTCTCAGACGACTTCATCTCTCAGAAAACTGTGTTGCAAGCAGAAAGAGAAAGAAAATTGTTCTTCCTCACCCACTGCTCTTCTGCCCACTCACAACAGTAAGAACTGTGAGTGTGAGTCTTTTGCCAGATGTAAATAGTGGCAACTCCCAATTCACAAACTGATTACAAAGTCAGCTAGTGGTTTTGAACTAGAAATGTGTTTCCTAATGAGAGTAAACAATTCAAAGAATTGATGAGCCCTTTGGAACTTCTTTAACCCATAACATTCTAGCAGCATTATTAATTGTATTTGTACCTTAAGACCTCACCTTCCCCCATGTTTCCCTGTGGAAAAATATCCTTGGTTCTGCTTCGGTATCATATGGAGCATTAATATTTCATTCTTAACTTCAGTAGACAGTTAACTGTGTCTTCCTGTGTATTCTGAGAGAGTATATCAGGCAGGGTTCTTAGAAGCAGTGGAGACTGGGTGAATGATTTAACCAGAGAAGGAATTTATTGAGAAGATATTGGGTAGTTTCTGGAACTGCTGGAAGTTGGAAAAAAGGCAGGGACGATTAGAGACCGTGCAGCCAAATTCATAGCCAAGGTCATATGATATGATTAGTTCTACGCAGGGTAGCTGGACTCTGTTGTCGAACACAGGACCGTGCTGGTTCACCCTGACCACAACAGTGGGACCAACTGTGTCACCTCAGCTGTTACTACCTCTGGCACTGGATGTTGTTGCCATTGCCCTTACCCATGGTAACTTCCTTCTGCTCCTGCCTTTGTGTCTCCAGCTTTAGATCCAGGGGCTACGGCTAAGTTGTGTGCCCATGCCTTAGCTGCAAGGGAGTCTGGGAAGGTGAGTGTCCAGCTGTTTTTGCCTTTATGTTGAAAGGTGTGGCTCTCATCAATACTCACATGATGAGGACTTCCACAAATACATGAAGGAGGTTCAGGTACTGGATATTCTCTGTCCTATACTCCTCAATAAGGACAAACCTTCACTGTAAGAAGCCACAGTAGGGACTCAGGTAGAAGGGGAATGGTGAACACATGTGTCCATCTGCAGCTGCAGTTAATGAACTTGGTGAAAACAAAGATGGCTGTGCGCTGGTGTCCAGGGAGGCTTTCATTATGTGCTAAATAAAGCTAGAGACATGACTTAGGATTTAGGCGCATTCGACCTCCCTGTGCATTTCTTGCTACTTAAACATAAAATGCATTAAATTGAATTTTAACAGTTTGATTAACTAGGAGGAACAGATTTAGATTTATCAGTTTTCTAATTGTATATAGAATGAAATTTCACATTATCAGTTTGTCTTATATGGTTGGCTGGTTTATATATTTATTGATCAATTTCTACCATTTTTAAAATTTATTTTTATTTACAATTATATATATTACATATATATAATGAAATATATATGGCTTATAAATTCCTGCCTGTTTATTTGCATTGTCATTTTCCTTTTCTGAGAGGCAATTACTTTTCATTCGTTAGCTCTTTTTCTTTTTTTTTTTAAATTTTTAAATAATTTTTATTTATTTTGGGAGAGAGAGAGAGTACGAGCAGGGGAGGGGCAGAGAGAGAAGGAGACACAGAATTCAAGCATTCTCCAGTCTCTGAGCTGTCAGCACAGAGCCTGATGTGGGGCTTGAACTCACAAACCACAGGATCGTGACCTGAGCTGAAGTCAGATGCTTAACTGATTAAGCCACCCAGGTACCCAGAGTTCTTTTTCTTATATTTACTTCCATATTGTTAATTAATATGTTTATATTAATATTTCTTTTTTTTTCCAATTTTCCACATTAAACATTGAATTCTTATGAAGGAAGTTAAGGAGTTAGCTCTGGGGTTTTTTGTTTTGTTTTTAAAGGAGTTAGCTCTGTTTTATTCTCCTTCACTCCTAAGATAGTCATATCTCAGGTTGTTTTCACTGTAAATATATTTTATAGCTAAGCTATTCAAGGTACTATGATTTTATATTCTTTCTTGTGTAGCATACTGAAGTTCCTGATTCACATATTCATCCCCAAATCCTCAAATAAGATCAAACACAACAAATAAGGTCTCTTGCTTCTTATACGTGCACATATGTGCGTGTGACATTTTTTTCCCAGAACCTTCTGCTTGCGTGCTTCATTCTGAACTGTTTACTCTGGAGACTTTATACACAGCTGTTGACCTGGAATTTTCCTTTACTATCATATTGGGAATTCTCGATTGACCTGGATAGGTGGCATCTCTCTTGCTTTTGTCTCTCTTTGGGGGAGACACATTGCCCAGTTGCTTCTTGAGAAAGAGTGTGTATGATGTTTGTTTGTTGTTTTTTTTTTTGAGATCCAGCATGTGTGAAAATATCATTTAGTCTTTCCTCACACACAGTTGATAAAGAATTTAAAGTTGGAAATTATTTTCCCTGAGAGTTTCGGAGGCCTCATTCCATTTCATCTGCTTCCAATTTTATTATTGAATTGTTGTATGCTTTTTTGATTCTGATTATTTTATATGTGACTTTTTTGAAGGGAGGGAGGAAGGTTTTATTAGAGTTTTTTCTTTTAATCTCCTAATATTCTGAGAATCCATCATAATGTGCCTGCTTTTGTAACTTTTTTCATTTATTGTGAAGATTTTGTGGGTGGTGGTGGAAGATAATTTTCTTCCCATTGTTTTTTGTTTTCTTTCCTTTCTGGAACTCTTATTTATCAAATGCTGGGACTTTTGTATTTTTCCTTCAGTTTATTGTTAAAAACATTTTTTTGACCTCTTGTTTTTATATTTTTTCTTCTACTCTTGGGGAACATTTACCTTTATTATTTTCTAACCATTCTGTGGATTTTTTTTATCTGTGATCATAATACTAATCTTTAAGAATTCTTTCCTGTTCTCTCAATATTTCTATTTTTATAGCATCCTATTCTTTTTTGCTTTATGGATGCAATATCTTTCATCCCTTGGAGTTAATAATGTATATATGAAATTTCCAAAGCTTGCAGGATTGACTCTCTTTCCTTTTAAAGTTTCTCTTTGTCATGTCTGACTCTTCATCACATGTCTGGTGATTGTTTACTGTCCATTCAATACATGTGGAGACACTGAAAACTTACTGGAAGCTCTCTGCATGAACAAGTTGACAAGCTCTCTCTCTCTCTGTCTCTCTCTCTCACTCTCTCGTCAAGTGGCGGCCTTACTATTGGATGACTTTTTCTTTACAGAAGTCCCATAGTCTTAGTGACAGTAGATCTCTTTTCTTGGGCTGGTTATTTTCTCCAGAAAAGTCTGGAGAAAGTATGTTTGAGTCCAGACCTTCTCGGGTTTAACCTTTGCAAAGAGCAAACCTGAGATGGGGGGAGAGATAGTCAACAGGCTTCATGGCGGAGGAAGGATCTGGAAGTTTGCTCCTTAAAACGTCTTGCAAGCAGTCCTCTGGTTTTCAGTGGCCCCTCCACCCTGCCCTCTCCACCCAGCCTGGACTTTTGACGCAACTATGCCTAAATCTGCACTTTCTTAAGGTTCTACCCCCCACATTGGCTTACTTCTTCCTGACAGCTCTGTCTGTAGACATTTAAGTTTTGTCTGTCCTTGCATTGCAAATTTTGCATTACTGGCCCATCTAATTTCTATTTTCCAATTTTTTTTTCCCATTAAGTTTCTTCTCTTCCATTCTCCGTCTTGTTGTGAGTGTACCTCTGCCTCTTGCTAAGTGTCATTTAGTGGTGTTTTATAGGTAATAGAGTTAAGCACATGATTGTAATCTACCACATACACCTGAAAGTCCCTATTAGTGAATTTTTGAGATTTGGCCTTTCAATTTGGATTCATGGTTGTCTGGTCCATTAATGAAAAGTTTATTTGGTCATTCCAGGATGGATTCCATTTATTTTACTTTTCAGTTTCATCCAAAAATGGTTACTGTCATTGTCAAAATGAACTAGGTATCACCCTTTCTTGACTTGAGTACATAACAGGAAAAAGGGTTAGTTATCTCTAAAGTGTAAATTCTAAGTGTGACCTGAAACCCAATCACAAGAATAACATACAATTTCAGCATTACAAAGAAATGACTTCCACCTTCTACTAAGGCTTTTCCAGGGCCTTAATCTCACTTGGTTCAGTCTTTCTTAGATTTCATACGTTTGACTTGAATTTGTCCAAGGTAGAAAAACATTCTTTTCTATGTGGTCTCACTTGTCTTGTGCGGGACACTGCATTTTTATGAGTTATATCTTTACAGTGTACAGAACAACATCAGATCATGACCTCCTCTCCATTTCTAGGATAAAATCACTCCCTCTTGTAAAATGTGGGAGGGTTTATAATGTGCCCAAGCCTACATTATTGAACATGTAAACACCACAGCAGAATCAGGACCATATATAATCTCTCAACATTTTCTTTAAATAGTACTTCCATTGTAACAGTAGCAGGTGATTTTTTTAAAACAATGTTTAACATATTATTAAGGTATAGCAAAGATTACTCTAAAATTATTATGGACCTAGTCAATCACTGTAAAGCAGAGAGGAAGCTAATTCAGATTTTAAGGGTTTCATGTCCTACAGGATTTGAATGAATACAGGCGGATCTGATCTGATTCCTAATCTAGAGTTTATAGAATCTTTTCTCAAAAAACAAAATAATGTTTACTTTCACGATAGAATAAATATTTTTCTGTTTCAAGCACCCCATGTTCTTTGTTGATAAGTCAAGACTGAGAGCATATAGAGGTTCAGAGAGGAAACCTTCTGTTTGATCGTGTTTTCATCATGATAGGTAAAAGCCCTAGGCATCTGTTTTGTGCTAAAGCTTACTAGACGTGTCACTGCCTCTGAGCAACAAGCAGGAAACGCTTCTGTCCTTAAAATCAAAAATAGATGCTCTTTCTCATTATCATAACTCAAAAGATCATCTTTTTTAATGAGATGGGCACATCCCTTGTGGTTTTCACAGATTTAAGAAGCAGATTATTTGATTCAGAGCTTGTAGAAAAATAGCTCTGGTAAGATAGATAATGAAAATTTTACTGAAAGCTGAAACAAGAACTTTGTTCTTTCTTCATTTTTCACCTCTTCTTTCTTTTATTTTTCATTTATTATTTTTGATGATTCCTAAAGGGATTCAACTGTCTTATTTTAAGATGTCAGTATATTTACACAATTCTTGATGTATATTAACTTCAAAAGATCGTCACTGTGGAGGAAAAAAAATTGTTCTCAAGAAGAATTGGATGTGTTAGGATTTAGATATACTGTATATAGTCTAACTTGCTTTAGACAATTCTACAAAGTACTGTGTATTAATGTGTTGGCAGTTGGAAGATAAAAATTGCTTCTTTGCTGATTTTAGAAAGTTCTGCCTGTGTTGTGGAAAGTAGGGCAGGGGAAACTTAAAGAGAAACAACTAGAAGTAATTTGAGGGAAATAAAGTAATGTATTTGAAAGTGCCTCATAAACTTATAACTAACATAAAGGTGTTGGTTACTATTACTGCAAGCCTCAACTTAAAGAAAGCAAAAAGATCCAAAAAGATTCAAAGAAGAAAAAAATAGAAAAAAGAGAGAAGAACTAATTTGGGTGAGAAAAAGTTCATAAAGAAACATATTGAGAATATCATAGTGGGGGGTGTTACATTCTAGTTTTTTTTTTTTTTAATCTGAAAATGCAGTAGTACTTATACTTCTTATTTAAGCAGTTAAATTGAAAACATTTTATAAACCAAAAGTTTTACTTAAAATAATTTGAGGAAGGAATCTTATCGTATGAGTTGGCAAGAATTGGGTGGAAACCACGAGGCAGCTGACTTTCTCAGCTCTAAATAAAGATCTGTATGTCATAGGGGCTTCTGTGCGGTGCTTCCACTTAATTAAGGTTTAATTTACATTTGTTGATATCATCTGAGCTGTGCTTTTTGTTCTTATTCACATCTTTACAAGGTAGGTATCATTAACCCATTTTACAGATGAGGCATAGAAGGGTAATTGACTGGTTCCCAAGCACTTAATTCTCCAGTGTCAAAGCCCTCATTCATCCAACCCTTGGGTTTATTCCCACATTCCCACAGATGCTGCACATCAGAGCAATGAATTCTGTTGTGTTTCTGGATACATGGCTTATTGGATCTCTCTAGAAGAAGTCCTTATTAAATAACAGCAGTGAATTTATAGATATCACCCCCACGGCATGTTTTAGTCCTGGCTGTGTTTGTACTAACTGACTTCAAATGAGCCCTACTATTTGCATTCTGTAAGAACCAAGGAATAAACAAAGAAGACATCTCAGCTGTCCAAGTATGGGTTGAGAGTCTGTGCACTGTGCCCTTCACACCTTATCTGGAGTTTGGTATTTTTTTTTTTTTTAAATTTTTTTTTTAAGTTTTTTTTTATTTATTTCTAGAGAGAGAGAGAGCGTGAGCAGGGGAGGGTCAGAGAGAGAGGGAGTCACAGACTGAAACAGGCTCCAAGCTCTGAGCTGGCAGTCAGCACAGAGCCCGACGCGGGGCTCGAACCCACGAACCGTGAGATCATGACCTAAGCGAAAGTCGGACGCTTAACCGACTAAGCCACCCAGGCGCCCCTGAGTTTGGTATTTTAAGTTTCATTCTCTTCTAAATTTTATTTGGTTTTCAAAATCATAGCTGACTTGAGAAAGAAAGGGAAAGGCTCCTACTCTGACCTCAATGAGACTTGCCTCTTGAGGGTGAGGAGATAATCAAACTATGAAAGGTAGACAAACTGTCTCCTAGAGCAGAGCAGTCAGTGGCCTTTGAGTAGAAGAGCAAACAGCCTTCTGTACCTCCGGAGCTTGTCTCCACTGGCCTTTATAGGCAGCTCTGTTCTGCTTACCAGCAGCGCACACAAAGCCAGTCTTGCACCCTGTTCTATTCCACTGATTTATCTTCCACTAGGATCCTGACTCTGCTTGGCTCCACACCTGGATCTGTAATTTGGATTTCACCTTGAGCTCTCCAGGGTGTTTTTATACCTGTGCTTTCCTCACTGTTTGAACCTCAGCAATTTCTTACTTTTGCTACTCAGAGTGTCTTGTTGGCTTTGGGAGGAACTCCATCCCTGCCAGCTCTGGTCGTGGTGGTAGAGACTCACCCTCTGCCTAATATCCCCTGAGCCACCTCCTTTCCTTCAGTGTTTTCATGTTGTTGATCCCATGTCACCAAAGATGAGTTATATTCTGGATGTTCACAGAAGGCATTACATTTTAGAACAGAAAGTTAATCCAGTACGGTTGAAATTAAGCCCTTTTCATTACTTAGATGGGTAGTCAGTCCTTCAACTGTTATGAAAATCTTGATCATTCTCAATATCTTCTTACTCATTGTGGTTTCTAAAAAGGAGAAATTGTAGAGTATTATAACAGCATAGTGAGGCAAAGAATTATAATGGGTTATAGAATATGTTATTTTTGAGGAGCATAACCAATTTTTTAAGTAGCTTCCACCAGTTTTCATATCAAAAAATGGTTCATTAAACATTTTGTTTACAAATTTGTCTTTTAGGTCAACATCAGCCAATACTTAAGTAGAGATATTACAATATCATAAAATAGTTAAAAAGGGAGATAGTGGAGCAAGTGGTTGTTGACATGAAATGTTTATTTTGGAGAGAATTCTTGGCATTTTTGCCTCACATCAGCATAATGAGGGTTTGTAGGAGAGGAGGGAAGCATTAATGTATTCGTTGGGGATTAATGGCCTTGTAGAGCATTTGTGTTAGTGAATATATTATGGATAGTGTCATAAATATAGTAATTAACAAGTTGCACACTAAACATTTTGTGTTTAGCATAAATATCCCACTCCTCCCCTTGATGGCCTGCATTCAAGGGAATACTGCATTGTTCCTCTTGGTTTCTTAGTATTCTTAATCATAAAATAGGAAAAAGGATGGTAGTCTCAAAGATTGGTTTCCTTTTTGGGGTATTGCTGATCAGCTGGGCAGAAACAGATTTGATGTTTTCAGGACTGAGTTATTTTTTTACAGCCAGAAAAATGTCCCATAATACCTACTAAAAAAAAAAAAAAGCAAACAAACAAAACAAAACAAAACAAAAAATAGCACCAACCCACACTTCCTCACTTTTGGAAATTTTATCATTAAAGTTATTTCCAGACAGTACGGCCATGTGCTGCCGTGTAATGTGTAAAATGTGTTCGGTAGGATCAGTGATACCGCAGAGCTTATGTGTTGTAAAAAAAGTGAAATGATAGATACTATAAATATATATTAGGGACAAACACATAGACCTGTAATGAGAGAATTTTCTGGATTTTCAAGGAAACCAGGCTTGATTATCTCATTACTGTCTGTTGCCCCAGTGGCTTGAACCTGAGTAGGCTGCTGTGTGAATGAGCATCTGGGAGGAGAGGCACCATGCTGTTAGAGGAATAACGTCCTGTCCATTACACAGAAGGATGACAGAGAAGGCAGACAGATGTAAAGTGGGCAATTTCTATTCCTTTGTATGCTCAACATGTTCGCACCTACCTATTTTCCCATTTGTGAGGCATCCTGTTTTTCATAATTTCATTATTTCTGAATCCTCTTACTTAACACACACTATTTATGAGTTCATAAAGATTTTCTTCTGTGAGGAGGAGAGTAAATGCAGTTGAGTCTGATTTGCAGCTTGGCTTTGAGTCAGTTAGGTTGAAAAAAGAAGGAAAAGACCATTTCTCTTCTCACCATTTAATTGGCCTCCTTACCTCTTAGTTGTGAGAGCTCTTCACTTATATATTGGCTTGTCAGTTTATTCCGTATTTGTTGACTGCTTGCTATGCATCCTATGCCCTGAGGATGCAAAGAGGGACGGCCCAGTTAGTAGGTAGGTTTCTGATCGCTTTGGAACCATGTCCATCCTGGCTGACTTCAACCATGGTGACATGTTTATCTAGAATTCTGAAATTCAGCCATCTTCCGAAGAATGCCTAGAGCTATTCATGATAACAGAATAGACAAGCTCTGGAAGCCTCACAGCTTTTAAGATCACAAAGTCTGCCTGGAGAACACAAAATCTAGTCTTCAAGGTGTTTTCTGTTGTATTAGACTTTTTAACGAACCTTGCTGTTTTGTATTTATTGGAGTGCTTTCCAAGAACTAAGTCACTTCCCCCACTTCTGGATTTGCCAGAACCCGAGGTGGAAGGTAGGCAGGAGATGGGATGACATTGTTGCTGTCTGAAGGGGCGTTACGCGGGGCAGTCTCAGAGGCAGGAACCGTGGCCAACTCTGCCCCCTCTCCTTGTCTTTATTCTCAAATGTCTGACTCTACATTTTCATTTACCTATTCATGCTAGAAGGGGTCTTTGAATTGAAGCATCTTCTGAACCCTTGTGAGATGGTTGATACTGGGTTCACTGAATAAAACTGATGTAAACCTTTGGGAAGGTTGGCATCCCAAGCCAAAGGTCATTTTAAGAAGAGCGTTCTTCTGGGTGTGTTACTTACCAGATGCTTTTTCACCCTACTAAGTTCTACTGTCGATGTGCTCACCTCACAGATGTATGCAGTTATATCCTGATACGTATGCACTGGTGTATGTGCATATGTTTATTTACCTTAAAACAAGGTTGGGCTATTTCAGTTTTGGAGGGTAGCATGAGTAAGAAACCAAGATTTTTCAAGATCTAGGTTGTCAAACAGTTTACACATCAAACCATTCGCAGTAAAGAGCCTTCCCGGCTATTTTATCTACAGCATTATTGTCATTTCATCTGTTGCCTCCAACATCCCAATGCTCTTACCTACAACCTTGCTGCAACTAGATTTGTCTTTATTCCTCTAATTCTAATATTCTTCTAACATCAGAGGGTTATGGATTTCAGTGCCTGGTACAGTGCTTGGCATATAGGAGTGTTCAGTGTATGTTTTTTAAACAAGAAATTAATAATGACAGCAAATCAATGTGATGTCTACAAAAATGAGCAGAAGTAATCTGCATACTAGTTGCCTTTAGGAAGGCACATGAAGGGGGCTTATGGGGTGTGGCTTATGGGGATGTTCTAGGTTTTAGGCTAGTGTGTTCAGTTTAGGAAAATTCATTGAGCTGTTTACTTAATGTGATGTGTATTCTTTCTGTATTTATGTAATACTTGAATGGAAAGTTTTCTTAAAAAATCAGATGTCTTCTCTACCCAGTACAGCAAATTTCTTTTTTTTCTTTCAAGCTTTTAGAGTTTTTACAAGATATTAGTCCAGATGTCACAACAAAGAACCAGGCTAGAGTTGCTCCTTGACTTCGAGGAAGAGTGAGGGGAGCACCAACGAAATGGGGGTGGGTGGGGTTGCCTGGTCTTCTGAAGTGAGGGCAGTGAGGGCCAGCCCTGATGGGTAGACTTGCTGTGACCTGCACTTTTGTCACACTTATTACAGGGACCACATTACTAACCATCAACTCTGTGTCTGCCTGCAGTGACAGGGAGACTTCATCTCACATGTGAATATGAATAATTCATAAATGTGGTTAACTGGAAATTTGTGGTCATCATTAGCATTTTAATGAAAAAAAAAATGCAGTCATTATCCTAAATCTGTTTTGTTTCTACTTTTTGTGTGTGTGTGTGTGTGTCTCCCCCCGCATCGCTGCTAACCATCTCAGTCTTTCCTGAGTACTTGGAAACTGCCGAGGCCCCTGCTAATGTGCTGACTGGTCGCTATGGGCAGACGGTACCCGGAGGCTCACTGTCACCCAGGCAGCTCATGTATGTATGAGATTGGTCCTTCTTCTTTTTTCCTTTAACTTTCATGGTAGAAGATTGCAGTAAAGGTTGTAACATTTAAATGAGACTGTTTAGAAACGCAGGAGGATGGATTGCTCTAGGGTACGTTTTTAGTATTGAATGAGGAAACATGTTATTTAAATTAGGCTTTTTCTAACTCAGTGGCCATATCAGGTCAGAAGTGTGTATCAGCAATCTCCTTCTGTTTCAACGCGTCTGCTCATAGATAGTGTTTTTCTTTTTTTAAGTTTTCATTATCATCACAATATATAATATTTGAAACGGTAGCAGTGCCATAAATTAAAATCATTTCCTATTGATTTTTACAATTCTTTTAAATAAAAAAATTCCTGGAACCCAGAAGAAGTCCTCTGGGTACCTCATTGTGGAATACACGTTAAGGAGAGAGTCCCTGACTGTTTATTCGTTAGCATTCTCCAAAGGAGGAAATTCCGGATTCCCTCAGTGATGACTTTCGGTGTCTCACAAAACTTGTTTTTCCAATTATAGTCTTTCAGGAATAGCTACCGCTGTGGCCTTTTCCTGTTTGTCTCTATCCCAGATTAATTTAGGAGAAAAATTATTATCGCCCCTTTAATAATCTCTCCTATTTATGTAAAGGAGAGTTTGTCTGAAACTTACTTTTTGCCCCATTTAGATGATTAGGTTTGGGCCAGCTGTTTACATAATTTATTTGCTTTTGTTGCTTCCTTTGGACTTCTGGAATTTTGGCTTCAAATCAGGGGTGTGCTTGGGGTAATTCCCCAGAGTGCCTTTGCTCCCATATTCTTTTCCTAGTTATGTTTATTCATATCAAGTCCCATTTCCGTATACATCTCCTTGTTTTTCTTCATCGAAAACTTAGAACTGCCCTCAAACCCTCTCCCAGACAATTGCTTCTAAAATAAGCCAGATTGTTAGAAGCCGCAGCGGAAGGGAGAACTGAGAACAGAGGAGAGATTCAGACCTACCACCGGCCATAACAGCCCGTGGCGGGGGATAAACGGGCTTGTACACGTATCCTTTAGTATCCTCCACCGGCATTACTACGTTGCCTTAAGTTAGGAGTTTTCATAGTGAACATTGGAAAAAATTTACCCTTGTACACTAGAAGACAGAGGTCAGCAAACTGGCCCACGGGCCAAATCTAGCCCATGCCTGGTTTTATAGGACCTAACAATGGTTTTTATATTTTTAAATGGTTATATGAGCGCCTATATAATCCACTTTGCCTCTTTGCCCTCCGAGCCTAAGATATCTGTGATCTGTCCTGGTGAGAAAAAAAATTGCCTATTCCTGCTGTGGAAGAAGTTGGAAGCCGTGTCCTATGATTGAAACATAGGAATCTGTTGTTTTTTGACCTACAAAAATGCTAATTTTATGTGGTTCAATCTAAGATATTTTGAAGAAATTCATCTTTCAAAATGGTTAAAATATTGAAAGTTCTCAGCATTCTCAGGGTGGAAGAAGTAAACTTACTTAGAAAATTATGTATGCGGACCTGCTCATCATTCACCGTCTTCGTGAGTGATTCTTCGTACCTCTTCGGAGCTTTCCAAGGGGGCTTTGAGCTTCAAGGGCCGGGCTGTCAAGTAGTTGAAAGGAAGCATTTCTCCTTCACTTGACTTCTTAGTAAGAACTCTCTAGGAGAAAAATATCCTTGGTTTACCCTTCCTGGGTGCCAGGGACATGCTAGCCTTCCCCAGAGGCCTCTGCTGTGCATGGTGCTTTTTCTTGGTGGGACCGAAGGTGAGTGGCTGCATTTTGTGGTGGGTGCACAAGATGGTTCCTTGAACTGGAACCATCTCACCCTTTTGTGCTTTTTGTCTGCTTTTTACACTGTAGTTGATCCCTTAGTTCAGTATATTAAATAACCATCATTTGTTTTATGTGGTGTGCTTTCCATTCTCTCCTTTCTCCCCTCGCCCCTTGTGCCTCCCTTCTCCTGACTGTGAAGTAAGATTTGCTTGTTGTAGCCTTCAGCTGACATTCTTTAGTGGCCAGTCTTAGTGGTAGGAAACATTAACCTCAGCTGAGGTTGTCACCTGAGGCAAGAAAGTTAAGATGACCTGGGGATTCTGGGTCAGTACAAGGTCTGAACAGGGTCACACTGTTCCCTGGAGGAGAGAAAATATTTTAGGGGAAAAGAAATTCTCTATAGAGTTTATAGTTTTGTCATGAGGTGTGGTCAGAACCACCAGTCCAGGGTTGAAAGCATACAGGGCTGCGCTCTGAACGATTTTTGAGGCTCAGATGCCAAATCGGAGTCTTAGATTTTCTTTTTTTCTGTCTTGGGATCCTTATTTTCCCTTTCAGAGCTGGCCTCTTTCAGGATAGGATGCTGTTCTTTGGCGGAATGTGGATTGGCGCCCAGTGAACACCAAAATAGGAAGTCAATAGCTAGAGGTGATCTCCCCACTCTCTCCATGCAGATATTAGTGCTTGTGTTGAGACTGGACTGGCTAATAAGATTGCATCCTTGTTTATTTGTGTTTGCACCTAGCCCTCCTCCTGCGTGCCTTCAGCTGCTCTAGCTCTAGCTGTCAGGATCTGGACCGTGGCCATCGTCTCCTGACCTCTGGTCTGCAGTCTCTCTCCCTGCAAATTTGACTCCTACGTTCAGCCAAATTCATCTAATGGCATCCCTGCTGCGAATGTTTCATGCATCCCCCACCAGTCTAGAAGGTCACCCTGACATTTGAGTCCTCCACATTTTCTTTCACTGCCTTTAATTTTAGTACCCCTGACTCACGGTTAATAATAGTTGTTTTTGTTGGTAGTATTACTCCACAGAAGATATCTTACACTAGCCTAAGTGAGCTCCTCACGCAGAGACACACTGTGGCCTTTGGGTCCCTATGCCGTGGCGCCCGCTGTCTCTCTCTGGAATGCACATCCATCTTTCGACCACCTCCTGCAACTCTGCTGTGGCTTTAGGGTGTAGCGGAGTTACCCTCATTCCCAGGACTCTTCCCTGGTTCCCCAGATGGTAGCACGCACCCGGGTAGCTCTTAAATCCCCTTCCTGAAGCTTGTGTCCCAAATGGCTCTTTATATTTTGGACTCTTTACATACTTTGTCTGAACTTTGACCCTGAACTCTTTCACTCCCCTTGTCTTCTCTGCGTGTGAGGACAGTGCTGTATCTATGGTAGATCCTCAGCTATTTGTGGCATCACTTTGGGTTTGGGATGGGATCTGATGATTGTCTGTAGGAAGCCCCCGGAAGGATTTTCCAGATCTCTGCAGGCTGCGGCCGTGGTGGCATGATCAGGGCCTTGGTGAGGGGGGTCCATATGCAACACCATGTGCTGCTCACCAACCCTGGCTCCCCTTCCACTTTGCTTTTCTTCTCTCAGAGGTTAGCTGTTTCCTCCTTTTCTGCACTTAGAAAATTTCATTTTAAAAAGTTTAAACAGACGGGCATGTAAAATAATTTCTTTTGGCCTTCCCTTCTTGACTTCCTTGGTATCATTGATGAAAGACATTGTTTTGTTTTGTTTTTTTAAGTTTATTTACTTATTTTGAGGGGGTAGGGAGGAGCAGAGAGAGAGAATCCGAAGCTGTCTCCACGCTATCCGTGCAGAGCCTGACGTGGGGCTCAATCTCATGAATCCTGAGATCATAACCTAAGCCAAAATCAAGAGTCGGATGCTTGACCAACTGAGCCACCCAGATGCTCTGAAAGGCGTTGGTTTTGTTTGAGGCATACTCCATGCCACACACGGTGTCCTGAATTTACTAGAAGTTATCTCCCTTCCAGCTGGGTAAACTTTTAAAGATTCATTGTGTTATCCTCATTTCACACATAAGAAAACTGAGACTCAAAACAGAAAAGTAACTTGTCAGAGCAGAGTTGTGGTTTGAGCTTAGGTTTTATCTCCACTGCACCCCGCCTGACCTGTCCCCATCTATATTCTCTCCTACACTGGGGTTGTCTAGTGACCTGGTGACCATTTATTTACGTAGTGTCCACTCACCTGTTCTCCACACTAGGGCTTTTGGAAAATATAGGTCTTAAAGACCTAAAAGATTCAGTGTCAAAGAACACTGACATCTGATTCTATCTCCTCTCTTACCCAATTAAACTCAATAACTACAAATGATATAGAGGCCTTAGGAGAGCATGTCATATAGAAAGAGTAACAGTAATAAATACAGTAATGGTAATAACACTTTTACATCATACAAGTAATACGTGTTTAATAAAGAAAAATTTAAAAATTAAGAGAAAATAAGCTCTTACACCTCTACATACCAAGAGATTCACCATTTTATGGATTTTGTTGAATACCTCCCTGTACGTCGAATATTCTCTCAATATATTTATTTTCTGATTATTTACCAAAATGGGATAATGTTGTACCTGGTGCTTACTCAACAAAGTATCATAAATATCTTTCTAGACTAGTACATTTACTTTCCTGACACCTCAGAACCAGCTGCAGCCAGCGGTAGATTGTCTGTGTGGTATTCCAGAGGGAGGCAGTAAAAACAGTTGAATGCAGGGAGGCTGCTTGACGTTGATATGAGGAACCACTTTTACCATGGTTGAAAAAGTGCTGGTCAGGACCCGTTATGTTGGTTTTCAACATCCATTTAATAGGTCTCAGCTCCGAGTTTGAAAAGCAGTGGCCTGGAGATCCAAATTACTGCAAAGCGTCCTTGGGCAGAATTGGTGGGGGCGGGGGAGTGGGAGAGAGCAGTTTCTGCACTCAGCAGGGGAGTGAGGAATCATTTGGAATTTGAGTTAAGACCAGGAGTCTGAGAGCAGTGCTCAAGATCATTAACAGTCAAGGGGGTCTCAGTGCCCAGGACAGGCAGGATGCGACGCAGTCTCCCAAGACAGGGGCTTTCTGCTGTGGCTTTAATCAATTTTCCTGGTGTGGGAGGAAGTTCCACAGGATTGTTTAGATGCTGCTGATCACCTCCCAGGAGCCCTTGGGGCGCCGCATAGTTTTGGTAATAAGAGTCTGAACAGTGAGTGGATATTGGAATTGGGGAAGGTTAAAGGAAGATTTTTAAAATAACATTGATTAGATTCTTCCCCAGTGCGAGGGGGAGAAAAAGAGCCATTTATTTTAGAAAATGCATAAATACTGAAAAGCACCAAGAAGAAACCCATCCTTAACATTTTGCATGCGTTTTTATGGTCTTTGTGCGTGCATACATGTTTGCATCAGTGCCTTTAGATTAAACATTATTGTGATCATCATATTGTCACTGAATTCATCATGGAGATTTTTGATATTATTAAATCTTTTAGTATGTGATTTTTAACGATCTAACACATGATTACATTGCACGGGTGTGTCATGATGACCAGTCACCCACTGTCAAGCATTTAGGGTATTTCCAATCTCTCGAGGTCCCTCTGGATTAATCATCACTCGTAACTCTATTTTTTCTCCTTAAGAAATGGCCATAAGGACACTGCTGAGTTAAAAGTTGCTTGCACGTTATAAAGACGTTGCTGTGCACACCCAAACTGCTCTCTAGAGAAGTTGTATCTATTTCCATTCCATCGCCCTTGCGTGAAGACTGAACATTTCTTCCTATTCTGGAAACAGAGGGAGAGATGAAAACACTTTCCAATATGATAGATTAAAAATGCTGTCCTTATTGTTATAGCTTGCATCTCCTTATTGTTCCCTCATACTGAGGCTTAACTTTTTATTTTTATCTGTTCAGTAGCTGAGAATCATCTGCGTGAAATATGTGTGATGCAGATGTAAAAAAACCTCAACTTCTTTCTGTGCAGATAATGTGACTTGTTTTCATTGTGTGTGGTTTGTATTGGTCTTAAGTTTTAGGTCTAGTTCTTTAAAAAGGCAAGTTGCCAGGGTTTTCATTTGGCAGTAACCTGAGGAGTTTAATTAAAACAGGACACAAAGTCCCCACGCCTAGAACTCTGTGTTTGAAAGCAGACAGCCTGTGATTGCTGCGGAGCCCTGGATGCTGAGATGGGAGGCCTGAGCTCCAGGCCCGGCCCTGCCCAGTAGGCCTACAGTCTTGGACAAGTTATTAGAACCAACTGAGCCTCAGGGCACCTGGGTGGTTCAGTCGGTTGAGCATCCGACTCTTGATTTCGGCTCAGATCATGTTCTCAATGGTTCGTGGGTTCAAGCCCCACATCAGGTTCTGTGATGACAATGTGGAGCCTGCTTGGCTTGCTCGCTTGCTCTCTCTCCCTCTTTCTCTCTGCCCCTCCCCCACTTATGCTGTCTCTGTCTTTCTGAAAATAAATAAATAAATAAATTTATTTTTAAAAAGTTAAAAAAAAAAGAACCGAGTCTCACATCTGACATCTGTAAACTGAGGAGTTGGACTGGATGATATTTAGGCAATCTCTATTGAAAAATTCTGTTATATTTGTTTTCCAGAGAGAGAACAGTGAGCGACGCTTGGCCATAGGGAACACCAAGTCAAAGTCAGAGCAAATATATTCAAAACATAGAACTCAGAAAATGAATGGGTAGTGAAGTATTATTTAAGCTTGAATTTTAACTGCTTAAAATGTCTGCAAATAGGCCAAGACAAAGAGCTTTTAAAGGAGAGCGATCACATCCAGATAAGTAAAGGTAATCCACTTTACTACATAATAGCAATGACAAAAATAAAATGTTTTTGCAAGATAATGTTTTGGTTTATCTAGTTAGCTTAGACAGTGTGATGGCGTCTACTTCCTAGTGGGTTTCTGATAAGACAAGTTTTGAGTAACCATTAGGAATGTAATTAAGTACAGGGCCTGACATACAGTAAGTGCTCAATAAATATACATCGAATGAATGAGCAAATAAGTTGTTCAAGAAAACTTACTTAGCATTGATGAGGGGTAGATATTCTTTGCACACTACAAATTTTTCCAAGTCCTGTTCTCTACCACACTTGGTTCTCTAGCTTTGGTTGTGTTCGGGTGGTTTCTTTCTATACATGACAGTCCATACTGTTTGTACCCATCTGACTCATTATCCTTCTCACCCATATCTCCTTAGTTTCCTCCTCTGCAGGATGGGAAACAGCTCTAAATGCCCTGGTATGCTTTAGAATTAGTTTCTTTTATTTCTATCAAGGCTGAATTACCAAAACTTCTTGTTCTCCCTCCTACCTCCTGTGTGTTTTCTGTTGCTGCTGTAACAAAGTCCTGTGTAGTGACTTAAAACAACACCGATTTATTCTCTTACCATTTTGAAGACCTGACATCTGAAAGGAGTCTTACTGGGCTGCCCGGGTGTCCACCGGGCTGGTTCGGCTTGGAGGCTCTCTCTTGGGGAGAATCTGTATCCTTGACTTCTTCAGCTTCTGGGAATTCTTGTGTTCCTTGTGGCCCCTTTATCGTCAGAGTGGATCGTACTAGTCTCTGCTCACATCATCTTCTCCCTTTCTGTAGTTAAATATGACTCTGCTTCCTATAAAATTATAATTACATTTAGTGCCCCCCCCCACCCCCAATATGCAGAATCTCACCTACTGTGGAGACTTCAGTCCATCACATCTGCTGAGTCTATTTTGCCCACATTAGGTGACTTCACAGGCTCTGGGGATTGGGATGTAAATATCTTTGAAGGGGAGGAGACATCATTATTCAGGTTGTTACACCTTCCTTCTCTCTTCCTGTCTTGAACTTTTCCCTCTTCTATTTACTACCAACGTTTTGCTCTTGTATGAACTTAACACACACACGTTTGTGTGGGAAGTTACTGCATACACTTAGAGAAGTCTTCGTGTCCTCTCACACAACTCATCTCTGAATTGCTGTGCCAGGTACTCTTGACAAAGGGTAGGACTGCTGTCACCTGAGAGGAGTAAGAGGTGAGGTATAGTCCGAGGAATGATATAAAGAGATGCCAAAGTCCAAGACAGTGTTCTGCTGGCCAATCTCCAAATCCTATTGGAGTAAACTCTGCTTGTTAGCTGACTCAGTACAGCCTCCACCCAAACTACCTTCCAATCCATGAATTCGCTCTTTGACTGTTTCTAATCTTGTTATTGAATTTGCTCATTGAGTTTCCCCCCTAATTGAGATATATATAATTCACATTCTATAAAATTCACCCCTTTAAATTATAAAATTCAGTAGCATTTAGTATATTCACAAAGATGTGTGACCATCACCACTGCCTAATTCCAGAACATTTTCACCACTCTGAAAGGAAATCCTGAACCCATCACTAGTTAGGACCACACATGCCCACCCTTCCCTCTCGGAAGCCATGAAGCTACTGTGTTTTCAAGTTTCATCCACGTTGTACTACTTACCAGTACTTCATTTTTTTTTGTTGTTGTCGAATAATATTTTATCGTACAGATATACCACACTGGTTTTTCTTTATTTTTTCCTAAATATTTATTTATTTTTGGGGAGAGTGCATGCAGGGGAGGAGAGAGGGGAACAGAGGAGCTGAAGCAGGCTCTGTGCTGACAGGCTGACAGCAGCAAGCCCGATATGGGGTTTGAGCTTATGAAACATGAGATCATGACCTGAGCCGAAGTTGGACGACGCTCAACCAACTGAGCCACCCAGGTCCCCCACATTTGGTTTTTCTATTCATCCCTTTATGGACAGTTGTTCCTACTTTTTGGTATCTTGAAAAATGTTGCCATGAACATTCATGTACAAATAAATGTTCTGGGGCGCCTGGGTGGCTCAGTCGGTTAAGCATCCGACTTCGGCACAGGTCATGATCTCATGGTTCATGGGTTCGAGCCCTCCATCGGGATCTGTGATGACAGCTCAGAGCCTGGAGCCTGCTTCGGATTCTGTGTCTCCCTCTCTCTCTGCCCCTCCCCCACTGGTGCTCTGTCTGAAAAATAAATAAAACAAACAAACAAAAAAAATTTTTTAAATGTTCATTTGAGTGGACAAATGTTTCCATTTCTCTTGGGTATATACATGAGAGCAGAATTGCTGGGTCATATGGTAACTCTATTTTAACCTTTTGAGAAAATGTTTAGTTTTGCAAAGTAGGTGGATGCTTTTACAATCCCACTAGTGATGTGAGAGGGTTCCATTTTTTTTGACACCTTTGCCACATTTTTTATTGTCTGTCCTTTTGATTATTGTTGTCCTAGTGGATGTGAAGTGGTAACTTATTCTGGGTTTGATTTACATTTTCCTAATGATTTATGATGTTGAACATCTTTTCAAATCCTTTGTTCATTTAAAAAAGTTATTGTTAAGTTTATTGTTTTGAGAGAGAGAGAAAGAGAGAGAACATGGGGGAGAGGCAGAGAAAGAAGGAGAGAGAGAGAATCCCAAGGAGGCTCCACATTGTCAGTGCAGAGTCCAACGCAGGGCTCAAAATCACAAACCGCGAGATCGTGACCTGAGCCAAAATCAAGAGTCGGTTGCTTAACCAGCTGAGCCACCCAGATGCTCCTCTTTTGTTTATTTTTAAATTTAGTTATTTATCCTTTTCTTCTTTATATATTCTGGTTACTAGACCCTTATAGAGTTTATAAACATTTTCTCCTGTGGACTATATTTTTACTTACTTGATAGTGTCCTTCAAAGCAAAAAAAATTTAGGTTTTGATGCAGTTCAGTTTATGTTTTTTGTTTTTTATATTTTTGATGTCGTGTCTAAGAAATATTGCCTAAGGGGCGCCTGGGTGGCTTAGTCGGTTAAGCGTCCGACTTTTGCTTAGGTCATGATCTCACGGTTCGTGGGTTCGAGCCCCGCATCGGGCTCTGTGCTGACTGCCAGCTCAGAGCCTGGAGCCTGTTTCAGAGTCTGTGTCTCCCTCTCTCTCTGACCCTCTCCTGCTCACGCTGTCTCTCTCTCTCTCTCTCTCTCTCCTAGAAATAAATAAAAATATTTTAAAAAAAAAGAAATATTGCCTAATCCGAGGTGTTGAAGATTTGGTCCTCTTTTCCCCCTGATGATTTATAATTTTAGTGCACACATTTGGGTGTTTGATTGCCCTGAGTCCATATGTTCTGAAGCAATGGTTCCGTTCATTCTGTTCTCTGTGTGTGTCTAGTTGTCCCAGCACTTTTGTCAAAGGACTGTTCTTTCCCTTATTAAGATAAGTTTTTAAATTTCTACAGAGAAGCCAGATGACTGTTGTTAGGGACTGCATTTAATTTTTAGATCATTTTGAGATACATTGCTATCTTAATAGCATTGCCTTCCAAATCCATATACATGGATATCTTTTCATTTATTTAGGTCTCCTGTAATTTCTTTCAGTGATATTTTATAGTTTTCAGTGTACAGTTTTCTACTTATTTAGTAAATTAATTTTTAAGTATTTTATTCTTGTTTGATGTTGTTATAAAGAAAGTTGTTTTCTATTTTAAAGTTTATTTATTTTGAGAGAGAGAGAAAGAGAGAGTGCACACACGTGTGTGCACATGACTGGAGGAGAGGCAAAGAGAGAGGGAGACAGAGAATCCCAAGCAGGCTGCACTGTCAGTGCACAGCCTGATGCGGGGCTCAATCTCATGAACTGTGGGATCATGACCTGAGCTGAAACCAAGAGTTGGAAGCTTAACCTACGGAGCCACCTAGATGCCTCTAACAGAATTGTTTTCTTTTCCAGAAATTTCATTTCCAGATTGTTCTAGATTGTTCTTTGCTAGTGTATGGAAATAGAACTGACTTATGTGCATGTGTGTATGTTTGTGTACACTATATACATAATATGTAGTGCGTATATCTGTGCGTGTATGTGTGTGTGTATCTTATTTCCTTCCTTCCTTCAGTCTTGCATTTTCTAGTAGATTTTTTTCAAATTCACCTGCTGCCCTTTCATGCTATCCTGTCTGTGCACTCTGCAGTTGTTTAAGATCTCTTTCAGTCTGTCTACTATTTTTAGCTTTTAGACACAGAACTTGCCATTCGTGTTGGCCATCCCTTTTTTCTTGTTTAGTCTTAAACTTTGACTGTGAGGGCTTCTTTAATGGGGTTATTTGCTATGGGAGACCAGTGTGAATGGGAATGTGGAAACTGAGGGCATTTTTTTCCTTTGCTTCAGTTCATGCTCCATGGGTATCATTGCTTCTGGACTGGTTTTTGTATTATTTTCTGGGCCAGGGAATCTGATACTACATGAATGTTACATATTTGGATACCGTACCTCCCTGGGAGAATAGTCTTGGGATTTTGACTTGATATTGATGAGGCATTAAAAATTTTGTTTGTTGGGGTGCCTGGGTAGCTCAGTCAGTGCCTGGGTGTCCAACTCTTGATTGTAGGTCAGGTCACTATCTCAGGGTTTATGAGACTGAGCCCTGCATCAGAATGTATGTTGACAGCACAGAGCCTGCTTGGGATTCATCCCCCCCGCCCCCCGCCACTTGTGTGTGCACATGCACACACTCTCTCTCAAAATAAATAAATAAACATTAAGAAAAATAAGATTTTGTTTGTGTATTTCCTCCCTTCCCCCCCTGCCTTTCTTCCTTCCTTCCTTATCCCCACAAAAGCTTCCTTGCCGAGCTTAAGGGGCAGGGAATGAATATTTTCTAGACTTTGTTTTACTAAGAGCAGCCCTTTGTGACTGCCAACATAGAGCAGGTAGCCCAGGTATGGCTAGCCAGATTCATTGGTCCTGTGGTCTGTGTGGCCCTTTCTTCTCTGTAGGTTATTAGAATCTTAGCCATTAAGGCCATACTGTGCTCTGATAGCCTTCTAAGTCGTCAAGCATTAATGTTCTCTACTGACTGAATTCCATCTGCAGTTCTGGCCCAGGGATTTACTTCTCATGATTTTGACATTTTTCTTTGTAAAATAAGGTGTTAGGTATCTCTTATTCAGGTTTTCCGTATATTTGAAACAGGCAGAATCCTTCTCTGTCATATTGGCTCACCATGTGGACTAGGAACTTAAGCACAATTTGACTGTAGGATCTTAAGACCTTTGAATCACCAGATTGCATCTCTGGTTTCCAGAGAACATTAAACATAAATGAATGTTAACTAAATACTAATTCAGTGGATGGGTGTTCTGCAGAGGTGCCTAGCACCTGAGTAACCCCAGTTTTGTAGTGTCGTGAAATACAGTCTCATCCACAGATGCCTGACCACTTCTAGAACACTGCTCTCTGTGCATGTCTCAGAATTGGTAAGCTAGATTCTAGATTGTTACATGGCGTGTGAACCACGGCTGTGCACTTGGTTATCAGCGGCTATCTATTGCCTGTATTTTTAGATACTCATAAAATAGAGCTTGTCTTCGTGTCTGGTAAGTAATGTTACATCTTGATGTTAACGGTAATGAAGAATGGTGACATCTCTATATTTACCTCTCAAGAGAGAGAAATTAAAGTTTAGTAGTCTAAAATGCCTTCTTAATAAATTTTTCCTTTTTCTTGTTTTTGTTTTTGTTTTAAAATTCCCTTTGTAATCTGCATCTTCTGAGGTGGAGATTCGAAACATGGTATCAGTGGGGTTGCAAACTGGTGCAGCCACTCTGGAAAACAGTTTGGAGGTTCCTCAAAAAATTAAAAATAGAACTACCCTACAACCCAGCAATTGAACTACTAGGTATTTACCCAAGGGATGCAGGTGTGCTGTTTCAAATGGGCACATGCACCCCAATGTTTATAGCAGCGCTATCAACAGTAGGCAAAGTATGGAAAAAGCCCAAATGTCCCACCGACTGATGAATGGATAAAGAAGATGTGGTATATATGTGCAATGGAGTATTACTTGGCAATCAAAAAAAAAAAAGAAATCTTGTCATTTGCAACTACGTGGATGGAACTGGAGAGTATTATGCTAAGCGAAATTAGTCAGAGAAAGACAAATATCATATGACTTCATTCATATGAGGAATTTAAGATACAAAACAGCTGAGCATAAGGGAAGGGAAGCAAAAATAATATAAAAACAGGGAGGAGAACAAAACATAAGAGACTCTTAAATATAAAAAACAAACAGGGCTGCTGGACGGTGTGTGCGAGGAGGGATGGACTAAATGAGTAAGGGGGTTAAAGAATCTACTCCTGAAATCATTGTTTCACTATATGCTAAGTAACTTGGATGTAAATTTAAGTAGGAAGGAGGGAGGGAGGGTGGAAGGAAGGAAGGAAGGTCCAAAAAAATTACATCAAAATTTTATTTCATTTTGGTAATGAAAAACTCTCCTCTTCACATGGATGCTCTGAGTCTAGCATCTCCCTGCATTGACAAGAGAGAGCAGAAACAAGGGGCTCTGTGTCAAGTCTTCACTAAAAGTATGAGGGGACACCCTGGAAAGAAGCCTGTTTGGTATCTGCCTAGAAAACATGGCAGAACAGTCCTTGGAGGGAACTAAGTGGGACTTCCCTTTTTTCTACAGACTAGCTTTCTTATTCCAGGGGAATCTGTTTGCAGAGTGTGGTGAGTACCTGCAAATCTCATACCCTTCGTTTTTGAGATAACAACTCTAGGGGCTTCCGAGCAGCCTTTTCCCCAGATTTCATAAGAAGAAAATTCAGATGGTGGGATGGATTAGTCTTCTGTATATGTGGATAGGTTTTGACTCAGAGACGAGAAGATGTGTTGTCCTCAGGGAGGTGGACACAGAATGTCCTGCGAAAGGAGTATTGAGAGGAAATCTTCCAGCTGAACTTTAGGAGCCTATGACCATCTTCCGGGAGCCGCCCCTGGAAATGAAAGAAGAGAAATATGCAACTTTATGGGGCAGTTTTGAAAACAGAGCAGATAGAGTTATTTTTCCAGGTTTCCTGGACACTTGCTCATTTATACGAATCTGAAATTGTTCTCCGGGGAAGTGAACTCTGATGACCTGAAAGAAGGTCACAAAAATCCTTGCAAAATGAAACCCATAGAATTCTGAAAGGAATGACTTGGCATCTTTCAGAGTCATGAGATAGGTCAGTTTGTTGTTAGCCTCGGTACCTTCTAGACTTTTCTTTAATGAGTCTGTGTGTGTGTGTGTTGTGTGTGTATTTATGTGTATGTGTGGAGAGAGAAATAGAAAATAGCAAGCACGCACTATTGCATATTCTCTATAGAGAATGTTTTGTTAAAGGTATATCTAGGCTTAAAAAAATTTTTGTAATGTTTATTTTTGAGAGACAGAGACAGAGCATGAGTGGGTGAGGGGCAGAAAGAGAGAGGGAGACACAATCTGAAGCAGGCTCCAGGTTCTGAGCTATCAGCACAAAGCCGGGGATGGGGCTCGAATGAGATCATGACCTGAGCCACCCAGGCGTCCCTATATCTAGACTTTTAAGTCATTTTCTCCCTTTTAGTTTTATGAAAAATACAAAAATCTGTGGAATTACACATGTTTTCTCCTTAGAATTCTTTCTTAGGAGTGTTCAGTCATGGGAAGTGTTGATCCCCATCTCCCAGGGTCCAAGAAAATTCGCCAAATGCCTGAAGTTGCATATTGCTTATTTAGAACTTGATACCAATAAATCCAACATGATGTGGCTAAATCATGCATACCTGCTTCCATTCTGTCCTTGTGGCTGGGGCTTGCTTAGGGGTAAAGAGGATTTCCTGTTGTTTTCAAATGTCAGGAGATAGAAGCCTTTTGTTTTTGAAATCAGTGTTCCTTCCACTGAAGGCCCCCCATTTAAACAAAGCTTAAAAAAAGCTTCCCCTTTATTCTGGTTGAGGGACAGGGTGGAGTTAAGGCTGGAGGGCGGATCAGAGCCAATTAATAGATGATTGATATCGCATCTACTGTACTTGTAATGCTGTGTGCTGGCTCCCTGGAGGATGGAGAGTGTTACATGTTGTCCTCAGAGTTTCTGTTTTCATACGTAGACATGACCAAAGGTGGCAGGTAGCAGAATCCGATCATGTGGTGTTGCACTTAGAGGAGGGGGAGGCCCGTAAGGGTATGTGTGATCAGTGAAGTTCAAGGACCAAACCCCAAATTTTGAGAGCTTCCTCCTCCAATAGGACAGAGGTCCGGGAATAGATGTGATGCAGATCATGGAGTTGGGGTTGCCGGTGCCATGGGTGTTATTTGAAGTGCACATGAAGTGGGGTATCGTGGAGGGACCTATTGACCTGGGGTTGCAAGGGCAGAATACAGCCCAGTGAAGACAGCATGTTTATGATAATAAGCTATTGATATTGTTAATCAAGCCAGACACTGTTCTAAGCACTTCATCTGTGTTCTTTCAGTCCTCCCAGCATCCGTCTGTGACTAAGGTGCTACTGCTATCACTCAGTTACAGGTGAGGACTCTGAAGCACGGAGGAGATACATAACTTATTTAAGGCTACCCTGTAAGTGGTGTAGTTGGCATTTGAGTCCAGGCTGTCTGGTTCCAGGGCCTGTGCTCCTGACTGCTGTGCTCCCCGCAGCTGTGAGAGGAGGAGGGAGGGGTTACAAGCAAGAGACATAGCTGGCAGGAGAGGAGATCCCCAGGTCAGGAGTGCGGGGAGCAGGCCCTGGGGATGCAGTGTCTATTTGGTGGCCACCTCGAGGAGTTAGCGACCTGTAGGGGAGATCCGCCGCATCGAGCCGACCCCTGAAGCAGGATGGCCGAACGAACAGCCTAGAGCCTTTCTGTGTGCTGGGCTCTGGGAACTGAGCCCTGAATAAGGTAGGTAAGGTGTCTACTTCCCTGGAACTTCCGTTCATTCTAGTCATGGAGGCAGACAAGGGGAAAGCCACCCAACAGAGAAGATAATTATGGGTTGTGGGCCACACTGTGGAGGAGTCAGTAGCCTGACTACTGGACAGGGCCCACAGGACTTTGGGTGACATAGGGAGGATGTGTCTGAAGAAGGTGGTATTTGATCTGTGATCGGAAGCATGGGAAAAGCTGGCTGTGTGTGAAGAACTGAAGAAAGCTCATTGCAGTCAATGAGAATGGAGACAGTTCGGGAAATGGAAAGGAGGCCAGGATGTCCAGGGCATAACAGGCATAGTAGGGCATGGTGACAGAAGGAATTGGAGAGGGATGCTGGCCTGAACAGACCTGACAGTCTTGGTAAGGGGTTTTGGTAATTTCCCAAGAGCAGTGGCACCGAATGTTATGGGTGGTGGGAAGGGGGGTGACCGGATCCCATGGGAGATCCAGGGTGCTAAAGAGATGTGCCTGTTTGATCAGNATCAAAGGATCCCATGGGATCCACCCATGGGAGATCCAGGGTGCTAAAGAGATGTGCCTGTTTGATCAGGCAGAATTGGAAGGTGATTGAGAGAAGAGGGAAAACAGAGTGGGGAAATACATTTAGTATGATTTACCCCTCTCCTTAACATTTGTATCGTGGCTAAAATGGCCTTTCTGCCTAAGTGAAAGGTGAAACCTCAGGGAGAATTCTGTGGAACTCATTTAGGTTGGGATGACTGTTCACAGCTGTAAGACTTCACACTCACCTTTTCGCCACCTGACCATCAATTTTTATCTGTTTATAGAGAGAAAACCCATAACTTATGAACCTAAAGCCTAATTAAATTTTGTTTGTTTTTATCAGTCTTGGAATTTGTAAAACATTACTTTATATTAGATGCTTTTGAGATGGGGAACAAAAAACGCGTAGGAAATATTATAACTATCTTTTCTATTTATTGAATGGCTTTCTTATTCTCAAGATGGAGACTCAAAATGGAGACAAATAATTGCCCACCCAGTGCCTATATTGTGCTCCAGTTTTGCTCACAGGCTCTGTATTTAATTCAGAGTGTGTGACGATCAGCTTCAGACACTCGTTGTGTTTGGTCCAAGCCAATGTGTGGCTCCTGACTCCTGATTTCCCTGAGTTCTTTGTAACTGGTCCACACCAGGTATATGTGACCTGGTTCTGGCCGGTGAGACCTGAGGATAAGTCCTCTGGGATGGGGATGGGGTTTCTAGGAAAGCATTTGCTGTCCCAGTAGAACCTGACACGTGAGCCTGTCAGTGCTCTTACTTGGTTCCCCCTGTGTTTGGCCTTGACAAGGTGTCTGAATGCACAGCAGCTCTCATGTCCCATGAGGTAACAAGCATGAAGGAAAAGCCGAGAGCACCACTGAGCTATCTGCTCTGACATTGTTCCTGTTGAACTGACGCCAGTAACCCCGAGCCTCATAACTACTTCCTATTTATTGAATCCACTGTTAGTCAGGTTTTTTGATACTTTAAGCTGAAGGCAATGATCACGAAAGATACAGATGTTACAAGTTTTTTCCCCTATGCCATGACTGCCTCGAAACTGCTCTGTGATATTCAGTATGACCTTTAGCTTCTGTGAAAACTATCTCCGAAAAGGACATTCTAACTTGTATTAAAAGTTGTTCACAGTTGAAAGCGATGAGTTGTGGACTTAGAAATGTAATTTTCAAAATAAATGAACTCGCCTGCACGAACCTGCTGCAGCAAGTACCGTGGAGCCATGCTTCATGGCTGGTATCTTCCTTATGGCCTTTCTTATGATAGTCTTAGTCAGTGTTCTGGTGAACTACATTGTGTATATTTATGGCTTGATAGGAAACCATAGCAGTATGAGGGGTAATAGCATAAATAGTCTGATTTCTTAAAAATGTGAAGCTCCAACAGGCTTTATTGGATTTCAGGGTAATGGTATTATTAAATTTCCTACTTCTCTTCAAACTTTTTATGGCTAAGTTCCACCCTGGGGATTTCAAGGGATCTGGGGGCTGGGTCTGTACATTTATAGAAAACAATTTATCCTGGAATTTTGCATTGCTGAAAATAGGGGTAGGGGAATTAATTTGGGTTTTCTTTTTTATTGGCTTGGAGTTAGTGCATTGTTGGACTTAGTGCAAAAACTCACTGCATTGTTTTCCATGTGGAGGGTTGAAGTGGTGCTGTGATATACATCATGAGATAATTTAAGGTATAAAATCCAAATGGCCTTCTAAGCTCTTAGGAAAAATGGATTATAAGTCAGAGCATCATCAAATTATAAAGAAAAATTTTAGACATCATCTAGTAAAATTAGTTTTTTTAATAACCTTGGAACTTGAGACCTAAAACAATTTCAGTCATTCATTTAAAATAATAAAAATGTATGTGGTTAACCTATACATCCTCTTCTTTGTTAATGTAAGATTATTGCACGAGAATGAGGAGACATTGCATAACCCCATCTTCGGATGTCTTCAGAAGCCATCTATTCTGACTGCTTTGTTTTGCAGACAGAAAACAAAGTCAGAGAGGACAAAGGTTATTTCTTTGCGGTAAACCAGAAAGATGGTTCTTGGGCAGGTAGAGGCACGACCACAAAACCTGCCAGATGCATTAACACCTTCAGTGCTGTCCACTGGAGTTCTTTTATTTATTTTTTAAAATTTATTTTGAGAGAGAGCAAGAGAGAGCGCGCTCAAGTCGGGGAGAGGCAGAGAGAGAGGGAGACAGAATCCCAAGCAGGCTCCATGCTATCAGCACAGAGCCCAATGCAGGGCTCAGATTCACAAACTGTGAGATCATGACCTGAGCGGAAATCATGAATTGGATGCTTAACCGACTGAGCCACCCAGGTGCCCCATGTCCACTGGAATTCTTGATGACAGTGTCTTGGGTGTGATCAATATTTGGGCTCATCCTTGAGATATGGTGAGGGTTCAGTAGGTACTGACGGAACATCACTAGGTTCAGTAAAGGGTGTGGAGCCCAGTCTGATGCCCCTTTGGGGGTCACGTGGTAGAAGAAGGGCTTATGTCCACAGAGATTAGAGGCAAGTTGGAGCTAGTTTGGGCTAGTACACGGAGGTTCTTGAGAGCCTATCGAAGAAATGAGAGGGATTTTACCTGGTAGCCAGTGGAGAACTCTTAGAATAGTCATGTCGATGCTGCTGATAGCTGATACTTCCATAGCACTGACCATATCACCACCATTCTGAGTGTGTCGCACACATCTGATTCCTGCAGCAAGTCTTTGATGTTGGTGCTCTGGTCTCCATTTTACAGTTGAGGAAACTGAGGCATAAAGGTTAGGTGACTTATCCAAAGACACTCAGAGGAGGTGATGGAGAAAGAATTCAAACCCAAGTGGTCTGGCCCGAGGGTCCCACTTTTAATGGCCTGGAGCGTGGGTATGGTGGTGATAAAGGTGGCAGATTCTCTTGGGAAGACGAGCCTTTAGAAGTGTGCAGGAGGCTGCAGTGAGGGCAGATGGGTAATCAAGAGGTGGGCTGCAGGCCTACAGGAGAGTTCATAGAGCCCTGGCTTAGGTGCTGATGATGGCAGGGAAGGGAGAATTCAGATGCCCGTAGCTCCTAAGCATGGATTGCTGGTGCCAGATCCCAAACGGATATGGGGGCCAGGGCCACACAGCGTCAGAGACAGGCTGAGATCTCACTTGGAGGTCTGCCTCACTGACCCAGGAGGCTTGAGAAGGAGACCTCGTGGGAGGGCAATGATTTCTCTCCCTAGCTCTGTTATCTCACTGTGAGCAACTAAATGCATGGTTCTTAACCTGAGAAAACCATTTGGAAAAAAGATCCACGTCAGTGTGTCCTAACATATTTCTGAGTTTATGGACCCTCTGGAGCTCATCTGTTAGTGTGATATGGGGCCCACTGGAGGTCTAAACAGTTTTCAGTTCCTATTTTAAGACAATTCGAAGACGGCTTGTCCTCTTTCTAGCTTGAGAATAGTGGGTGTGAGAGCAGGAGAGGTGGTGGGTGTGTGGGTGTGGCCTGCATCCGGGGCCTCCTTTGTTTCGGCTTCCCTGGCAGGGTCCTTGTCTTCCGCTTTCTGTCTGTCCCTGTTGGGGAGCCAAGGGTGGTAGAGATAGAGGAGGACCGGTGTGTGTGTGTGTGTGTGTGTGTGTGTGTGTGTCTGGTGTGTGTGTGTGTAGGGTCCTTGCCTTCCGCTTTCTGTCTGTCCCTGTTGGGGAGCCAAGGGTGGTAGAGATAGAGGAGGACCGGTGTGTGTGTGTGTGTGTCTGGTGTGTGTGTGTGTACACTGACATCCTGTGCTGAGAGGGACGCCCTGTTCCTGTCCTGCTGGCGGCCCGGCCAAGGGGCAGGGCCTAGCCGGTTTCTTCCCTCCCGCTGCCTTTCTGGAAAGAGTTCCCGGTTCCTCTCTGAGGCCTCTCTAACTGTAGGCCCCCGGGCCCAAGGGCCGAGAAGGAACAGCAGG
Organism: Crocuta crocuta; assembly: GCF_008692635.1. Lineage (NCBI taxonomy): Eukaryota > Metazoa > Chordata > Mammalia > Carnivora > Hyaenidae > Crocuta > Crocuta crocuta. Next base: position 2,725,468 of record NW_027529426.1, read on the forward strand.
ATGTAGCAAGATCAGTAGCTGACACTCTTGTGGGAAAAAAAATCCCCAAGTGGATGAGAGAACACAGAGATGCCGCTTTGGAGTTTTGTTTCATTATGCGCAGCCTGGGACATTTTCTTCTTTCTCTCCCTCCTTCCTTTCCTCATTTCTTTGCCCTCCCTCCCTTTTCCTTCTTCTCAGAGGAGGTGGGAATTGTGCAGGGTCAATAAATGTGACTGCACCTATTTTTATCCTTGAATATGGTTTCCCATCTTGAATTCTCCGGACAAGGTAAAGTGGTCACATCAGCACTGGCCGCATGTGGAGTTTATGCAACCATCTCCCCCGGGTGTGGCTCTGTGAGGAAGATGGGGAGCCAGAAGGCTGGGCTGGCCCTTCCAGCCCCTTATAAAATGATGGAGAGACAATATGCATATGTGGGTTGGAATTTTGCTTCAAGTCACTAGCAGAGCGTCCACACACTTGAGTTCTCGAATCCCTCACCTGTAACATGGGGATGGTAGTACTTCCTTCAGAGTGATGTGTGACTCACACATGAGACACTGAGCACTTCTCCTGTCTCCCTGTGTTCTCATCTGATTGAAAGTTTCTGGAGTGTACCTTAGGATGATCCCAGAAATACTAGAGGAAGAGGGAGGGAATCTAAGTCATTGTCTTAACCTGCTTTATGTATGTTTATTCCATTTCTGCCTAGTAACAATGTGAAGTAAATATTTTTATTTTCAAGATGAAAGAACTGAAGTTCAAAGAAGTTGTAAACAAAGTGGCTTTACCACCTGCTAAATGTGTGACCTCAGGCACTTGGTATCTCGCTATGGTTATAAGAATTGAAATGGTTAATATGTATGAAGTCTTAAGACAATGGGGTCGCCTGGGTGGCTCAGTCGGTTGAGCAACCAACTTCGGCTCAGGTCATGATCTCACAGTTCATGGGTTCACGCCCCGCATCAGGCTCTGTGCTGACAGCTCAGAGCCTAGAGCCTGTTTTGGATTCTGTGTCTGCCCCTCTTGAATGGAGATTTAACTGTAATTTTTGAAACATGGAGTGGATTTGGTTTTCATGAAGAGGAATTGGGGAAGTGATATGAGAGGCATCAGGCAAAGTCCAAAGGAGAGAAAAGATTCTGAGAACACAGGGAGAATAGGAGAGGTCCAGAGGCACTTAGGAGGCAGGTCAGAAGGAAAGTTCAGTGGTGCTTTGTGATATGGCTGAAGAGAAGCCTTTTCCTAATTGCTTGCTTATAACTCACGCCTTCTGGGACCAGTAGATGAGGGATTGATAATCTCAGCACATGCGATCTTTGGAGTCTCCGCTTTACCAGTCCTTTCCCTCTTTCTACGTTCTGGCAGAGGCAGTGGAGTAGAATACAGCCCTAAGGATTCTAGAATCAGCAGACCACTTGCAGAGAGAGCTTGGGCCCTGCTGCTGCTTAGCCATCTGATGTTTCATCAGTTTCTCAGCCTTTACCTTAGGCCCATGTCTGTGTAAAATGAGAAAAATGGTGTCTGTCTCTTAAGGCTTATCAGGCCTGAGAGAGATTGAGCACACTGTTTATGTTTATTTAGTCCACAGGAAACCCTCAACAATAGTTAGTGTTACCCAGGGCTTAATATTATCCACTGGGCTTTGGTTAAAAACTCAGTAGGCATTATGGCATATGTGGTGACATTTGGGGGCAGTGCCCTTTCTTGGGTGAATCCTAGCCAAGACCATAAAGGACTCCTGGCTCCTGGCACTGATCAGTGCAGACTCTGGCATGGAGGGCACCTGGGGGCTCAGCTGAGTGTCCGACTCTTGATTTCGGCTCAGCTCTGGATCTCACGGTTCGTGGGTTTGAGGCCTCTTTTGGGCTCTGTGCAGACAGTGCAGAACCTACTTGGGATTCTCTCTCTCCTCTTTCTGCCCCTCTCCTGTTTACATGCATGTGCTTTCTCTTTCAAAATAAATAAGTAAACATTTAAAAAAAAGAATCTGGCATGAAATTTTGTGTTGCTTTTGAGGGATACTTAAAAAAATATATTTATTTTGAGAGAGAGAGAGAGAGAGCACAAGCAGGGGAGGGGCAGAGAGTGTCGGAGAGAGAGAATCCCAGGCAGACTCCGCATTGCCAGTGCAGAGCCCCATGCAGGGCTCAAACCCACGAACTCTGAGATCATGACCTGAGCCGAGATCAAGAGTTGGGAGCTTATCTGCCTGAGCCACCCAGGCGTCCCAAGGTATGCTTTTATCTGCTTCTCCTTTTCCTCAAGAAAGTGTTTTTATAGCTTAGAGAACAGACATGGACATAGTCATCTTCAATTGGGTTCAGAGTACCTGGACCCTCATTTCCCTTCCCTCGAATTGTTAATTTACAACAGTACTGCAAAACGGACTTTATATCTAGCAATAAAACAAAATTCCATTATAAACTAACAGTTTTGCACTTGCAGTCTTTGTTATACAGATTTTTCTCACTATCTCATTTATTCTTACTGCCAAGACAGGATAGAGGAATGACTAATGAGTGTCTCTAAGAAAAATTAAAAGGTGACAAAGTGAAGTAGGTTCCTTAGACTCACAAATCAAGAAGTCAAATCTCCTATGTCCTGATTCCCTATCCAGTGCTCTTTCAACAAGGGCATGTTACCCCTCAGCCTTTCTCTTTGCCTCTGTTAATAGGGCCTGCCAGCGTGTTCCCTGCTGTGTAGGTGGCTTTTGTCCTGGGAGGACCTTCCCCTTCTCAGCTAGGCTTTGCCAGATGACCTGCATTAGCTCCGAGGGGAAACTTGAAATCCTTCCTCCAAAAACTCATGCATTCTACTTCAAGTGAAATCATTTTCCTTAGCCAATTTAACAAGATCCTTACTCTTTCGTTTCCTTTAATTNTTTTATGAGGCAGTTCATCTCTTATGTTTTCTCTAATAGATTTATGAAGGCCCAGTTAGGCAAATTAAGGCTTCATCTCATTCTTGTTTGGGATTGTTCTGTTTGGTGCTTTTGCGTCACTGCCATCGGCATTTCTTGGTTGTGTATTTGGGATGTCTTGGAGTGCAGATTGTATGAAAAGATGTTATCTTTGTTCCACGAATTGCAGACACTGTTAGCCATTTTCTATATAGTGCCAAACTATCGCAACAAGGTTCTTTGCTTTTTTAATCCTTTCCTCTCACCACAAGAAGTCCTATTAACATGTTTTCTGAGCTGCAGAGTAAAATCTGTCAAATATAGCATGGAAGGCAGATGGGTGGTTGCTGTCTTCCTTTTCACAAACTCTAAACCTAGTCTTCTTGGTAAAACTCAGCCTTATCACCTCTGACACCAGAGGCTTCCTTTATGAATAGAAGTCATATGCAGTGAGGGGGTGGGAGGGATGGGAAGATGGGGTTACTCCTTCCTTCCTTCCTTCCTTCCTTCCTTCCTTCCTTCCTTCCTTCCCTCCCTCCCCTCCTTTCTTCCTTCCCTCCTTCCTTCTCTCCTTCCTTCTTTACTTCCCTCCCTTCCCCTCCCCTTCCCTCCCATCTCCTTTCCTCTCCTCTCCTCTTCTCTTTTCCTTTTCTTCTTCCGCTTTTCTTTCTCTTTCTCTCTCTTTCTTTCAGTGTATAGTATGTACATAGATAATTTCATGTACAAACTTTCCTTCTTTCACATTGAAAATAAATAACTCTTTGCTCTGAGTATTAAAATGCTTCACTCATTATAAAAGAATTTACCCAAAGCAGCAACACACAAAGCTTTGGAAGACATTTTTCTAAATCTTGCCACCCAGAGATGACTGCTGTTAACATTTTAGTGAACTTTTCTATACACTCCTTCACGGACTATTTATTGAATGTCTGCCATCTGCCAGACATTAGGAATATACTGATGAGCGAAGTAGAGGTAGTCCCTGCCTCCCCCACAGAGCTTTGCAGATAGGGGAGGGAAAGGCAATAGAGAGAGACTATATAAGTTATATATATATATATTTCCTTTAAAAAAATTTTTTTTAAATGTTTTTTATTAGAGAGAGAGAGAGAGAGAGAGAGAGAGGCAGCATGAGCAGGGGAGAGTCAGGGAGGGAGGGAGACACAGAATCTGAAACAGGCTCCAGGCTCTGAACTGGCAGTCAGCACAGAGCCCAAAGCGGGGCTCGAACCCACAAACTGTGAGATTATGACCTGAGCCGAAGTCGGACGCTTAACTGACTGAGCCACCCAGGTGCCCCTATATATATATAATATATATATTTCTAATTCAGATGTATATGGTTCTCTTATGTCTTATATAATTTGAAAATAAACTTTTAACCTCTTTTGAAATAGTATACTTGAATTTTTTAAAGCATGTCTTTTTGGCATGTCTTCATTGTAAGGATATCACTCTGTTCCTTATTCTTTTTTCTTTTCATAGTAAGTATATGGAATTTAATCTTGTTAATATTCTTTACTTTCATAAAATTTCACAGAAATAACACTAGCGAGATTACATCCCATACAAACAATACTATTTAAAAAAAAAGGAACAGAATAATATTCTTACAGACAATGGAAACATGCCAAAAAGATATCCTTTAAAAAAGTTAAAGTATACTATTTCAAAAGAGAGTAAAAGATTCTTTTCAAAATTATATAAGGCATGAAAGAAGAGCATACATCTGAATTAGAAATATCTCAGAGACAGGGCACCTGGGTGGTTCAGTTGGTTAAGCATCCAACTCTTGGTTTCATCTCAGGTCATAATCTCACGGTTCATGAGTTCGAGCCGCATGTTGGGCTCTGTACTGACAGTGTGGAGCCTGCTCGGGATTCTCTCTCTGCTTCTCTGTGCTTCCCTTGCTCTCTCTTTCTCTCAAAATAAGTCAATTAAAAAAAAAAAAAGTAAACCATGTACTTTAGGATATCAACCTAGAACAACCAATGTCAAGATAATCTAGTAAACTTACTGCCTTAGAAAAACAAAACAAAACAAGAAAAATGGTCCTTTGGGTATGTAGACAAAAAGAAAAACAAAAGCAGAATTAATTAGATTGTTCACAGACTTTCTGACAGAAGCTCTTTATGCCAGAAGAAGAATGGAATAACATATTTAACGTACTCAAAGAAAACATGTGAGCCTGTATTTTTTATGTCTAGGAAAATTGGCCTTCAGGTGTAAAGAACACTGACTATTATTAACATGCAAGAGGTCAGAGGAGAAAATATTGTTCCTGTGAGCTTTTCCTTTTTTTTTTTTAAATTTTTTTTAAATGTTTTATTTATTTCTAGGAGAGAGAGAGAGACAGCGTGAGCAGGGGAGGGTCAGAGAGAGAGGGAGTCACAGACTCCAAAACAGGCTCCAGGCTCTGAGCTGGCAGTCAGCACAGACCCCGACACGGGGCTGGAACCCACACACGGCGAGATCATGACCTAAACAAAAGTCAGACGCCCAACCGACTAAGCCACCCAGGCGCCCCTCCTGTGAGCTTTTCCTAAGAAATATCTGGAAGAGTGAGCTTTTAACACCGAAAGTAAACAGGGAGAGAGACTAGAGGAGCCTGGACTATCCCTTGGCAGTGGCGAGCAAGGGAGCAGTCACAGATTGGGGCTGAGTCAGGAGGACTCAGAAGTCAACCTGAAGACGATCCTAGTGGTAAAAACTGGGATGATTTGAGGTTCAAAACTAAACGTTGCAAATATGTTTAAATCAATGACATATCATGATATGAAAAAAAAATTATGTTTACCACCTGAGGTTAATGGAACGCCTCTTCGTTACCTTGAAAGTAGTCAGGAAAGAATCAAATATTTACCCTATCTTTCTCGTATGAACTGACTACTGGGTAACCACGTAGTAGATGATGGGAGGAATCTCCTAAAATTTTTCCACTCAATAATTGAAAATGAGAGAATTAGAATATTACCATTTTGCAATCTCTGTTTATTTAATGGGTCCAAATAGTAACTGACAATGGCTGCAAACATTAGAAAACAGTGAAAACAAGATATTATGTGCTTCCTCATGAAGGAGCATCCCACCAATGGATTGAATCTCAGTTTTTTCAAGCTTCTGAATCCAACTGCCAATGTGCAGGAAATTCAGAGGACAGTGTAACGTGTGCACCTGTACCATGAGTATGAAGTCAGCAGAATCCATACTGTGCAAACTCCATCGCTCAGATGGACCCGATTTTTCTTTTTAATTTTTAAAAATTTTTTTAAGTTTTATTTCTGAGAGAGAGAGAGAGAGAGAGAGAGAGAGAGAGAGAGAGAGAGACAGCATGAAGAGGGGGGGGGCACAGAGAGAGAGAGGGAGACACAGAATCTGAAGCAGGCTCCAGGCTCTGAGCCAGCCGTTAGCACAGAGCCTGACACGGGGCTCGAACCCACGAACCGTGAGATCATGACCTGAGCTGAAGTCAGATGCCTAACCGACTGAGCCACGCAGGCACCCTTCTTTTCAGTTTTTAAAATTGAAGTAGAGGTGACATGCACTGTTAGATTAGTTTCAGGTGTACAGCATAGCGGTTTGACAAGTCTCTATTTTATGGTATGCTCACCATAAGTGTAGCTGCCATCTGTCACCATACAGAACTGTAACAGTACCACTGACCGTATTTCCTATGCTGTACCTTTCATGCCATGACTTACTCAGATCTGGATTTTTTTAATGAATAAATTGCAAGGTCAAGAAAAGGATGGAGAGGAACATAGATTACATGTAACTTAGAAGACATATGAAATTTTAAAAAATGGATAAGAATTGACTATATTGACCAAGGACATACAGTTGGGTAATGAAATCATAAAGAAAAGCAAGGAAGGAAGCAAGATAGTTTGTTTACTTTGGGAGAAAGGAAGAAGTTCATGGAGGACCTTCTTGGGTGGCTTAGAAAAGTCCTTTTTTTGATCTGGGTGGTAGTTATAAGAGTGTTTTCTTTATAGTAACTAATAAACTATTCGTTTTGTATGATTTTCTAAATTTGTTTTATTTTACCACAAAAAGATTTTTTTTTAAATTTATTTCTGAGAGAGAGAGAGGGAAACAGCATGAGCAAGGGAGGGTCAGAGAGAGAGGGAAACAGAATCTGAAACAGGCTCCAGGCTCTGAGCTAGCTGTCAGCACAGAGCCCGACGTGGGGCTCAAACCCACGAACCGTGAGATCATGATCTGAGCCGAAGTCGGACGTCCAACCAACTGAGCCACCCAGGTGCCCCCCACAAAAAGATTTTTTTTTTTTTAATTTATGAAAGAAGGACACTGTGCATTCCACCTTTATTTTAACTTTTCATTATGGCAATCTTTAGACCTACAGAAAAGTTAAAAATACTGTAATGCCAGTATACTCATCACACTGTTTTATAGCTAGTTTTTTGTTCAATAATTATTAATAGAGATTTTTCTAGATAACTAAATATAGAATATCCTCAGTTTTAAATAATGCATAATATTCCATCATACAGATGTAACTCAGTTTCCTATTGATTTTTTTGTTTCTGATTTTGTTCCTACTAGAATTATGCCACATTCCTAAAATTTGCCATCACAGCGTACTCTGACATACTGAGTGTAAACAGTCATGTGTTGTGAATGAACAACAAGAGAGACCAAAGATACAGCCTATATTGATCAAGACATTCCTTTGTAACCTAGGGAGGGCATTAGTGTCCAAGGAAGAACTTGATTCCCCATAGTGGGATCCTCACACAGCATCATAGCTCCCTTGGACTGATTCAGGTTTAGTCCCAGTGGCTCTTCTGTGATCTCATTTTGGTTGTTGCAGGTATAATTCATGTATCATTTATCTCTTGCCACAATAATGTTGCGTGATGAACCACTGCAAAATTCAGTAGCTTCGGCAATAGCCACTGAAATCTACAGGATGGCCAAGGGATGCCCACGGTGTTTGCTGGGCTCTCTCGGGGTCCTGCAGTCAGTTACGGGTACAGCATGCAGCCCTTTGTGACACTCTCCCATGTGTTTGATGGTCAGCTGGCTCAGGCTGTCTAAGATGGCCTCCGCCAAGAGGCCTCCAGCATCCTTCCGAGAGCCCAGCCGGGATGTGTTCTGGCAGTAGCATGGATTGTAATCTTTTTTCAAGGGGCTGGAGATGGGCCATTTCAGGCTTCTCAGGCTTCTCTCTCATCCTATTTGCTAACCTGCTAATGACCAGAGCAAGCCACACAGCTAGACCACAGTGGGTGGGAAACAACTACAAAGTTAGGGGGCAGAGGGCCAGGATACAGGGAGAGGTGTTAATTGAGGCCATTAATGCAGTCCACCCTCCAGAGCCATCCAGCAACCTATTTTAAATTGCTATTTCTTAGAAGCATTAAATATTGCTGTTATTTCTAAATTGCAGGTATTTTGCCTTTGAAGTATGAAAAACGGAGATGAAATATTTTTGTGGGGGAATCATAAGGTTTTTGCTTCATTTAAAAAATTCTTGTTAAAAATTATAAAGGTAATTCATAAATGGAAAAGTCTACCTTTATTTTGTCTTAAAAGTATTTCTTTTCCAATTTTGGGTATTTTCCCCCTTGGGATACATTTCAGGAAACTGAGTTTTCCTTCTCTGTGCATATTTTTTGATAGTGTTCTTGGAATTGGTTTTAAAATCCGTCTCTGAGAACATCGAATCAAGTGAGATAAAGAGCTAGAATCACAAATCAATGTCCTGATGTGTTTTTGTATAAGATAATGGACATTAGAGATAGGATTAGTCCCTACATCTTTATTGCTGGAACTTTTTTCTGTTTTAAGTTATGTTAGTGGCAAATTTAGGCTTTCCCAGAACAGTGATTCTCAACAGTAGATATTTAGCTGTCAGGTATGTGGATGGCAAGAAATTGCTACTAGTAATCATGCCTCAAAACTTTCCTTGAAAAATCAAGTTTATTTTCATAGAGTGAAATATGGTTTGCCACACCTCTACTTTCTTCTCTGTGGAAATACAAAATACTAGAAATAAAAATTTGCATATGCTTATTAAATACTCTCCATTATATCATAAAATTTTACATACCATAGTTGTTTAATGGAAACTGTGTGTATTGTTATGAAGTAGGCAATTTAAAGGATTTTTCAGAGTTGGACTGTGGAGTCATCTGATGCAGCTCTCCCAAATTATAGATCTGAAAATAGAGATTAAAGTTCTTTAGGGAAAAACATTTGAAACCTTAAAGGATGATTGAATCAATATGAATTTAGAGATAGGTCCCACCCTAGAGTGAAGCATCTACTTTAAAAGTATTTATCAATTAATCCAACCTTGTAGATTTTCAGGAGGGTTAAGTGACAGTTTTTTGACAGCCCTTCCTATGCTTGGCAGGCTACAGTGATGACTTCAGTAATGGCAGAAAGAAAGTTCCCATTACAATTGTAGTTCTTTCCTCCATTCTTGGATGCAGTTTATTATTTATGAACATTATCACAGAGTGCAGGACAGGGCAGGGAGGGAAGAAAGATGTGGGCCACCACAGTTTATCAGGGCCGTACAATGGGTGTGCAGAGATCTCCAGGACACCTCCCTTTCCTTCAGAAAGCTTACAACCTTGCTGAGAAAACAGGTCATAGGTATAAGAAAATATAATATCTGCCAGGCAGTAAGCAAAGCAGGCAACCTGTTGTATCTGATTTGATCTTCATAGTAACTGTCAGATGGGTGGTAACCACGATTTCCAGTTGAATAATTTGTGCTTCAGACATGAAGTATTGGTTCGAGATCATACAGGACCTCAGTGTTGAATTGAGTTAGGAAGTGGAGAGAGAAATCTGGGCTGACATTATAACTTTCAAAGCTGGGGGGCTGGAAGTGTCTACAGCATAGCGCCCCTTAGGGACTGTGGAAGGAGGCCCACTACTTGCATTTCTGGTTGGAGACCAGGGATGACAAATGTCTTACAGAACTCAGGACAGCCCTGTATGACAAAGAATGTCTTACTCAGCAAAGCTTACACACACTTACCTAATATTCATGTAGGCAGACAGCATGCTTATAACTGCAAGAGCCTAGAAGTTCTAAAGTATTATTTATGGCTTTCATATACACTATGTATTCCAGAAGTGGAAACTCCTAATTGTAAGATTGGCTTGTATTTAGTGTTTTTTGGAATTTTCTTACAGTTGTTCAGCGTTTTGAAATTGCTGTTATTCACAGTAGTGCAAATCATGATTTCTGGGCTGATGACACGGCACATGCCTGGGTCAGTTTGTATTTATGGTTGTTGCACTCAAGGTAATCTACCCGTAGCTGCGGGCATCTGATGGCTGTTCATTATGACTGCTGATGTAGTCGGGCCCAAGAATTTGCTTCTTGAATCGTATCTGTCCTATTATTACTCCTTTTCTGGAATTCATTTGTATAGATAGGCTATTTATCTATGAATTTCACTTCTAGATAGTAAAGGGATATTATAAAATACTTGTTACAGCAAGGGATTGTTTTTGATCGGATTGCATTGGGTGGGAGTTTTCAGGAGAGTAACTCTTTGAAGGCAATGAAGGATTTAAGTAAATGAATTTCTAGGATCAATTGGGTATTAGATTGTCAATGGTTCAAAGAACTTTATTCTGAAGGTGGGGTTGGGATTCTGTCTGTCTGTCTGTCTCTCTCTCTGCTCCCCGCCAATAAATAAATAAACATTAAAAAAAAACCAATTAGGTAGTTCAAAGAAAATTTTATCAAGGATGCAATAAGTAAGCTGTATCTAAATGGATGAACACATGGGCGTTTTCATCTTTTTCTTGGAAAAAGAAGTATTACACATGGCTTTAGCTTACTTGGGAATAGTTTCTCAACTTTATAGTTAAAAATGTCAGGTGGTGAGAGCAGGAGAATATCTCAGTTCTATGCAGGGTTGCTGAAAGCGGGCAACCCTCTCCCCCCCCCCCGCCAACTGCAGACGGTAGCTGTGTTGGGCAGTGCTCTCTCTGCACACAGCTTTCTCATCCCTCACCCCAAGATGGTAACTTGGCTCTCGCTACTTCTAGAGTCTGCAGTATCTCTTATGGTTCTCCTACCTCCTACCCTGCCAACGTTTTTTTGAATAGTCCCTAAATTAAACCCACCTCAAATTATTCAATTTGATTATATCCTCTCTTTCCTACTTGAAACCTGATACAGTGTGTACAGTGTGTAATTAAGAAAAGGTAAAATACATAATAAAAATAAGGGAGAATCTTCATCCTAAATTACAAATACAGTATGACAAATAAGAATAATCAGTAACACAAGTGGCACACGTAAGGGCATGATTAGCGTGAGAGGTGGCATTCTTGGTCACGGGCACATAATGTTGACAAAAATGAAGACATTGAGGTTTGGATTGCTATGATAGGAAAAGTTGAGGTATATATAAAATTTTGAATTCATTTATTTATATCCAATGGGGAAAAAGCATATACTGAACCAAATACAGGTGGGTATTTAACTTATTTACTTATTCATTTGTTTAACAGTGCTTCCATGATTTCTGCTTGAGGACGCTCTTCTGTGGTCCTTTTGGACATTTATTGGGCCTTTGTGGCATTATCACAAAGCATGTAAGCATTGCAGATTTTCATTAATGGGACACATGAAAATGCTGCTGAAAGGGAAACTATTGTTACTAGATGGCTTCACTTAGTTGTTTTAAAATCACAGCTGTCTCGGGGCACCTGGATGGCTCCGTTGGTTGGGCATCTGACTTGTGATCTCATGGTTCAGGAGTTTGAGCCCCGCATTGGGCTCTGGGCTGGCAGCACAGAACCTGCTTGGGATTCTGTCCCTCCCTTTCTCTGCCCCTCCGCCTCTTGTGCTCACTCTCTCTCTCTCTCTCTCAAAATAAATAAGTAAACTTAAAAGAAGTAAAAAAAAAAAAAGACAGCTATATTCTTAACATGGAGCTCATAGTGGCCTACGCAAGTCTCTGGTGTCTTTGAGCTCAGAATGTGATTTCAGGGAAGCAGAGACACCTGTCCTGAATGCTGGCACACCTCCTCTGGCCTTACAGCTGAGGTGGCATTTCTTCCTGCCTTTGCTTTTATGGAAAAGGTAAATAATATTTTGATTAGGGTAATGTCTCAGACTCTGTCTGCATCCCCTAGGTCAGTGCTTCTCCAACAGAAAAGTAATGTGAGCCATAGAGGTAATTTGAAATTCTCGAGTAACCATAATTCCAAAAAAAAAAAGAGGGGGCTGAGGGGCGCCTGGGTGGCTCAGTCGATTAAGCAGCCGACTTCGGCCCAGGTCATGATCTCACAGTCTGTGAGTTTGAGCCCCACGTCAGTCTTGTGTACTGGCAGCTCTGAGCCTGGAGCCGGCTTCAGAGCCTGTCTCTCTCTCTGCCCCTCCCCCCTCATACTCTGTCTCTCTCTCAAAAATAAATAAACATCAAAAAAGTTTTCTTAAAAACCATACTTGAGTGCTTTTATATTTCTCAGGTTATTCTTATGCAGATTTAGCCCTTGCCACAAAATTGCTGGAAACTGTTACCAGTTTAGGCTTATTCATCAAGGATATAAATGCCTAGGGCAACATAGCGCTACATGTTTGTGCTTTATTCCTGGGACCAGGGAGTGCCTTGCACGTGGTAGGTGTGTGATGTTAGCTAAATCCTGTTTAGTCCTCAAGTTGCAACTTAAATTGTACTTTCTCAGGTAAGTGTATTCTGATTCTCCAGTCTTTTTTTTTTTTTTTTAATTTTTTTTTTTTTTTTTGGGAGNCGGACGCTTAACCGACTAAGCCACCCGGGCGCCCCCTGATTCTCCAGTCTTAATAGGTGTTGCCCTGTTCCATTTTCTCAGAGAACTGAATTTGTGTCCTCCAGGTCATATATCCTTATTCACCGATACGAATACTTTTGTGTTTCATGTCCATCTCCCTGACTGGTCTGTCTGTAAGTTCCATGAGATGGCGGGATAGCATAACCCATGCACATATGGAATAAATGTTGGTCAGATAATAATAGCACAGGATCATTTAAAATCTGAAGTGATTATCTGAATGTCAGTTCATACCTTTATAGACGTTGGAGTTTGTTTCATGTTGGGGAGAAGGAATTTTCTTTTTTTTTTTTTTAAAGATCTGATGCAGTGAAAAGTACGCAGATTCTTAGTGTTTGTTCAAGCCTTTTTACTCCTTTAAGTATGCCTCTTCTTAGCTTTCTCTTTTTATTGATATTCATTGCCTTGAAATAGCTGTCACTTCACCTCTATCTCCACTTATAACTTAAGGTACACTGAAGACAAAAACTTTAAAAAAAAAAAAAAAAGAAAGAAAATTGTAAAATACTTTTCAGGAGCTGAGAAAGGCACAGGGCAAAAGCAAAGGTACATAGAGGAAGCATCTTTTGCTGTTTCAGGACAATTTAAAATATACCCACCCTTTTAATTATACCAGAGTAATGAGCCTTACACACAATATGTGGAAATATAATTAAAAATGTATTGTGGGTCAGTAGACCAAGTTGTCAGGTCATTATCTGAATCATAAAGTTGGGGGTAATGCCCATTAAAGGTTACTAGTTTGGAAAGGTTAACATAGACTTCAGTCTTCACAATATAAAGTTGTACATTTTGAATAATGCTTTAGAAAGACTGCCAGCATTTGACTTTTTCAAGAAACCTCTCCCGGGACTATAATGAGCATACAGAAACGTGCACGTAAGGGTACAGCTTCATGAGCTTCCACATCCAGATCGAGGAACAGCGCATTTGTATCGTAACGTCCCAGAGGCTCCCCTCCTGCTTCGCCCTCTTTCCCGCCCTCCAGGGTAAACCACTGTCCTGACATTCATACGTTTTTCCTGTTTTTGTGCGTTCTGTAAACGGGATCTTACAGTATCCGCATTTGGGTTTATAATAGATTGTCATTCTAAGTGACATTCCTGATAGCAACTCATTGAAAACAAGGTCTGTTTTCAGTTTTCCTTACTAAGTATGTAATTGGGTAAACTGGTACATTTTCACTGTGTCTAGTGCTTTATTTATTCCTTTAAGAAATTTTCTATGTAGATGCATGCATGTGTGTGTGTGTGTGTGTGTGTAATGTGTGTATGTATATACTTACATGCTTGTATATATGTATATGCTTTTAAAAATTTTACTCAAATGCGATTTTGCCCTGCTCTGCATGTTATTCATCTCTTAGTCTTGAAACCCTTTCATATCAGCTCATGTAGACCCACTTTGTTTTTCCTAATAGCGGCACAGTACTCCGCTGTACGGATGTATCCTAATTTAATGAACCAGCTGTCCACTGAAGAACAGTTAGTTACTGATCTTTTGCTTTGAGAACAAGAGTCCATGTGGTTTATCTGTAAAATAAATTCTCAGAAATGCAGTGGCTGTACAGTGGGGGCCATGCATTTTGAATTTGCTCAGATATTTCTAAATGGCCCTTCAAAAAATTTTGCCAGCTTTTACTCCCATTGCCAAGTTTTGAAAATTCCTTTTTCCAGTGTTGTTGCTTTAGGTTATGTGTTATCAAGCTTGTCAATCTTTGCAGTCTGCAGAGGAAAACCAATGAATCCTTGTTATTTAAATGTGCGTTTTCTTCCGTTTTGACTGAGGGTAGTTATTTATCTGTTCATTGGACATTTGTGTTTCTCCAGGAATTTGTCCTGTCCTTTGCTCATTTTCTATAGGCTTGTTTACGTTTTTCTTAATAATTTCAAGGTGATCTTTCTGTATAAATGAAATTAGCCCTTTTATGTCACAGTATTAATTTTTTCAGTTAGTTTTTTTGTCTTTATTGTGTTTGTAGACATTTTCTATTCCCAAACAGAATGTTTAAATTTTTATGTGGTGAAATGCACCAGTTTTTTTCCTTACTGCCTTCTGAATTGTGTGGGTTTTTTTTCTTTGTTTGTTTTTTTTACTTTTTATTTTATTTTATTTTTTTTATAGTTTATTGTCAAGTTGGTTTCCAACAACACCCAGTGCTCATCCCCACAAGTATCCTCCTCCATGCTGAATTTTGTGTTTTTAATGAGAAAAAGCATTGGAAAGTTGAGACACATAGATAGATACAAAGATAAATAGATAGATAGACAGACAGACAGACTCCAGACTGGTGTGGAAAAAGAATCTCAAGAAATGTTTATGGAAAATGTGGTTAAGCAGAAATTGAAATTTCAGTCAAATGTGTTGTGACCAACTATAAACACAAATTTTGATATTATCTGCCAAAAATTGTTTAACATTTTTGACAGCTTTTGGAAGAATTTTCAATGCTTTGCTTTTTTTTCTTTTATGCTTTGTTATTTGGGTTTTAATTTCTCAAATGGTCCCTCTTTTCAGATTTCAGATTCTAACCTATTTCCTGCACCACTGCTGGCATCCAGTGATCCATGTCAGAAGCACTTCCAGGTCAGACACACCTTCACATTTTTCAATGCCGAGAAACAGTTGAATATTAAAATTTTAACAAATATCTATGATGGATGATTGTTTTGATGTTAAATGTGGTTTGCTAAAATGACATCTGTTTGCTTTTTATTGTTCACTCATGTAGTGGAAAAGTCAGCCGTTAAAATAAGATAGAAGAATCAATTGGATCTACCTGTATTCATATAATAATTGCCTGACTCTAGTAATAGCGAAACGTAAAAATGTTGAATTGATTATAACAGGAAACTAAAACTATGTCAAATTTTGCCATCTAGCATTGCGCATGATAGCCTGTGAACAGTTATGTATGAACAATGAAGTGTTGGTGGTGAATCTCCATAAACAGCATCTTGACCATTGTTGGGTTTGTCTAGAATAGAGCTCCCCAGTTCAGTATCCTCCTTGATCGTTGCTGATTAAATTCAGGCCTTTAAGAAACCACCATAATTTTATTGCATATCCCTTTCTTTGTGTCATGACAGATGCTAGGCCACACACACTGTGGTGTGGGATTTAATTCTTAACCTCACAGTGATATAATAAGGAAGAAGCAATTACGATAACATTTTGTCTTTTTTTAAAATGTTTATTTGTTGAGAGAGAGACAGAGTACAAGAAGAGAAGGGGCAGAGAAAGAGGGAGACACAGAATCCAAAGCAGGTTCCAAGCTCCCAGCTGTCAGCACAGAGCCCGATGTGGGGCGCAGGGCTTGAACTCACAAACCATCAGATCATGACCTGAGCCGAAGTCAGATGTTTAACCAACTGAGCCACCCAGGCGCCTCTCAATAACATTTTGAATTAAACATAGGATAGGATTGCAAATGGAAGATGAATCTGATAGAATCCATATTTGTTAGGTTATAAACCTTCTGCAAATTCTGAGTTTTTAAGTAGATTTAAATTAGAACAAATAGCTATTACAGTCCCTCAGTTCTGTAATTAAACTCCTTCAGTACATCCGAGCTGTTTTCTCTCTTGCATGACACTGCATGTTCTGTTTCAACAGAGAACTAAAATAAAACATAATAGAATAAACACTAAGCTCAGGAGAGGTATATGAGTGACAGGTAATATCCTTTATATACAAAACAGCCAAAAACAATGTGAAAACCTAAATTCACACAGGAAAATTAGGAAATCAGAGCTAATTTTTAGAGACCATCTAATCACACTGTGATAATTTAGGAGCAGCAAATAGATTTTCTTGTAAATACATGTTTGAAAGGCATATTGATTTTGGAAAATCAAAGCAAATAACATGTTTCATTTTAAAGAACACAGTTTAAATTGTTGAGAATGACCCTTCTAGGAATTCTCTAATATTTCAAATCTTTTAATACATTGCAACACAGGCTCAGTATGGAAACTGTAAGAACACAAGCTAGCATGTATATAAAATGATGTGTTTTCTTCTAAATGGAAGTAAACTAATCAAATAACTTCTAGGAATTTTTAATTGTCACTTATATTTTATTATGCTAATGTATTCATTCTTCCTAATGGTACTCAAATTGCTTTTATTCCTCGGTAGTTATATAAGAGAGAATGACATTCCCAGCATGTTTTTTTTAATGACAGCTACTACTATCATGCATTGGTATAGGATGTGACATTTTACAAGAAAAGCAGTATTCTTTTTTCAGTGGAGTATATATTCCAGTCAGTTTTTTACTTGAAAATTCAGATGGCAGCTAATGTGGGACGATCTGGACCAATAACTGGGGTAAGGTTGCCTTCCATCACACTTCCTGACTCCCGGGAGCTATGACTACATGGAGCCTTTTTTTTTTTTTTTTTATGTTTATTTATTTTTAAAAAAATGTTTATTTATTTATTTGGAGAGAGAAAAAGACAGAGCACAAACAGGGGGAGTGGCACTGAGAGAGAGAGAAAGGGAAAGAGAATCCTAAGCAGACTCCACACTGTCAGCACAGAGCCCGACACAGGCTCGACTCCATGAACTGTGAGATCATGACCTGAGTTGAAGTTGGACTCTTAACTGACTGGGCCACCCAGGTGCCCCAACAAGGAACCCTTAAAAAAAACAAACATACCCCTGAACCTATGCCATTATCTTCCTGGAATAATCCCTGTTGAACCTTCAAGATTTAACTCAGGAGTCCCTTCCATGGAGGTCTCAGCTGGTGGCAAAGTCAAGTAGATCCCCTATTTCAGGGAGTCTGCCATTGTATCATGTTCCCTGTTGGAAGTGACTTGAGTCCCAGCTTCTCAGTTACTGAAGAAAACTTGGGTCATTACTTTATCACTCACCTACTTTTTCCCACCTAAACCAGTATTCCCAAGCTTGATCTTTGACCATATTCATCAGAGTTGGTTATAAAAATCTAGAGCTGTATTTTAAAAATACATTAACCTTCCAAAGATGTTGAGACTTTTCTAAATGATGAAGATGGCTTGGAAATTGAGCAGAGAAAATATCCTTTGGGATAAGCATATACTGTGTCAGTGTGACTGCTTTGAAGGTTGTAATTCTTATTTGAATACATAAATTCCGATTTGTGTTTCTGAAATAACTAATCTTCACATTTGCCAGGGGTGCTCTCGGAATGCCAGGTTTTCCCTCATCTGGAGGGCCTTTCTCATCCTGACCCACTCCTGCCTACTGTTTAAGACCCAGCTCAGCTGTGATTTTTTTCGGGGGTACCTTTCCTTAACCTCTTTCCTTTGCAAATACCTTTTTCTCATAAGTCTCTCTGCCTACGTTAGCCATTGTGAGTCTGTTTAATAACTTCATCGCTATTCTTTGTTGTTGTTTTTTTTAATTTTTTTAAATGTTTATTTTTGAGAGAGAGAGAGACAGAGACAGAGCGCAAGTTGGGGAGGGACGGAGAGAGAGAGGGAGACGCAGAATCCAAAGCAGGTGCCAGGCTCTGAGCTGTCAGTACAGAGCCTGACGCTGGTCTCAAACCCACGAGCCATGAGATCATGACCTGAGCTGAAGTCGGTTGTTCAACCTACTGAGCCATCCAGGCGCCCCTGACTGAGTTTCTTGAAGAAAAGTATCTGGTACATCTCTCTTGAGTCTCCTCAGCTCCACTGGGGATTTTTAACAAAGTGACTCCTCAGGCAATTAAGCTGAGTGGGCGTGGGAAACTTCTAGATGGGTAAGACCTGACTGTTGAAATCCCGCTCTTATCCTAAGAGCCTGGGGAAGTTGCCCTGTGAATCAGCTGTGGGAACCTGTTCCTTTGGCTTTAGAAACTTCCAAGGTTCTGAGCCTGTGATCTCTCTGCCTCAGTGACCCAAGCTGCCTCCTCATAACCTTTGCTTCTTTTGTTCATAGAGAAGTTCTTATCATTTTTGTCACATTGAGAGTTTACTTTCATGAGTAGTTTCAGGAAACCAGCTTTATTTTGCCTCTCCTTCCTAAAGAAAAAAAAAATCTGAGTTATTTCATTTCCTTACTACTTTGAGGGTTAGTTCAAAAGGCAACATTCCTCAGGGTAGAAGTGTTGCTGTTAACTCCTCAGTGGAAATAAATTTGTGTAGCAGAAAGTTGAAGAAGCTGAAGTTTCACCGAAGAGCGGGGCCAGCATTGGGCTTCCCGGGGCCCATTTGTCAATTTCCAATTTTATAAGCGTGTCACGGGAGCACGAGGAGAGCAGCAGGTTATGGCGAGAGGAGTTTCCTGTCATTACTGACAAAAATTTTTTTTTTTTGACAGATGCCCAGAGGTCTCAGAAAAGAGAACAGAGCAGGCTCCAGCATGGGTTTTAATCAGGATGTCACCCAAGTTGTGGGGTTACATCTCCGTCCTGGGATCCTTGTGACTCCGGGTTCAGGAAAGCTTTGTTAATCTTGGGGTTTAAGTAACCCTGGCTTACCTAATTTTGTTTATGTCGCATAAAAAATACTCTGTTTATTAGCTAAGGCTTTTTTTTTTTTTGAATTCCTAAAAGGAGTTCAGTTTAACGTGGCTTAACTGTGGTGTGTGTTTAAACACACACACACACACACACACACACACACAAATCAATTGATTTTTAACACCCAAGAAGTCTAGGGGGGTCATGTTTCAGGCATGGCTTGTTTTAGGGATTTCAACAATGTCCGTAGAGCTTCCTCCTTTCTCTCCATCTTACGGATCTGCTCGCTCATTTGTTAAGTTCGTGCTAACTCATTTTGCCTCTTCATGGTGACCCCTTGAAGTTCTAGGCTCATATAAGATATGATATAAGCCTTTGTTTTGTTTTGTTTTATTAATTTTTGAGACAGAGACAGAGCATGAGTTGGGGAGGGGCAGAGAGAGAGGGAGACAGAATCTGAAATATGCTGTAGGCTCTCACCTGTCAGCACAGAACCCGACATAGAGCTCGAACTTATGCATTGTGAGATCATAACCTGAGCCGAAGTCGGACGCTTAACCAACTGAGCCACCCATGCGCCCCTAGGCTTATATCTTCTAGTTCAAGAAAAAGAGCCCCCCTCCTCTGATCATTCCGGCAACAGTCTTAGGATTGGCGTTGGATGGGTCTCATGCTTTTCCTCAAGCCAGTCACCATAGCCATGGGGATTTGCTACTCTTACTGGCTGGGCCTGGGCCTTCTCTCCACGAAGTAAGGGGGAGTGTTATCTCTGCCTGAAACACATGGGCTGAAGCCCTAGGATGTAAGCTGCCCGAAAGTAGGTATTTTTATTTTGTCCATTTTGCTCACCGCTGGAACCTTAGCAGTTAGAACCATATCTACTGCATGGTGGTGCGCACCGGAAATCCTGTTTAATGAAGGAAAGAGCATGTAGAAAGGTTGATTCCCCAAGAAAAATTGTGGGGCTGGTACCAGATAAGGAGAAATGCATCCAGGCTGTAACAGATGTTTCTCCATGTGTATGCAGGAGAGCGATGGCAGTAATAATATTAGCTTTTGTCACACTCTTCACTCAGCTTGCACCTAGCTCTGGAATAGGAATCGATCCTCCTGGACTGATGTGGAGCTTCACAGCAGCATAATGAATAGATGTAGAAGTGATGGCAAAGTTTTGGGGCCCCATCCAGCCAACAGAAGTCCAGGAGGAGCAGAACCACCTCTGTCCTGAAGACGCTCAGGGTTACTGGCATTTGCTTACCCAGTCCTCACTCGTTTTGCTTATTTTATGCACTGTAACGTTCTTGACCTTGAGAAGAGCAGCTAGCACATAGCAGATGCTCAATGGATATTTAGTGAGCAAATGGGTGAATGGGTTAATGACTCAAACATTTATTGAGTACTCTTACATGCCAGGGTTTGCAAAAAGGTCCTGGAGATTCTGAGAATTTAAAAATGAAAGGGAAATGCAAAGCAAGATGACAATGAGATGCTACTTCATACCTACTTGGATGGCTAGCATAAGAAAGAGACAATAATGTGTGTTGGGGAGGGTATGGAGAAATTGGAACCCTCCTACACGGCTGATGGGAATGTAGACTGGTGCAGCTGCTTTGTACAAGAGTCTACAGGTCCTCAAAAGGTCAAATATATTTAATTATAGAACCAGCAATATAATATAATTAGCAGTTCTGCTCCTGGGTTGTATACCCGGGAGAATTGAAAACATGTTATACATGAATGTTCAAAGCAGCAATACTTATAATAGCTAAAATATAGAAACAACCCAAATGTTCATTAACTGATAAATAGATAAATAAAATGTAGTCTGTTGATACACTGGATTATGATTTGGCCAAAAAAAGGGAATAAAATACTGATACATATTACAACACAGATGAATCCTGATGACACACTAGGTGAGGAAAGCCAGTCACAAAAGACCACATGTCGTGTGATTCTGTTTATGTCAACTATCTAGAATAGTCAAGTCCATAAGGACAGAAAGTAGATTGGTGGTTGCCAGGGGCTTGGGGCTTGGAGGGTGACCGCTAATGAGTGGAGGGTTTCTTTTGGGGATGATAATAGAATAGATCATTGAATTCTGCCATTAGATTGTAGTGATGGATGTACAACTCTGTGAATATGCTAAACACCCCTGAATTGTACATTAAAAGTGAGATCTATGATATGTAAATTACATCTCAATAAAACTATCCTAAAACATGAACAAAACAGTCACCACCCTCAGGGAATTCACAGTTTAGCAGGAGAGATAAACATCTCAATTGATATTTACAGTATGGAATAGACTTGCTGATATAAACAGCCTGTTACATCTCTAGCACAGAAGGAGGGGGCAGCCCTCATTGTGTACAGGAATCAGAGAAAGGCTAAAGGAACCTTGCTTTGAAGGATTTATAAAGGAGCTTTCAGGTAGGGTATAGGGTGGGGCTAGGGGAGATGAAGGCAAAGAACATTCCCAGACAGAGGAAACAGACTGTGCAGAGGGGGAAATTGAGAAGAGGTTGGCATTGTCAGGAAGGTGGATTGTGGCTGTAGTGTAGAAAACATGGNCTATTTCTCATCGTACACATTTCTCTTCTGTTCATTGTTACTACTGATGAAGGTGGTAAATTTGAGGAAGCGAGGGAACAGAGGAAGGTCTGGAATTGGATGCAGGTGGTGACCGGGGCGCTGTGCCGTGTGCACCGGAGCCTCTGCTGGGCCTGAAGGCTGTTCAGACCAAAGCGTGGACAACTTTTTTTTTTAATGTTTTATTTATTTCTGAGAGAGAGAGAGAGACAGCATGAGCAGGTGAGGGTCAGAGAGAAAGGGAGACACAGAATCTGAAGCAGGCTCCAGGCTCTGAGCTAGCTGTCAGCACGGAGCCAGACGTGGGGCTCGAACCCACGAACCATGGGATCATGACCTGAGCTGAAGTCAGACGCTTAACTGACTGAGCCACCCAGACGCCCCGGCTTGGACAACTTTGAGCTGGTAGGATGACAATGGATGAGAAATCATGTCTGGCAGAGAAGTATACCAGTCTGTTCTGGGTCACAAAACAGACTTTTGACTCTAAATAGCCTTTTCTTCTTTAGGGAGTTATAGCAGAATTGAGCAAGAATTTTCTTGAGCCATGACTGGGGAGCAAAATAAGTTAGTCTGGATAGTATATTGAAATATTTTATTTTAAGGTTCATTCATTCATTTTGAGAGAGAGATAGAGAGTGAGCAGGGGAGGGGCGGAGAGAGAGGGAGACAGAATCCTAAGCAGGCTCTGTACTGTCAGCACAGAGCCCAACACAGGGCTCGGTCTCACCAACTGTGAGATCATGACCTGAGCTGAAATCAAGAGTTGGACACTTACGTGACTGAGCTGCCCACGCACCCCTAAAAGATTTTATTTTAAAGCATGCTCAGCTGTTATATGGGATAAAAGCTTGAGTAAACCTAGGCTTTTAATGTAAACATTTCTTGAAGATGTTAATGAAACACTTGGTTGTTTTTTTGTTCTTTTCATTTTATTCAATGATTCTATAAACTTCTGATGAGCACCTACTGTGTACTACACTGCTGTTCTGGTTGCTGGAAGTCTAATGCGGAGTGAATGATGCTATAATAGAGTTACATTGATGAGGGTTTTCGGGTATAGGAGAAGGAGCCCTTGAATCTGCCTGGAGGGGCAAGAAGATGCTTCACGAATAGGTGATAGCTACCTTGAATCTTAAAGGTAAAGTTGAATTTTGCCAGACAGGAGGGAAGAGTGCTGAGAATGTGTGCAAAGACAAGGGGGTGTGCTAAGCGTGATCAGAGTCTTCCAAGTGCCTCTGAAATCATTAACTTGGATATATATCATCATTTTCTTCCAAATCTCTCACTTCTTGTTCCACTGGCTCTAAGCCTTGGCCATACGTTGGAGTCACCCAGAGAACATTTTATTACCCTCACTGTGCCCAATCCCAGACTGATTGGATCACAGTTTTTTTGGGGGTGTCTTTAGGGGTGGGCTTAGCCTTCTATACTTTTTTTTTTAACAAATTTTATTTATTTATTGTGTGAGAGAGAGAGTGCACGTACGTGAGCACAAGAGTGGGGGAGGGGCAGAGAGATAGAGGGAGAGAGAATCCCAAGCAGGCTGTACGCTGTCAGTGCAGAGCCCCATGTAGAGCTCAATCCCATGAACCGTGAGATCATAACCTGAGCAGAATTCCAGAGTCAGAGGCTCAACCATCTGAGCCACCCAAGTGCCCCTAGCCTTCTATTCTTTTAAAAAGCTCCCCAAGGGATGCGTGCAGCTGTGGTTGAGAACATTTCCTTGTTCCTGTGACACCTATTCCCTGACCTTTTGGAGATCTCTGGTCCCTTGGCCTTTTCCTCCCAGCTCTCCACCCTCCTCCCGACTCTGTTCCCTGCCCTCCCCAGGCCACACTCAGAGTGCGTTCCTCATCTACTCACCTCCCCACTGTTGCCACCTTGATCATGTCCCCCCCCCACCCCCCATCTGACTGTTTTTGTTTTTCTCTCCCATCTGTAGGTTGCCTTTTCATTTTGTTGATGGGTTTCCTTTGTTGTGCAGAAGATTTAGGGGGTTGATGTAGTCCCACTTATTGATTTTTGGTTTTGTTTCTTTACTTTTGGTGTCACATCTGAAAAACCATTGCCAAGACCCTTGTCAGGGAGCTTACCGCCTATGTTCTCTTCTAGGAGTTTTATGATTTTAGGTCTTATGTTCAAGTCTTTAATCCATTTTGAGTTAATGTTTGTGTATGGGATAAGGTCATGGTCTACTTTCAGTTTTCTGCATGTGGCTGCCCAGTTTTCCCCACACCATTTATTGAAGAGACTGTCCTTTCCCAATCGCTTATCTTGGCTCCTTTTTCATAAGTTAATTGACCGTAGTTGCATGGGTTTATTTCTGGGCCCTCTAGCCTGTTCCATTGATCTGTGTGTCTGTTCTTATGCCATCAAACTTCACATTTCTTTTAGAAAGTCACCAACTCTGCGTTTCTCCCATGTGACTTTTCTGGACCCTGTTCCTCTCCTTATGTTCCCCTAGCTTGCTTCCCCTCAGGGGAAGACTACTTTCACAGGGAAAATTGAGGCTGTCAGTTTTGCTTTCCTCTGTTTTGTGTCACTGCAGTAGTATACGTGCCCGTCTCCATCCTTAGTCCCTCTCCTTCCTTCTCATGTGGAGGAGTATCCCTTGTCTTGGGCAAGACTGACTCTCATCTCATATCTGCTGTGGCCCTTTCTCTTGTCACCTTGATTCTGCCTTATTTATCTGTTCCTTGTTTGTGTTTCCACTTTTCTCTTTTCTACTGACCTCTGTGTTTCTAGCTTATAAGCAGTAAAAACATCACAAGAATCTAATCTTTAAAAAACAAAAACTCCTTTCTAGAACCCCAAATCCTCCTCTAGCTGCTCTTCTCTCTCCCCACTTTGTTTATAGTGAAGTTCCTTGAAGGTCACTCTCTGTCCCCCGTTGCCATTCTCCTGAAGGTGTTAGGATAGAAGCCCCCAGTGTTCTTATAATCAACCAGTGCTGCTGAATGGAGACCTTATCTTCATGCCCTGGTTAAGAGATGAACGACTAGAGAGTCAGCACCATGAGTGGGATGACCCTTTCCTAAAGTAGGTAATCCTGAGTATCTGATGATAGAAGGGAATACCTCTAAGCTCCCCATCAGAGGAAAATTCTTGCCTTCCTCCCCCATGGAGGTCCCTGTTTTGCCTGGGGGAAGAAGAGGGAGTCGTCACAGGACAATTTTAGGAATGTTAGGGGCTTTGGCTCACCTGCTGGTCTGAAGTCACTGAGACCTCTGTGGAGGGCAAAGGATCAGAAAGGAGTCATTCTTCACAGATTGAGAAACGTGAAACCTTAGGGGTTCTTGATGATAAATTTTATTCCCTTCCAATCCGAAAAACCTTTCTTTCTTCCTAGCAAGAGACACATGGAATAAATCACAGATGGTAAGAACAATATTTGAGATAAATGCAACTGTCAGGTAGTTTCCTAGGAGTCCGGCAAGGGCACGTGATGACTGCAAACAGCTGAGTCGGTGTTTTAATTCAGTGGAATATATTCAGACTCCTTTGGGGGCTCTAACCTGTCGGTAGCCAAGGGCTCAATGCTACATTATTGCTAATAGTTTTATGTGTGTGTGTGTGTGTGTACATTCTTGAGCAACTGAGCCATTTCTCCAAAATTTCTGCTTAGTAAAACACTAAGCCTGGGTCAGAAATGTTCACAAAGATATTAGCAAACTCCAATGGAGATTTGATTTTTCCAGGCATCCAGAACACAATTTCTAAACACGGTTGAGAAAAATTACCTTAGATGTGTGGTACATCACTGAACAGTAACCTTTCAGGTTAACTAAGAAACCTGGAGCCCCAGAGGATTTTTGAGCAACTTTCTTTTGTCGCCTTTAGGAACGACAGAAAAGAAATTTGGTGTGAATATTTAGAAAGGGCTTGATTTTTAAGGTTGCAAAAAACGAAGGACAGTTACCAGAAGTAAATGTTTTTATATGAATTCAAGAGGGAGATGCTAAGTAAAATTTGGGCCCTCTGACCTCTTAGCTTTTCTACAAATTGTATTTCATGCGTCCACATTAAGGCTTTTATTTATTCCTATTTATGAGTGAACAGTGAAAATAAAGAGGAAAACGAGGCAATTCTATAAGAAAGTATGCAGTGGAAGCATTAATTCTTTCAAATTTTTTTTTGTATAAAAATGTTTGCTCACTCTGTATGCTAAGCAGTTTAATCCTGCCAGGCAGCTAATGACTAGTTTTCTTTTTTCCAGCTGACTCAGGTGTAGACACTTTGGCAGTGTTTATGGCCAGCAGCGGAACCACAGACATCACGAATCGGAACAGCCCAGCCACACCGCCAAATACCCTTAATCTCCGTTCCTCCCACAATGAACTGTTGAATGCTGAAATAAAACACACCGAAACCAAGAACAGCACCCCCCCCAAATGCAGGAAGAAATATGCACTAACTAACATCCAGGTGGCCATGGGCCTCTCCGACCCGGCTGCACAGCCCCTGCTGGGAAACGGCTCTGCCAACATCAAGCTGGTGAAGAATGGCGAGAACCAGCTCCGGAAGGCTGCAGAACAAGGGCAGCAGGACCCCAACAAAAATGTCAGCCCCACTGCAGTCATCAACATAACTTCTGAGAAGTTAGAGGGCAAAGAGCCCCACCCATGTGATTCCTCAGGCTGTGAAATTTTACCCTCCCAACCCAGGAGAACCAAGAGCTTTCTAAATTACTATGCAGACCTGGAAACCTCAAGCAGAGAAGTAGAGCAGAACTTAGGCAACCAGCATGGGGGTGTGGAAGAGAAGCCCCAGCCGGGCCAGGCCTCCACCATCATCGGCAATGGCCAAGCGCCGCCGCAGAAACCAAACAAAGCCCAGTTCAGCCCCGAAGACGGTCAGGTGGCCACCGTGTCATCCAGCCCAGAGACCAAGAAGGATCATCCCAAAACGGGGGCCAAGACCGACTGCGCCCTGCACCGGATCCAGAACCTGGCGCCGAGCGACGAGGAGTCCAGCTGGACGACGCTGTCCCAGGACAGCGCCTCACCCAGTTCCCCTGATGAAGCAGGTACCGCTGGGCCAGGGAGAGGCTATAGTGACGCTTTCCTTTGGTGTTTTCAGTCGCTGATGGAGTTAATCTCTAGTCAGACCGAGAAAATTCATTTGCGGGCAGAGAAGAACGTCAGCCTTTTGGGGCAAAATTAGGCAGTTTGTGTGGAAAACATTGCTGGATTTGTCACTGGTTTCGTTTCCCTTCTTACATAAGTTTGTCCTGGTAAGCATTTTTGTAAAAGAAATGGGTCCTTGATGCTAAGCATAGTTAAACATCATCTGTGTAGAAATTATACCGCCTGTGCTTAGGTGAACTATTTCTATGTATTATCTAGAAATACTGGGTTTTGTTTAGCAAAATAATAAAAGAAATGCAGTTGCAGGACCAACAATTTATTTATTTAATTTTTTTAAATGTTTTAGTTTTTTGAGAGAGAGACGGACAACGTGAGCAGGGGACTGTCGGAGAGAGAGGGAGACACAGAACCAGAAGAAGGCTCCAGGCTCTGAGCCAGCTGTTAGCACAGAGCCCAACGTGGGGCTCAAACCCATGAACCGCGAGATCATGACCTGAGCCTAAGTCCGATGCTTAACCAACTGAGCCACCCACGTGCCCCAAGAACCAACAATTTAAAGTTCTTGGAACTTATTTATGCTCAAACTAGTGAAAAGTTAGAAGTTTAAAAAGTTTAAAAGTCTGTTCATATAGACATTTCCTTTTGACCTTTACTGGGAAACATTTTATTAGCCTTGTTCATGTGATGTTTTAAGGTAAGAAAGTGTTGTTGTTGTTGTTGTTGTTAGATACTCAGAAGTTCGGGGTTTTAACTAGTCTAATTGAGACCAGTCTTTCTGGACTTTTGTCTGTGTCTCTAACGTCTTAGGGTTTGTCAGAGAGTCATAGTTGGGACAGAAATGAACAGGGTTCTAAAAGCCAGCTGCTTTTCATCATCTTCTCATAGCTTCTCCATTATACTGATTATAAGATTAAAACATGGGGAGCACCTGGAGGCTCTGAGTTGGTTAAGCATCTGCCTTCCCCTTTAGGTCACAATCTCCTGGTTTGTGAGTTTGAGCCTCACGTCAGGCTCTCTGCTGTCAGTGTGGAGCCTGCTTCGGATCCTCTGTTCCCCTCTCTCTGCCCCTGCCCTGCTCGCGTGCTCTCTCCCAAAAATAAATAAAACATTAAACAACAACAACACGTGGAGCACTTTGTTGTAGCTAAATTCAACATAAACAAGCACTCACAAAGGCTTATTTCTCTAACATAACCCTGTAACCCAGCAACTATCCTAGCGGGTTCCAAGATGATGTTAATATGCTGTAAATATAACAGATAGTACAACCACAGAAGGAAAACATTTTTGCAACCTATAAGGCACAGAAATGACAAGGACTGTAGATGAGGAAAAGAGAAGGAGAAAGTGAAGACATTAATGCGTTTAAAACAAAAAGTGTTTTTGAAGTGCCCTTTAACATTGCAGTGCTTTTATTTATTTATTTATTTTTATTTTTTTAAGTAGTTTATTGTCAAGTTGGCTTCCATATAATACCCAGTGCTCATCCCAACAAGTGCCCTCCTCCATGCCTATCACACCCCATCCTCTCTCCCCCAGCCCCGTCAGCCCTCAGTTTGTTCTTGGCATTTGAGGATCTCTCATGGTTTGCCTCTCTCCCTCTCCCCAGCTATTTTTCCTCTTCTTCTCCCCATGGTCCTCCGTTAAGTTCCTCCTAATCCTCCTATACGTGCAAACATATGATATTTGTCCTTCTCTGCCTGACTTATTTCACTCAGCATAACACCCTCAAGGTCCATCCATGTTGCTACACATGGCCAGGTTTCATTCTTTCTCATTGCCATGTAGTATTCCATGGTATAGATAAACCACATCTTCTTGATCCATTCGTCCGTTGATGGACCCTTAGGCTCTTTCCATGTTTTGGCTATTGTTGAGAGTGCTGCTATGAACATTGGGGTACATGTGCCCCTATGCCTCAGCATTTCTGTATCCCTTGGATAAATTCCTAGCAGTGCTATTGCTGGGTCATAGGGGAGTTCTGTTGTTAATTTTTTGAGGAACCTGTACACTGTTTTCCAGAGGGGCTGCACCAGTTTACATTCCCACCTGCAGTGTAGGAGGGTGCCCATTTTTCCACATCCTCGCCAGCATCTGGAGTCCTCTGATTTGCTCATTTTAGCCACTCAGACCAGCGTGAGGTGGTGTCTTACTGTGGCTTTGATTTGTATTTCACTGATGAGGAGGGCTGCTGAGCATCGTTTCGTGCAGTGCTTTTAAATGATGGATTTCATGAGTCTTCTGTAGCTGGGCATGGCAGTAGGGAGATTGAGATGAGTCCATTTCGTCTCCTGAATGTCTGGACCTGCACACGACTAGAAGCATAATTATGTTTGGTAATGTTACTGAGTTCACAGCTATTTTTTCCCTTTGAGAGGATTCATATCCTATCGCTGATTGACACTGTCACCTGCTAGTGTTTGAATCTACATAAAGGACTCCTTGAGAATCTCCTATCCAAACTCCACTTCCAGCTTTCAGTGGTGCCATTAAGGCATCATTGCCTTCCTCCTGCCATGGCAGCCTTTCTGCTGCTCTTCCAGGCATGGCACTGTCTGTTGTAGGCAGATGGTAAGCTTTACTGAATGGTATCAAATGCACAGTAAAGTCTCTGCTGTTCCTCACTCTAGCCCCTGTCCCCAGCGATGGCTACTCTCTTTTTT
Source organism: Crocuta crocuta (assembly GCF_008692635.1). NCBI lineage: Eukaryota > Metazoa > Chordata > Mammalia > Carnivora > Hyaenidae > Crocuta > Crocuta crocuta. The sequence goes on from NW_027529426.1 coordinate 2,754,949, forward strand.
GTTTTAAGTATTTCCTTTCAGAAAGCATTTTAGGCATCTACCCACATTTATAATAAATTTTAAAATTTACTCATATTTAGATAATGATATTTTTAAAGATCTTTAAAAGATATATACTAACATACAATAGTATGATATAATATAAACTAATATTAATAATATTGTGTATGGGATTTTTTCCTAAATAATTGAGGTGGGGGTAAAAAGAAGAAATAAAATTGGCCATATGCTGGAAATTGTTAAAGATGGGCCCATAAAGGTTTATTATTCTGTTCTAATTTTGTGTCTTTAAAATTCTCCATAATAAAAAGTTAAAAGAAGAAAAAAAATTGCTTACATTAGATAGTTGTAGGAATGGTTTGCTTCTTCTTCTTAAGTATATATGGTATGGAGCAGTGCATATGAGGAAATGCTATTTTTCTGCCTCAGATGTTTAAAGTACCAGGCATGCTATTCCACCATATTGAAGCTTCAGTGGCTTATTTAATGATCCGCTCACTGCTGAGTGTTTGGATCATTTCTGTCCACAGCCCCTTCCCTTGTTGAGTGCTGGTGTCAGTAAGGGCCGGTGGAGATCCCGAAATTCATGGTGAGCACGTGCACTCTGCCTCATCCTTTCTGACCCTCTCCAGGAAACCTTTCTGGGGCTCCCTCTACCCGCCACTCATTTGCTCAGGTCCTGGCATCACTTTCTGTTGAGTTCCTCTGTGGAGCCCATTGCCGTGCTTGGCACAAGCTATAAAGTGGGTTAGAGCTTTCTGACACAGTGAGGGGATACATTCATTTTTCTCAAGGTCGGTTTGGAAGACCTTCAAAAAAATTTTTTTTGAGAGACTAAGTGTGCACACATGCACATATGTGAGCAAGAGAGGGGCAGAGGGAAAGGGAGAGGATCTTAAGCCGGCTCCATGCCCAGCCTGGAGCCCATCTTGAGGCTCAATTCCACAACCCTGGGATCATGATCTGAGCTGAAATCAAGAGTCTGTCACTCAACCACTGAGCCATCCAGGAGCCCCAAGACCTTCAAGTGTTAAAGGAAGGTTGATTGTATGGAGATGTCCCGTAATGGGTGGCTAAGGGTAGACATTTTGAATCAAATGTGCTCAAAAGAATGTGTTGTGACTCTAAAGCAGTGAGATTGAGATTTTTAAAAACATACTGGAACCAAACATGTACGTTGTTCAACATATAGTCATGTTGGGATCTCTATAGTGAGGTTGGCATGCTGCAATGGCTCCAAATAGTAATATCAGTAGTTTTGGGGAGTACTTTTGGAATTTCCTCATAGCCAGTTGTGAACTTCTACTGAAAAGAAACTTCTTCAGGATCTGAGTTTCAGGTAGTGACCAGTACATAAATTAGTAAAATAAAATAAACAATTTTTCAGAATTTGTACTTCTTATGATTCTGTTTGTCCAGTGAAACATAGTGTTTATAATGATCACAGTCAGTTTTAAATTAAACATTCTGTTTCACCTATAATGGTAAATTCAGTGTTTATTATATATGTTTCATATAATATATACATGTTTATGTATGTAATAAACACAAATACTGGTGAAAGAAAAAAGAAGTAAGAGAAAATATTTTGTAAGATACTAGTGTGCATTGCCAAGTATCTGTATTTGCCTATCTGCTGTGTATTAAGTAAATACTCATCACAGTGGTGTGTGTTTTATGACTAAATCATGACACAATTCTCTTTGGATTGTAGACTGGTTTGGGGAGCCTAAAAAATAGAACAGACTCATTCCTGCCTTCGGGGTATCCTTTCCAAGTTAGACTCCTATTTATAAAATAAAATGCACTGCCTAACCCAGCGATTGACTACTTTCTGTTTCTCTTTCTTTCTGAATTGCCCCCTCCAGCATTTTAGTGACCTTTTTTTTTTTTCTTTTCCGTGATCAATCACGTATACAATGTGTTGCTCCTCTTTTCCTCCCGTGGAGTCGGTCCTCTGAGAAAACGCGAGCCTATTAGGAAAAAGAAAAGCATCTATGATATTACTGAATTTCATAGGAGTTTACAAAAGTTCAAAAGCGTGCCTTGACTCCAATCTAAAAGAAAGGGTTGCATCATTTTGGTACTTGAAGGTGAGAATTTGGAATCTGTTAGCATTTTGTCGGAAATAACATTTCTGTCCATGGTCCCAGGCAAGCGCAATGACTCAGGTAAATACAGGCTGGTCATATTTGTGTGTAGTTCTCTGGTGTTTTATGTTTGTTTCGTGAAAACTTTTGAAATATATAATATTTTGACGCAGTTTGGTACAAGTTTCAGTAACCTGTTGGTATCAACATGTAACTTCAGTTTAATTTGGGCTTAATAAAATTGAAGATATAGAGTATGGAACTAGGTGGATCTTGTGGAATAGCCATGCCCAGATTAGGTTCATTACTAATGTGTACAAAGGCAGGATGTACACAGAAAACAAAATCTAGTTGCTGGGACCTTGGGCCTAATGCTTCATTAACTTAACATTGAGAGCAGAGCTCTAGGTCAACTTCCTGAGTTCAAATCTCATCTCATTTGGTTACAGGCAGGCAGTTCACATAGACTTTCATGTGCAGAGTGGGGATGATGGTAAGGTCAGGCATAGACCACCTGTGAGCAGCATTTTCAAATGACTCTTAAAATAATGTCTGGCAGGCAGCAAGAGTTTAATAAATATTAGTGTTTATTGGGGCTCCTAGGTGGCTCAGTCGGTTGGGCATCCAACTTCGGCTCAGGTCATGATCTCGCAGTTCGTGGGTTCGAGCCCCGTGTTGGGCTCTGTGCTGACAGCCAGCTCAGAGCCTGGAGCCTGCTTCGGATTCTGTGTCTCCCTCTCTCTCTGACCCTCCCCTGCTCATGCTGTCTCTCTCAGAAATAAATAAAACATTAAAAAAATTTTAAAAAAATAAATATTAGTGTTTATTGTTATTCCTAATTACTATTATCACGTTAGCAGTGGGATAAAAGTTTGCTTCTTCCTTAATTATGAATTACCTATATTATGGACTCTGATTTCAGTTAGAACTTTTTGCACCCTAAGGGCAAGGATTGGTTTGTTTTCATCTTAGCATTTGTATTGTCAATGCCTGAAATATAGCAGGTGAATTTAAGTAATGATTAACTGAATAAAACTGGAGGCCATCCTCATAATCCCAAATGGCCCTGATTTATTCAGTAAATCATTTGGTGTTATAGCTTAATCAGGTCTGATTTTGATGTTAGGTACTTATTTTATAGCTTATTTGATGATGTTGCCTCGTAATAGTTGAGGCTGAAAAACTAGTTATTAGGAAAGGCACAGCGAAATTCTCTGGGCCTACCATGTGCCCATAGACTCTTATTCTGGTACTTTCTCCTACTCAGGTGGCCATAATGGGACTTGAACCAATGTTTTCAGACACAGCATCCAGTGTTTTCCCGTTGTACGATAGTCTTGAGACATAGGTATGTGACCTCCAGAGCCTGAATATATGAGATTTAAACTCCTTAAACTGGATATGTGTGGTAGTTATCTTGATAATCTGGAAAAATGGAAAATTATATTTTAGAGGGTCTTTTCATTCTTATAGACAATCGAGATTTAGCTCAAATGTTGTCTCCTCTGTGAAACCTTCCAAGTCCCTCTGAGTTATTGAATGTCCTTTCTCCATACACGAAAGAAATGTTTTCAGATTTCTTTTATCATGTTCCTCTGAAGAGTTTGTAACCTTACTTGAAACTTTCCATCTAGACATAGAGTTCCGTGAAAGCAAGAGCCAAGTCCTCATGACGTGTGGATGTGAGCCTCTTCAAAGAGAATTTAACACATAGTAAAAGGCTGCATAAATGTTATCTTTTGCTGCTTGGATGGCTGAAGCTGGAGGATAAACATGCATGCTCTCTGAGGTTTGCTTTACCAATGAGCACATCTATAGAAACAGAAAAAGTCAGAGCAGCTTGTAAGCCATCATTGTGAAGAGCACCTGGATAGGCTGATTCTTATTTATAGTCTGAGCTCCTGGAGGGGATGGAAGCTTGGGGCTAGTCATTCAGTCTACCACAGACATTCCTCATGTATGAGTCTATGAGCCTGCAAGTCAGAACGGCCAGTGCCAAGGGAAAGGGCCATTTCGATTTCACTTGCTGTTCCACTCTGCGCTACAAGCTGATCCGCATCATTGGAGAGTTTGAATCCTTTGATGTCCTACATTGACTGGTTTCCCATATTAAAGCTGGCAAAGTGGACCTCTCTCTCAAGCTGGATAGTGGGCGACAGGGAGAGCCCAGGAACAAACCTAATTATGTCAACATAACTGGCATTGCTTCTTATCTCTGGCCTTAGCCAGCTTAAGAGTGATAGAACTCTGGGTCACTTTATCCTATGAATGCTTTCAGAAACTTCTTTTAAATATTCATTCTGTGTTACTTGCTTTCTGGTAACTTCAACTATAAATGATTTTTAAATAGCCTTTCAAAAGCTCCCATCCCTTAAAAAAATTACTTCCAGGATATAGGAAAAGCCTAGATTTCAGCTGACTTGCCCTGCTGGATTTATTTTGATCTCTTAAATATCCTTGGGTGATTCACTAGCCTTCCTGTCTTGTCTTCTCAGTTGAGAGTTCCATGATGTGACAGGAGGAATTCAGGAAGACAGATGTGAGATGTTTCCAGAATAGCTCGGACACACTGTGTTCTGGGGTAGATGGTGTGATTTCCAAATTAGATTTTAGTACCTTGGGGGTAAGATATATAAAAATATTTTTTATCTCATCCCATGAACGTAGGGAAGAGAATGATTTTGCTCAAGTATTTTTGGAAAGTTCTAGACAAAAAAAAGAAAAAGTATTCACTTGAATATGCAAGATAGTTTTTGGTTGTTCTTTCATGATAATGTATGATACTTCAGCAGGGCACGTGGGTGGTTCAAGTTAGTTAAGTGCCGACTTTGGCCCAAGTTCTGATCTTCGGGTTCAAGAGTTCGAGCCCTTTATTGGCCTCTATGCTGACAACTCAGAGCCTGGAGCCTGTTATGGATTCTGTGTCTTCCTCTCTCTCTGCCCCTTCCCGGCTCACACTCTGTCTCTGTCTCTCTCTCTTTTGCTCTCTCAAAAAATAAACATTAAAAAAAATTTAAAGTATTATACTTCAGGAAACAAAAAGATAAATACAATGAAATGAGTGGTAGCAAAACTCTAACCATCTGGCATTGAACCCAAGACAGTAGATACATTCAAAGGGACCAGGAAGGGCTGTGAGAGGCCAGAGTGCCCTCTACCCCCCCAGGAAGAGGAGGAAACTTCAGTTGATAGGGATGTGAAAGTTCAGGTACTTAAAGTTATCTGTGCTGGGGACTGAATAGACATCAGATGGAGATCTGAGCAGGGCATTGACCCTAAAGGCGTTAAAAAATAAGGGATCTCTTTTTTTTCCCCTTTCTTTTTAATTAATTACTAAAGAAGTTTAACTTCTGATTTTCTCCAATTTTTTTTTTTTTTTAGAAAGAGAGTGTGTATGTGCCTGTGTGTGAGAGAGTAGAGGAGGGGCAGAGAGAGGGGAAGAGAGAATCTCAGGCTTGGTCCATGCCCGGTGTATAACCTGACACAGGGCTTGATCTGACAACCCTGAGATCTTGACCTGATCTGAAATTGAGAGTCAGATGCTTAACCCACTGAGCCACCCAGGCGCCCCTTTCCCCACTCTTCTTTGCTTTACTAACATTTTGAAAATAAACATTTTGTTTTCTAGTTTGGCAAGTTATTTAGCTTCTGAGGAGAGTGTGGTGTGAACAGAGTGGCTACTTAGGAAGAGAAGGGGTGGGGTCCTCTAGTTGTCCTGTGTAAGGTGCTTCCAGAGGTGCCAGTGATGCCCTCGTGCCCTTGATGGAGGGCATGCAGCCACTAAGATCGTGACTCAGTCGAACCATTGAGACAAAAATACTACTGGTGACTTGAAAGATTTCTGGTCAAATTTCATCATGAACTGTCTGCCCAGGATCATTATCGTCACAGAAGAACCTTACAGTATATATACATAGGGAGGCGTATGCTTTTAAAAGCCAGAATGCTGCAGAAACATCCAGAGAGTCAGCAAGCTGAACTTACCCACATCCATGGGGAGCTGAAATAGATCTGTAACCTTACCTTGATTTTCACTGAGCAGTATTATCTATGTAAGTTAACAACAGCTTAAGGGCTTGTGAATTTGCTCATCATAATTTTGTTTATTAGTTCATCCCTTTTTTCTTTATTATTTCATATATACATACATATGCCAATCATTTTTTAAAAATGTTTACTTATTTTTGAGAGGCTGGGTTGGGGGATGGGTGGACAGAGGCTCTGAAGCAGACTCCACACTGACAGTAGAGAGCCTGATGCAGAGCTCGAACTTGCAAACCGTGAGATCATCACCTGAGCTGAAGTCGGACTCTGAACCGACTGAGCCACCCAAGTGCCCCTCATTTTTTAGCAGCCTCTTCTGTTTTCTCTGATAGGTGTCTGACACCTCGAAATAAATTAGAACCAGTCTTTGAGCTCAAATAGCTGCCATACAGTTTCTCATCCTCATGGTCGCAGCCCTCACCATATGAAGAGTGCCTTTTACATGTGTCTGTTTTCTTTGTTTCATTTTGTACAGGTCAGTACCTCAGTAAGTATGAGGATATAAAACCCATCCCAGATCAGGCCCTGCCCAGATTCTGGGAAGCCTAAATTTCCAAGCAAAAAAAGAAAACATGTTTAGATGTTTTATTAGTTTCTTAGGGCTGGCATAACAAATTGCAACATACTTGGTGGCTTAAAACAACAGAAATTTGGGGCACGTGGGTGGCTCAGTTGTTTAAGCATCTGACTTTGGCTCAGTTTATGATCTCACAGTTCGTGGGTTTGAACCTCACATGAGGCTCTGTGCTGACAGCTCAGAGCCCAGGGCCTGCATCAGATTCTGTGTCTCCCTCTCTGTCTACCCCTCCCCCTCTCATGCTCCATCTCTGTCTCAAAAATAAATAAACATTAAAAAAAAAAAATGAGTTTATTCTCATGGTTGTAAAAGTCCAAAATCAAAGTCCCAGCAGGTCAGGCTGCTTCTGAGGACTCCTGAAGGTCCCTTCCTTGCCTCTCCCAAGCTTCCCACAGTTCCTGGCAGAGCTTGGAATTCTTTGGCTTATAGCTGTGGTACTGCAGTCTGTACCTGTGTCTTCCTGTGGCCTTCTTATTAGGACACTGGTTGTTGGGTTTCGGGCCCTCCCTAATCCAGTATGACCTCCCCTCGGTGATTATATCTGCAAAGACTGTTTCCAAATAAGGTCATATGCTGAGGTTCTGAAAGGGTATGGACTGGGGGAGGAGGGTACTACTCAACACCAGTACAGATATCTTCACAGGTAATTCTTTAGTACATACAGCACAGAGGAGATGTGAGGGTATTTGCAGGAAATTATCATGTTCAGCTTTTTCTGAAATTTTTTAATGTTTTATTTATTTCTGAGAGAGAGAGAGACAGCATAAGCAGGGGAGGGTCAGAGAGAAAGAGGGAGGCACAGAATCCAAAGACAGGCTCCAGGCTCTGAGCCAGCTGTCAGCGCAGAGCCCGACGTGGGGCTCGAACCCACGAACCGTGAGATCATGACCTGAGCTGAAGTCGGACGATTAACTGATTGAGCCACCCAAGTGCCCTATGTTCAGCGTTTTCAAGAAGGAGATTACATTTGTAGGTATTGTGAGAATTGATAAATGAGCAGAATATGCTGCCAGAGGGACCTCAAGATGGTTTTGGGTTCCTGCATCCAAATTCTCTACTGTAGAGGTCAGGAAACCTAGGCGTGGAACTGACCATGGGGAATCTGAAATCACAAAACCAACTGAGACACGGAATAAGTGTGGAAAGGGCAGGAAAGCACGAAAAAGACATAGTTAAGCTTCAAATTTAGCAGTGTGGCTGAGCTCTGAAGGGTAGGTTAGTTTGGGGAACTTGGGGATGGAGTTATTTCTCTTGATCAAGGCCTAAGAGCAGACAGACAGGGGTATCAGTAATAGCCGTGTTTTTCTTACTATGTTTGAGAGACGTTGCTCACCAAACACGGGATTTTCTTAGGAGCTATGCAGAACGTAAGGGGAACTTTAAGACAATGCAAAGGTGATGTGATGCCCTAAAATCTTCAGAGGTCATAAGCGGGCCGTGCTGGAGAGTGTACAGACAACCCGCAGACAGGTTTTGACCTATAAACAATATTTTAGAAAACTATGATTTATGGGGCGCCTGGGTGGCTTAGTCGGTTAAGCATCCGACTTTCGCTTAGGTCATGATCTTGCGGTTCGTGGGTTCGGGCCCCGCGTCGGGCTCTGTGCTGACTGCCAGCTCAGAGCCTGGAGCCTGTTTCAGTCTGTGACTCCCTCTCTCTCTGACCCTCCCCTGCTCACGCTGTTTCTCTCTCTCTCCTAGAAATAAATAAAAAAAAAAGAAAAAAAAAAGAAAACTATGATTTAGAAGTCAGTGCCTAGAAATTGGGAGCTCTCATTACTTGAAAACATGGGTTTCTCATTTTTCTTGTAAATCCAGGAATCTCACAACACTGGGCTCAAATGCCAAAGAGACAACAGTCGGTGGCAGCCGTTGAGATGGGTCCTGTCCTTCTTAGCTTGAGGCACTGGACGTGGGGACCCCAGCTCTGTGCATCAGTGGACTCTGCTGTCACATACATGTGAAACCATTATGGTGGAATTAACTAGTGCGGTGTTGGTCTTGCCTGATACGGCTGCATACTACTGCCGCAGTAGCAATGTCCTGGGATCCTAGTCATTCTGTTGTCGGTCCCATGCTTTCTGCTAGAATTATAAAGTGTGACATGAACTGTTAAGCAAAACATGCTTGAAATTTCCAAAGACGTCTTTAGATGACTTCTCAGTGTTCTCCATCTGTTAATCTGGTTAGAGGAGGGGAAACATTAGCTTTTCAAAAACTAGGATGTGGGTGGTTCATAAATTTTGTGCCTCAAGTCTGACGCAGTTAATGTACTCAGTTTGCTCTCGTAAATGTGAAGGTAGTTAACAATTACCCTTATAATTTATACATTGTGTTTCCCTATTAAAACCATTAGATGCAAAACAGTGACATAAAGTCTTCATATTCAAACACTTCATTGGAAAAATCGAGTCATCTGACTCTTAGAAAAATCTTATGTGGTCAGCAGTCCACACGGAATGGTCAGAAAGCAAAAGAACGGGAGGGCCCCGGCTCCAAAGCGTTTCTCGTGGTCCCTAAGAGAGGAGGTGATAGTTATTGTGTGTGCACTTTCATGTTTTCTTTTTGTTTCACTCTCCATACATTTCCTCTTGAATACAATTGAATTTAATCTGGGAAAGGATTCTTGCTTAGTATCATTAGGGACATTGTTAGTTGATTATTTTTCTCTCTCAGTGTTGCTTGAAGAAGCCTTCACATTGAACCAAATTGGTACACCTGAAATATGAGAAAGGTGGACCTCCATCTTCTAAATGGCTTGTTTGTTTGTTGCCAGGACACTTTTTCTCAGACAAATGATAGTGTATGGTGAAGGTTACATAAAGTCTACAAGATGGATGGCTCATGAAAGCATACTTAATCCCTAATAGGCATGTAGAGTAGTTTTAATAGAACCACAGAGCCTTTTCTTGGAATGTTCTGAAGAAAACATGGTCATAGCTCCATGTGGAGTTGTCAGAAAGTGAGAGTGGAGATGACCTCAACTCCAAATCATTGGGAAAGGACTGATGGGAGGTGTAGCAAGAGAAGTTCAAGGGCTGCAGATGGCAAGAAACCTGATGATGGAACTTTTCAGTTCCTCCTTTGCTTTTCTGTATCTGTTCCAGGTGTGTATCCTTTGGGGAGACCTCTGACCAACATTCCCTTTGATCCCTTGCACGATGGACAAGGGAGACATTCCCTCCTGCCCTTTGTTTCCTGACCCGGAGCAAGCATCAGCCTCTTTCAGGATTACCAAGTGGCTTTCACCTTTTTAGTTCAGGTCTTGTCCCATGGTCCCCTGATGACTTTTTTCCTGTGTGTTATGGAGCAAGAGCCCTAAGTCAGAGAATGGACTCCATGTATAATATATCGGAGAGAAGCATTTTCACCTCAGGTCTATTATATCTTTAATGGAGTTAAGGATTATTGGGTTGGTAAAATCTAGGTGGTTTATTTTTGGGATAACCTTAGTAATAAGGTTGATAGGTTGCCCTTACTCTACTTACATACTTTCAGTCTGACGTGCAAGGAAGTGAGCTAGTGCTCTGGGTGAATCCCAGATTGAGATGTAATCTTTTCCTCAGAGAACTCACAGGCTCTTTCCTCAAGATTCTTATAACTCTTTTATAACCCATCTCCTGGCATTCATCACTTCATGGGTGTTGGAGGAAGATATCCTAGCTCATCCTGCTTAATCACTTTTTTAACCTCTGAGCCCCAGTTTACTTATCCCTAAAGTGGGAATAATAATAATAGAACCTGTCTTATAAGATTGTTACATAAAGCCTTTGGCACATGCCAGGCCCACACAAGGCATGTTTTGAAAAAAGTTAGCTGTTGTTATTATTATTATCTTATCTTTGCTGTGAGATAGGAAGCTTCTTCAGGACATAGGCTGTTTTGCTTTTGTTGGTTTGTTAATCCCCAGAAATGAGTTCATACAATAGGCATGTGTGTTTCAGTGAATGACTATTATAAAAAGTAAATTGTATTTTTTTAAGTTTTTATTTAAATCCCAGGTAGTTAAAATATAGTATAATATTAGTTCCAGGTGTATAATACGATGATTCAACACTTCCATACAACACCTGGTGCTCATCACAGCAAGTGCCCTCCTTACTAGCAGTATGACAAATTCAAGGTAATGGTTTACTTCCAGGAAATTCACAATAATTAGGGCGATGCATAAATCCTCTGCTTTTCAAATGTGAATATGTAAGAAAATCTCCTGAGGAGCTTGTTGAAATGCAGATTCTAATTCAGTAGGTCTGGTCCCGCGCCTGAGATTCTGCATTTTTTAAAGAAAAATGTTAATTGTGGATTCTCCACATTTGTAACGAGCTCTTTTCAAGTGATTGTGATGCATACTTCTAGTGCTTGACCACAGTTTGAGAGGTAACACTGGACTGTAGGCTGCTGAAGGGGGTACCAGATAGAGTTTTGCCAATTATGTAGAACAGTTAAGGGTCATAAAGTTCCAGATAAGGCATTTCTTGATGGGGAGAAAAGGACAGAATTGAAAGATAAATAAGGTTTAGGGAGGTAGAGAAGTGGTGGGCACACAGTAAAAAAAGAATCTGGTAGAAAACAGAAGAGATTCCCCCAAGGCAGTGTCCTCAAACTTTTTTGGTCTCAAAGATCCCTTTACATCTCCAGAAATCACTGAGAGCCCCAAAGATCTTGATTATATCTCTCAATATTTACGGTATTAAAATTTTAAATGGAGATTATTTTGTAAAAGTTAGTCATTTAAGAAAGAATAGCAAAGTCATTAGTTAATGAAATAGAATATGTTTTGTGAAACACAGCCAGTGTTTTCAAAGCCAAGAGCAGTTTAGTGCAAAGTGTGATACTGTTTTATTTATTTGAAAATCTCCTTTATGGCTTAATAGAACGTAGCTGGATTCTCTTATCTGCTTCCACCTTTACTGTGTGTCCATAAATTGTTTAGGCTGAAGTAAATGAAGAAAATCCTGCCAGTCTCATACAGATATGTAGGTGAAAAAGAGAGGAATATTTTAATAGCTTTTTCTGGCAATCACAGTTATTCTTTTTTGATGTTACACCTAAACTCGATAACTGGTAATTTCTTAAAGGTTGATTACCCTGTGGAATCTGAAACCACAATAGTAAACTTTTTTGTACTGTTGTATTAAAATCCATTGGTGTGTCATGCATTTTGAATGGATATTTTACCCATGCCTAATTTTGTAACATCACAGATTGGTGATTCAGAAAATATTGGTTCAATGAATTGTGTAGCTCTTGCAAATGTTGACACATTTCATTATAAGGTAGGAAAACATTTCGTTCATTAATCTCACTCCCTATCTCGTCAGAGAAGTCAGGAATTATCGGGACGCTGTCAAGCTCTCAGAGGCAGATACAAGGTTTCCGAAATTCTAATTTTTTCTTGAAAGCTCACATTTTACCACTGGCAACGAAACTGTCCGTTGTTTTCCTTTAAGTGACAGGCTCACCTCATTCATTTCTGAGAAAATGTCTGCCTAATACCCAAATCTGAATAACCACGGTTTGTCTGTCAGTCGTTCTTTTAAGAAGAAAGTATATTCCACGTGCTTTTTCCTTCAAACAGTGGTCATGCCCCCATCTACAGAAGTGCCTTATGCACGCTTACATTAAAAAGATACACTCAAGGACTGAGGCTTAATGAAGTTAATACTTTTTACTGCTTCAACAAGGAATTCTTAGGTGAGATTAGCATTGTTTGCAGTGGGAGTGTGTAGTATCCAGGGATACAGTAATTATACTAGTACAGTCTGTGCCAGAGCGACATCGTCTTGCTTCGTGCCGACAAAGCCAGCAATTTTAGCCATTATTTTTTCGTGTTCCATCAGTTAAATGTCAACACAGTGGAAAAGGCTGTAAATAACATCTTAGAATTATGAAAGTAATTTTGACCTGAGACCCCTCGAAACCCTCTAGGAATTTGCTCTCAGTGTGGGGATCAATGCTTCCAGCAATTTGGTTGGAGGGGAGTCTATGAAGGATAATTGTGGGAGAGGGGGGTAGATGAAGGCCAGACTGGAGACTGCTAATGCTTAGTTATGAACTTACCTTTGTTAGTAAAGAATGGTTGGTGGTTATGAGAAAGGAGTGCCATTTGTAAGGTGGAGTTGAAAGAAAGTCGGCCTGACATTGGTGCCTANATCCGTTTGAGATGATGAAGATCAGAGGAGACTAGTAGCTGAAAAATTAAAAGTGGAAGAAAGGCATGTCTAGGATTTAGCTATTGGTTGGATATGGATGGTAAGGGAGACAGTAGAATCAATGTGAGAGTTTCAGTTTGAAGACTTAGGAAAATGCTGGTTTTCAAAAATAGTGAAGTGAAGAGCAGGAAATAGGTTTTGGAGGAGGAAGATGTTTTTGATTTGGATGTGCTGAGTTTGAGATAATGTGGAAATAGCTGGGGGTGATGTCCTGAAGTGAGAGTGTGACTCTCTGCTCTAACACCAAATTCTTCCATAGTGTCTGTGACTTTTATATGAGCCTTTGATGTGTCGTGGTTCTAACCGTATATCACTTTAGATGGGTGATGGGGTCAGGATGGAGTGGGGACATGGGTGGCCTAGCCAGGTTGGGTGGTATTAGAAGATTGCCTAAAAACACCAGTGACACAGGTAATGGCGGGCTGAACCAGTCTGCTCTTTTTCCCATTTTAAATTTGACATGTGCATTCCATTTCTCTAATGTTTACTTACCTGTAGTAAAGAGAAAGGGTCACATTAGAGGGACAAGCATACTCTTCTACTCACGAGCTGATGTTGACATTGACTTTTCACTTACCTCTGCCAAGTAAGACACCCAGCAGACTTTACCAGGTGGCATGCATGGCCTGGGCCTAGTATCTACCTACCACACTGCAAACCAACTTTAAAAGCAGATCTGCTTCTTAGGGATGGGCTCATTAATCAAGTTCATGAGACTAAAATACTACAGACAAAATACCAGTGTATTAATTTGTGATGAGATCGCTCATTCACCCTGGTGATGGATTTGTTGACATGACACAGCCAGTGCACACGCTCAGTGCTAGTGTATCATTTCTAACCAGAAGTCATCACATGGCCTGATGTACCCTAAACTGAATGACTAGGCACGCCCTCCCTCTAGACAGACACAGGAAACCCAGGCATACCCAGAAGGTTGCATGGGGAACATGGTTCTACCAAACCAGGAGTTCGGGAGATCAGATGTTTACATGGCATCAGGCTGGATAGCCTGATTCTTCCTGTACTACTTCTGTTACGGAACCAGGCCGGAACGCTGGTGGAAAAACCAAGCAGCACTCAGAATCTTGGTGGATCGGAGTTTTATTTTACACCACCGGGCTCAGAGGAGATCCTTCTCCAGAGATATGGGTGCGAGAGCACAAGCATGGGGCACAATTTATCGTCTGTTACTTTCACATTCTGCATTAGTAGTAATTTGGTGCACATGGCAACAAAGCAGGAAGAAGAACCTGGAAGGAGTCTCTAAGCTAGGAACTAGAGTTTATGTTAGTCCCGTCAGCCCTCTTTATGGTGCGTAACTTTACTTATTTTTCCAACACTTCCCCTGGGGAAAATGCTATCAGGGACCTAGAATCCTTGAGGTACATTGGCCAAGATTCCCTCTTCTTTGGAATTTGAATCTATGATCTGCTTTTTCTAAGCTACCTAGTTTTCCAATTGACACACTCTTTCTTGAGATACACTAATATTTTCTACTGAGTTAAAGGTCAGTCATTGCTACCACTCTGATCTGTTATTTGTCTATTCAGAACACTTCTGACACTAAATGTATAGGTTTGCACACCAAACAATTCTCCAGTTTTCTGTAGACCCCAGCTGGACATCAATCCTGATCCCGACTACCCAGAGTTAGCACATACCCCAGAGGTTAAGGGCGCTGTCCCATAAGACCACCCCCTACTTCAGATGCCAATCACAAGTAGTGGGTTAACTGGGTCAACAGGTACCCACAGATCTGTTCAACTTGACTACAAATCAGGAGTTTTCAGTATCCTCTCCTCCGAATGATAGCTTACTATCATGGTTCAAAGAACTCAGGGGAATACTTTACATTTACTGGTTTATTGTAAATTATATTATAAAGGATACAAATGGGCAGCCAGATGAAGAGGTATGTAGGGTAAGACCTGAAAGAGTCCTGAGTGCAGGAGTTTCTGTCCCCATGGAGTTGGCCCATGGATTTATTCCCAGAAACTCTCCAAACCCTTTTGTTTAGGTTTTTTTATGGTGGTTCCAATCCATGGGCATGATTGATGAAACCACTGTCCATTGGTGATTGGCTCACCTGTCTGTCACCAATCTCACCAGTAGTGACCATTGGCTATAACTCAGTTTACAGACCCTCTCCCCTCCCTAAAGGATGAGACTGAGAGTTTCAACCCTCTGATCTCCTTCTCTGGCAACCAGCCTGCATGCTGAAGCTATCTAGAGTCCCATCTAAAGTCATCTGATTTATATAAACTCAGCTATGGTAGATGGGGGTGCAGGGTGTTTATTATGAATAACAAAATATGCTCTCTGACCTACATCACTCAGGAAAATATAAGCGTGTTAGGAGCTCTTCAGGAACCAGAATGAGACCAAATATATATTTCTTATTATTTTACAGTATGATAGTCATGCTATGTTTGGGAGCCATCTTACCTCCTTCTTATCCTGTTTCTTGGCTTTCATCCATCGGCTGATTCGATTGTTGTATAAATATGATAACAGCCTTTCTGCTTCGTTTTGAAGTCTTGGAAGAAATCTCATTGCAGCCATTGAGTCGCTGTTTCCTTCGGATCTGGCCCACAGTCTACCTGGGATCAGAATCTCCTAGACGTGTCTTACAGTGCAGATGCCCGGGCCCCCTCTGCGTCTTACAGAGTCAGACCCAGACCCAGTGGGTGGTCTTAGGAGGGTGCATTTTAACTAGTTCTTGGGAAGGTTCCTTTACACACCCAGCTTGAGAAGCAGCTCCACTTGTGGTACAGGATCTGCTCTGGTCGGGGCTTTCAGCAATGTATTCTTGTTAAAGTCCTTACTGAACTGGGCCACAAATGTAACAGGAATTACAATCCCGATGAAAAATGGGTAAAACATTCCTTTTCTTTAAAAACCAAAACGAAACAAAACACGTTGCCTTGTTTTGGTTTTAGTAGCGTCAAGAAGGGTTCTTAATTGCTATAGGCTCCAGAAATTAAAGCACTAGCCATCTTTTCTCTGGTTCTTGACCCTAAAATGGGATCATAAGCTTTTATGTCATGTAAAGAGTAAATGTTTAAAGGGCACCTGGGTGGCTCAGTTGTTTAAGCGTCAAGTTTAGGCTCAGGTCATTATTTCATGGTTCGTGGGTTCGAGCCCCATGTCAGTCTCTGTGCTGACAGCTCAGAGCCTAGAGCCTGTTTCAGATTCTGTGTGTGTGTCTCTCTCTCTGTTCCTCCCTTGCTTGTGCTCTGCGTCTCAAAAATAAATAAACATTAAAAAAAAAAAAAGATTAAATGTTTAAAATCCCAGCTCTGACAATACTAAATGTAGAATGGGTCCAAACCGCTTAACATCCTGCCTTTCCCCTCGGTAGAATGGTGCTCGTTAATGGTAGTACCGGCCTCGTGGGGTGGTTGTAAAGATTAAATGAAGGAAAGCACGTGGAACACACAATAGGATGCCGAACATGCAGTAACGGCTCTGCAGAAATTTGATTTTACAAATATTTTCATGTAGGAAATTAAAAGGAAAGGTACAGGAAAAGTAAAAGAGGGACTATAATTGTGTACACAAAATGCTTTCAGATAGGCAGTAGAATAGACTAGAATGGTGTAGATAAGGACACAATTTTAATAGAGCAGAGACCTTGCAAACGGAAGGCTGTCTTGCTTTCCCTCCGTTCCTGTAGTTTGGGTTGTTGATCAAATCAGACTTAACTGAAAGGATGGAGAAGAGACAGGCTGGATCCCAAAGGCCCTGCCGTCCCCTCCCCCGGGTCTGGACACCAAGAGGTCTCAGCTCTGCTCCTGATACTCAGACATGCCAGCCTCATGACAGGCTGACTTGCAGCAAGTCCCTGTGTTTGCACACAGCCATCCCACACCTCATCCAACAAATCTTCCAGGTATCAGTTTGTTCTCTTCCTCACTGCACATTTGTGAGGCATCCAGAGCCCTGTCCAGGAGATACCTAAAATGTTGTTTAATTACATCAGAAATGACTCACTGGCTGTTATTGTGAACTACCAGTCAGGTGAGGTATTAGTTTTCATTCTCAAAAAGCACTGTCACTGGTAGGATCTGTATACCTTTGTAGTTTCAGACCATACTGAGCTGTCGGTGACTGGATCCGGCAGGTCCAGGGGTCCCTGAAGGATGGACGGTGTCAGCGAGAGAGAGAGAGAGAGAGAGAGAGAGAGAGAGCGAGCCCCGGAGATTCTTTCTGATCACCAGGCAGGCACCTCTGCTCTGACTGGGGCTCAACTTTATTTTATAAGTATTTGGGGGATGGCACAGAAGTGGCATTTGCCTTAGACAATGATTTCTGATGACAGACTTCTTTGATATGTAAGAATTTCTTGGAAATCTAGAAGACTCCTGCATAACCTTTATCAATAGTGATTGAGATTCTTATCCTATGGGGAAGAAGGTATCTTTAGACAAAACTTTTAGCATAAAAAGGGTGAAGTTACTTCTTTTAAGGTGGAAGTGTCAAGAAAAACAGGTCTTCCAGGAAACACCTTTGCTCCCATAATGACAAAAGGTTCAATAGGTTCCTTCACAGGGAGTAAGTAATCAGCATATACGAGGCCAGAAAATGCTCCAAGCAGAAACAAATGGGTGAGGGTGGATATCTGCCCTTAACTCTAAATTAGGCTCTTTGTCTCAGGGCCAGACTCAAGCCCCTTTTATTATGTGAAGTCTTGGGTCTGTGAGGCCCACTGGAAGACCCTTTTATCTACAATGTTTTCATGGGAAATCTCTTTGGAAAAGGCAGGGACACGCCATTCCTTATGAGCAATCTGTGTGGGGAATATCGGTCTGATCTGGAATATTGTGAGGCCTGATCAATACCAGCAGCCTCATTTCCAACATGAGCCAGTAGTAGCAGAAGGAGATACCGGTTTTCATTTCTCATGGCAGGAGCTGTGTAAACGCTACCATATCCTTGCTGTGACTGCCATCCAGCGAGGCCGGTATGGCTCCCGGCACTAAATATTCTCACAGATGATTGTTAAGAGATGCTTCAGCTCAGGGGGGTGGGGGACTCAGTTGGTTAAGCGTCTGACTCTCGATTTCAGCTCAGGTCATGATCTCAAGGTTCGTGGGTTCAAGCCCTGAATCGGGCTCTGCTCTGATGGTGCGGAGCCTGCTTGGGATTCTCTCTCTCCCTCTCTCTGTGCCCCTCCCCTGCTCATGCTATCTCCTCTCTCTCTCAAAGTGGATAAGTAAACTTTTTAAAAAATTTTATATATATAAAAAAGATGCCTCAGCTTGCCTTCTGTGAAGGTAAGTGAGTAGTATGGTCAGCCAAAATACCTTTGGTTCTGCAGACTGTAAAAGAAACCTAGAAAACTGGCAGACACGCTGCATTAGGGAAGGATGATTTTCAAAGCTGTAAATTGGAAACTGTGTCAGGTTTGGGAAACAGGGTTAAAAAGTCTGGAACCTGTCTATGCTTTTTGCCTCTTCTCTCTGCTCATTTGCCAAAAGAACCAAAATCACCTCACTTCCGACTCAGGACCACGAAGTAGGTGGGAGTTGTTCTAGTTAAAACTCCATCTGTGTTTTTTTGCTGTGTTCCTTGCATATGTTTTTAAAATATAAACAGAATCGCTTAGTATTTACCATAAGTTCATCTAAAGCATTTTGTACGTTATACTCTTAGGGCTAGGATAGATTACGTCCGGAGGGGTGTGAATGCTTCAAAACACACAGCATTTTTCAGGGGACTTTTTATCAATACTGAGGAGCAAAAGGAGACATTTAAAACCCGAAACCCACTCTAAAATGACCAGAAACCTGTGTAGTCATGAGGACTAAATCTCCCACCCTACCTTCACTGTCCAGGGTTCTCCCTGCTTCTCTTTGCCTCCACTTGCCTCCAGGGAGCATAGACACCCAATTTAAACCTCCAGGAGCTGAATCCCAGAGTCTTTGCTATTCTTGGCAGAAGTGGAAGAGAAGAGGCCACGTGCAGTTTGGAGTAGCATGGTGAGGCACAGCTTTCCAATGATGGATAGAGTTTGGGATGAAATAAGTCACTGTTTAATCTGTATTACTTTGCCCATATGGGTGCACTCGGACCCCCCACCAACTTTCTGCATGATGGCAGAGCAGTACCCCCACCCCAGGAGCTTGCCATAGTTCTGTCAAGAGCTTTCTGGAAGTCTGAAAGCTTTGCAGCGGTAGGCTAATGAAATGTCAAGCCATTTGCAGAGTTCCTTTCTTTCTTTTGGATTAAAAGTGGTTATGGCACGAGTGCTTTCCTGAGAAACGATCAGCCTTGAAATCTTGCCTTGCTTTGGGCTCTTTTGTAGGAAAGAACACTTTTTCTCAGGTTGGACATGCGATATAGCTGGGATATTGCCATGCTGCTGGGCAACTAACTAGGCATAGTCTGTCAGTTTTAGGTTAAGTATCATTTTTTTTTTTATTATTTTTTTTACAGATAGTTTATTGTCAAATTAGTTTCCACATTAGGTTAAGTATTATTTTATGAAACAGTTTTTACAGCTGGATAAATACATGTGTATTTACTGGATCATGGTGACAATCTTGTAGTTCTTACATGCATGGCATTCCAGTGACACTGTGGACCCAGAGTGGAGTCAGGTCCACCTAGGTCTCCAATCTCAGATCTGCTCCACTGCTCTGTGCCCCTGAGCAAGTTACTAAGTAGCCCTAAGCCTCAGTTTCTTCATTTACAAAATGGGCGCTGGTCACCTTCCTCATAAAATTTCCATGATGATTGAAACAGCTAACAATATATGAAAGTACACGTGCTGAGGTACATGCATAGCGTGTATATATGTATGTATGTAATGTATATTCCTGGCACGTGGCAGGAATCCATAGTCTTTCTTCCCCTACTTTCATTTGATCTCATTTGCTAAAAAAAAACCCTAGCGATTCCTGTTGATGGCTCCTCTGGTTTGGTGTTAACGCTGGTCTTACTTACCAGCCAGCGGGATGGAACTTGCATGCAAGCAGGTTTTATGGATCCACCCTGCTCTGCCAAATGAATGTCTTCCCTTGGAAAGTTACTTGTGTGTTGCAGCTCCTCTTTCCCCTGCTCACCTGCCCCTGGCCCAGGCCGTGAACTTTTCTCTGTTTAACGACACAGGTTTCAGACCCACCTTCTAAGGTCAGTCTTAGGAGCCACATTTCTCTCTAGGAAATCTGGCATTTTGTGAACTCTTCCTTGTTCCTTCTGGTATTTGAGGATACATCCTGACTCTGTGTGTTATTTGTTTATAAATCATACACATTTGCAACACACTAATATATACTCTGTGTATAGATACAACATACAAAAGGAGAAATAAATGGATAAAATAACAATAAAAGTATAAGTAGTACTTTATAGTATTTCTTCATATCCCAGGGGACCATCTTGCATGACTCCCATTTTTTAAAAAAATTGTGGTAAAATACACATAACACAAAATTTACCATCTTAGCCATTTTCAAGTGTACCGTTCAGTTATATTAAGTACATTCATATTGTTGGATGACTGTTGCTACCACCCATTCTTAAAACTCTTTTCATGCTGCAAAACTGAAGCTCTAAAGCCATTAAACAATAACTCCCCAATCTCCATCTCCCTCCCCCTCCCCTCACCCCGGCCCCTGGCAACCACCATTCTACTTTTTGTCTCTGATTTTGACCACTCTGGGTACCTCATATAAGTGGAATCATACAGTATTTGTCTTTTTGTGACTGGCTTTTTCACTTAGCATAATGTCAAGTTTCAGATGGCGTGCGTCAGAATTTCCTTATCCATATATCTACTGATGGACACTTGGGTTGCTTCCACATTACACTACTCCTATTTTTGAGACTGCAGCAAGTGGGTCCAAGAACTATGGTAGACAAGCATAATAATGGGTCATAAGAAAAAAAACCAGTGAGAACCCTGTGGTTCTCTGACTGTTATAATCTCTTGGAGCACTTTAAAAAATTATCTATGTTGCAGTATTCTCACCATGGACCCTGATTTCATTGGTCTGTGATAGGAATAGGACTTATTTAACGCTGTGGTGTGGTTATTTTTTAAAAGCTCTTCAGATCATTCCTTTGTGCAGCCAAGGTCCAGAGCCATTGATTACCCTTTCAGAAATTCACTCTCTTGGGACACCTGGGTGGCTCAGCCAGTCAAGCCTCTGGCTCTTGATTTCGGCACAGGTCATGATCTCACAGTCATGAGAGGGAGCCCCACGTTGGGCTCTGTGCTGAACATGGAGCCTGTTTAAGATTCTCTCTCTCCCTCTCTCTCTCTCTCTCTTTCTCTCTGCCCACCCCCTCCCCCCATTCACTCTCTTCCTTTGTAAAACGTCATTGGTGATAATTGTCATCCTTTATTGAGTTCCTGCTGTGTGTTAGGCTCTATACGAGGATGAGGGAATTTAATCTTTACCACAGTCCTACAAGATAGATGCTGCATTTTCTTTCTTTCTTTTTTTAAAGAGATAAGTTTGAAAAAAAAAAAAAAAAAAAAGAGATAAGTTTGCTGAGACTCAAAGCTGTAAGAATCATGGCCCAAGTTACATAACTAAGCAGCCCAAAGGATCAGGATTCACCCAAGGTCTGTCTCATTTCAGAGTCCATGTCCTTTTTAACTTCCTCCCCTCCTCTCTTTCTCTCCTTTCCTTCTTTCCCTCCCATCCCTCCCTTCCTTCCTTCCTTGCTTCCTTCCTCTCTTTCTCCCTCTCTCTCCCCTCCTCTCTCTTTCTCTTTGTCTCTCTCTCTCTCTCTCTCCCCCCTTCCTTCCTGCCTCCCTTTCTCCCTCAGTCCCTCCCTCCCCTCCTTCCTTTCTCCCTTTTTTTCTCGCCCTCTCTCTCTCTCTCTCTCTCTCTCTCTCCCTTTCCCTCTCTCTTAATTCCTGAAAAGGTGAATGAAAGTCCAGTGTGTGAAAATGGAAAAATAAATGGGAAAGAATCTGTTTCTGAAGCACTAAATAAGGATGTCAGGTCCATCTAGTGGACCTCTTCTTTGATGACATGGTTTTAGCATTTTATGTATGTTCTTTCATTTCTTCTTTACCCCTTGAACAGACAGTCCACTGAAGATCTCTTTGAGGCCAGGATTTGCTGCTCTTCATGAATACCCAGTGATTGTTGTCTTTGTTGCCATTGTATTTGAAAGTCTGGTTGTGTGATATTTAATCTGTGGATGTGGCATTTGTGACACCACCCCTGGAGCAAACACTGTCGCCTTCAGATGAGGTTCTCATGACACAGTAATCACTTTAAATCTCAGTTAAACAGAGACCAGAATGCAGCAGGAGGTTTTCTAACAGTTGGTATGATGCTTGTCCTTCTGTAAGTCCTATAAATTGTTTATTACAGTGCTTAGAGATAAGTAAGCAAATAAGCAAATTAACAAACCAAGTAAATGTCTGGCTAGTTTGAAAAACCGACACATTTAGGATGGCTTTGGAAAAAAATGTACTTTCCAGTCTCCTCGAGGGAAATTAAAAACTCTTGTGTTTTATTGATTTCCACTGAGCTCATCCGCACAATGTTTATGTAAGAGCTAAATGATGAAAGAAAGGCCATAATCTTGGGAAGCATGGATTCTAGATGCAAAAATTTGGTTTTGCTTCCAGGAAATGAACCCTCTCTTCAGAGAACCATCCACCCCGGGAAGACTATTTTTCCTGTCCGTTCTGCTGTGCATCAGTGAATAGTTGAGGGGAGAAAGCCTCCTGTCTGAGCTGAACTTGGCTTTCCTTCTGCTCAGACCCTTGGAAAGTGCAGGAAGAGGCAAGGCATCATGGGATAGCTGCCTCTTTTGCGAGTCCAAGCAAGTAATAATGATCACCTGGCTGTTAATATTGTGCGTTAAATGAAGTAGAAAAGTAAGCCACATGTTTCAGCCTTTTCTCTATTCTCTACTCCACTAAAGAATCCACATGTTTCTCACCCACTATATGAACTGTGAAAACCCCAGAAAAAGACTTTGAACAGCAGAAGAAAACTCCTTCATGTACTTAGTGTTCATTACATTCATATTAATTGTATATGTACCATGTCCTAACCCCTGGCATTATAAAACAAAAGAGTGGCTTGTTGATAAGATTTAAATTTTAATCATGTGGATTTGAGTATAGTGTGTTTTGAAATAAGGACTTTTGGCACAAGACATCCTGGGGTGGGTCCGATTGTGCGGGTGTTGGGATTGTGTTGCCAGGATAATATGGCTTTGTATTTCTTGTGTCAGAGCTGTCTTTGAGTCATCTTTGGGGCACAGTCACTTAGTCATGGTGACCATTTGTTTCTTGCCCACTATCTGAACAATCTGTTCATATTCATTATCTCATTCAATTCACAGAATATTTCTGGATGTAATTATTCATGTTTTCAGACTTGGAAACTGAGGTTTGAAGAGATTGATTTTGTCTGACGAATGCTAATGTTCCAATGTACAATTTCATTTTAATGCGGTGGGAGACCAGAGGACCATGGAATTTGAAGGGACCTTGGATTTTGTCCACTCTAATTCCTTTCCAGTTCCCTTCTGTTACATCCTAGAGAGACGGTTGTTCAGCACATGGCGAGGATGAATCCACTAGGTTCGTGGGGAAATGTTTGACGGCTCACAGAATCATTCTTGATAAAGAGTTTCAGAAACAGGGCAGTCATAGACATGGTGGTCCTTCAACTTTGTTCTGTTTTGTGATCACCAACCGAAAACATCATGGGAATTTTCATGCCCTAGTTATAAATTATACACAGAGAGACTATGTTCAATCCTTCATTTTGAGAAAAGATGACTATCTAATTTTAAAGACTTTTCAAAGAATTAGTCATTGGATTGAAATGTCAAATCTAAAAGAAAAAAAGTCCTATGAAATATTAAATAGACCTTCTTATCCCTTAGGGTACAAATTATTGCCTAAAGAGAACAAGGCACATTAAAATAGAGAATTGGTTCAGGATAATTTGTAATCAAACCATCAAAGCTTCCTGCTGGTTGTTTTGTAACTTTAGATTAGGAAATTTGCTGAGCTGAGGAAGAAAACAACTTTTTACAATTATATCATCAAGTTCTGAAGTATGTTTTATGCCTGTCAGCTTCTAAATGGATCTTTTAAACTTTGACAGCAAACAAATATCTGAGTAATAAAAAAGATAAATGGATTATTCTTTTGATACATGTGCTTGGTATCATATTGTTTAACATTGAGTTTTTCTTCTCAAGTGAGTACACTGACAAGCTGTAGAAAAGCTGTTAGTTTTTACCTCATCTCTTAAGAATGATATTTCTTAGCAAACGTGGATTTAATTTTACTCCTATACTCTGCAAAAACATAAAAGTTTTCTTGGTCATTTTGACCGATGTGATTTTGGCATTGCTTTAAATTATTGATTATGGTTAAAAAGGGGAGGGACTTTCTGATGAGAACAGCACTCTCTTTAATAGCCTTTCACAAAATCAATGTCTTCCATTCCTGCTGTGCTCCTGTGGTGTGCTGAAGGCTAAGAATCTTGGGAAGACTTTGTACCTCCTAAATTTGTCTTTTAATTTCCCATTATTTGCCCTTTTCTCCCCTCCATATATATCTTAAAATGTTACAATAAAGATCTGTTTGTATGGTTTCTTTTGTGCTTGAAAGAGTTGGGGGGGTGGGGTGTGAGAGGGTTTTGCTGTTTAGGTGGCTACTTGGTCTCAGTCATGGGCGGTGGATTAAATACGGAAGATTCATGGTCCAAAGGTGACTGTCTCTTGCTTGGAATAAGTCAGATCTTGCATCAGTGTCTTTTAAACTGGAGGCAGTTCAGTGGTGGATGCACCTTTCCCAGTGGCTTTTTGTTCTCCACTCATCTGGAGAAGGAACGATGCCGTTTTTGTGTGGAGCCTCAGGGATGTGATGGCCAGGCAGTGTGCAAGAGAGAGATGGTTTCATTCTCCACAAAATCTGATCCTACCTGCGATAATTAAAGTCTTGTTTATACGCAAAACCATTCGCCTTGCTTCAAATACAGAGTTGATGTGGAGGCATGTGAAGAAGGATGGAAACTGTTGAGAACTGTAGCTCAGAGCCTAGAAGAAGCTGGTAGCAGACTGCACTGTCACGGCCAGAGATTTTAAGTCATCTCTTATCACCACAGTTACTTCGTCGGTGATAGCTTGCTTCTGGATTTCTTTGGGAGTTTATTTTTTACTTTATTATTTTATTAGGCTGGCAGAGGGGGAATCACAAAAAGAGGATATGAGCAGTTTTGAATTGATCGAGTAGCTCAAAAAGAGTTGTCTCAACTTAAAGCCCTTGGCTTTCCTGTGGTCCAAGTGGTAAAGTTTGGAAATTTGGATCTGTGGAAGTTGAAAACTTTCAAAGAGAGCTAGAATCTGTTACAAGACCTCTGTTTTCTCCTTCATGTGTCACTGATTTCTTCTCTGGGACAACCTACTAAGTTATGGAAGTAGAAAAGGCATACTCAGGATATCATGAATCAGCAAGTTCATCCCAGCCAAATGCTTTAGTGCAGGGCAAAGTCATGTTTTACTGTGATGAAGTATAAACTGGATGTGAAGACTTGTAATTGTTAGAGGGGTCTTTGTTCCCACAGTCCGACTTCTTTCCAGAAGTGTTCACTTTGCTCAACTTTCCAGAAACTACCGATGTTCATCTTTTCCCCAGCCTCACTCTAACTCAAATTAATTAATTTCGAAGCATTACCTTTTTATTGTGTTCATACTTAGAGACTTAATGTGGTTAAACTGTAACCAAATGAAAAAATATTACTTTATTTCAGCATCTCTAGTAAGAAATCTGCCCTTAATAGTGACTAAAATTGCCATAGTTTTTATCTTCTCCTGTATTATGGTTTGTGGATTAGGCGGTATATTGGACATGAAGTTCAGTGTAACTAAAGGGATTTTCCAAGGTAGTGAAATCAGCACTCACCTGAAAACACCTGTCCTCGTCACCATTGCCATACAGTTGACATCGTGCCCACTGTCAGGATTAATCCTGCTGCAATGCACCTGGGTTAACTCGGTTAAACATAGCTCCTATGGGTTGTTTAATTATTTTTGAAAATTATTAACTTAAGCAGATAGTTTGAAAATTTTATTAATTTATTAACTGCATAAACCAAGCATGTTCATTGAAGACAAGGTTAGGCAGCAGAGGGAGATGTAATTAGACAATTGTAAATCTTCTCCTGCACTGCTGCCCCCAGATAAGAACTATTACATATTTTATGAATATCCTTTCAAGCTTTGTTCTGTGGCACCGTCTCTATCTCTTCATATGTTTATATATCTATTTTTTTTCTTTTTACTAAAAATGAAATTGCTGAACATGTACGTGGTTAACTTGCCCTTTTCACTTAGTATTACATTAACTATGAGATCTATCAGTGTACTTTCATGTTAGCAAATATATTTGTATTGTACAATTTTTAATGGTTGTCTAGTAACTTAGCTGTGTAATACTGTAATTTATTTAATTAGTTCCATTGTTGGGTATTTAGATTTTTTTTTTCCTTCAACTCATTAATTTGACAAATGTTAGCCAGTTTTCTAGCATGAGTCAGCAGAATAGGTCCAAAGCACTTGTGGTTCCTGCCTCAAGGAGCCGATAGATCCACAGGAGAGTTGATTATCAATCTGAAAAATGCTATGAGGAGAAAGTTGTAGAACTTCTGAGTATAAAGCCAAGCTAAGGGATAGCCCCAGGATAGCCTTGGGGTCCTGGGAGGGCCTCCCTGAGGAAATGATGTTTATAAGAAGGTGTGAAGATTAGAAAAGGGTTAGCTGTGTCAGCAGGTAGAGGTAGGGATGAGTGGGCAGAGAAGAGCATGAACAAAGTCCCTGGGGTCGAGGTGGGAGGGATGGGAAGCTTGGATTGCTGAGAGATGGTCAGAGTAGGTACTACCTCGAGAACAAGAGGTTTGTGGTGCCAGGTGAAGCTGGAGAGGTGGGCAAGGACCAGATTATGTAGTAACCCTATGGTCTAAAACAGCCAGACAGTAAGAAGCCATGTGAGGGTGACATCAAATTTGTGTTTTGAGAAAATAGCTGTGACTGTGGCAGACAAATAAGCTAGTGGGAATTCTTGACCTTTTACCTAATCAACTTTTGCCCTCCATTATCTCAGAAATGAATCCTGAAAAGGAAGAAAGACAACTCTGAACTCATTCAAAGATAACCAGTTCTAGGCTCATTTACACAAACTTGTTTTTTTAAAGAGTTTATTGTCAAGTTGGTTTCCATATACACGAACTTCTATATGACAACACAAGTGCTGAAGATTTTGAGATGGGCCAGCTTCCTCGGACGTTGGCCCCCAGTGGGCTTCACGCGTGACTACTGTCCAAGTACCACTGAGAAAGGCCTCTGTGTCTGAGATTTATATAGACTGATGAGCCATTGATTTTTCAGCCTTCCCTAGCGACCCCTTATACTGGTAGTTAGTTATGCACTGCTGCTTTCTTCTGCCTCCCAGGGTCAAGATCAACTTATGAACCTGTAGAATAGTCCAACCCTAGCATTTTAACCAGGTGGTTGCTGATCCAGGGCTTTCTTTGGACCTTTTAATTAACCAGTGAACTCAGAAACAGTATTGCAAATAAGAGAGTATTCTTTTTTCTTTTTCCACAAGAGATTTCGTGATTCAGGGATCAAAAAATCATAGTAAACAAGATTCTGGATTTAAGGATTTGGACTTGCTGTGACATTGTATTAAGTCAGCTTTATCTCCTGTCCATTACTGAGAGAAACTATATTTACGTACCTCATAGAATGTTAGGAAAGAGCCTGTGAAATGTTTGCTAGTTCGCAATATTTTACCTTTAAATTATAGATAGTGTGTTTCATTCTTTTTCCCAGAAACTGTACTTTCCAAGACGTGGATGGGTGGGTAGATTACAGAAAGAATGCTTTTTAAATAATCTCTGCTTTAGTATCAGTTCTTAGGAGAGAGCAAATAGCATATTGGCTAAAAGCACAGACCACAAAACATGGACTGCCTGGGGTTGAATGCCAACGCCACCCCTTATTAACTGTGTGACCTTAGGCAAGCCACTTAACCTCTCTGTTCCTCATTTTCCTGGTCTGTAAAAAATGGGAAGTGTTGAGAATTAAATAAGTAATTTACAAAAAGTGCTTAGAACAGCGCCTGGCCTGTGGTCAGTGCTCAGTAAATATCAGCCACTGTTACTATTTTTGCACCCCCAAATATTGGTAATGTGTCTTCCTGGTCTGCTTCAATCCTCATCTTCCACAGCCTTTGTGGGGAGTCCTGCTAGAAAGGCATGGCATGAGGGTCAGTTCCACTACCCTAGATAGGGTAAAGCCCAGGCACACGTCAAGGATCTGTTACCTGTTGGTTCCAAAAGGGGGGATGGTTTGCCACTCTTTTTTATTTTTATTTTTTTTAAATTTTTTAATGTTTTACTTATTTCTGAGAGAGAGAGAGAGAGGCAGCCTGAGCAGGGGAGGGTCAGAANATGGTTTGCCACTCTTTTTTATTTTTATTTTTTTAAAATTTTTCAATGTTTTACTTATTTCTGAGAGAGAGAGAGAGAGAGGCAGCCTGAGCAGGGGAGGGGCAGAAAGAGAGGGAGATGCAAAATCTGAAACAGGTTCCTGGCTCTGAGCTGGCTGTCAGACAGAGCCTGACGTGGGGTTCGAACTCATGAACCGTGAGATCATGACCTGAGCCGAAGTCGGACACTTAACCGACTGAGCCACCCAGGAGCCCCAGTTTGCCACTTTTATATTTGCTGCATTTGAATAAGCAAGAGGACTTTGGGAACTTCAGTGTTTCGTGTCTGGGGAAGAGGAGGAAGATATCCCTGATGGTCGGTGTCCTGGTGCGGCCCAGGT
This sequence comes from Crocuta crocuta, assembly GCF_008692635.1. Lineage (NCBI taxonomy): Eukaryota > Metazoa > Chordata > Mammalia > Carnivora > Hyaenidae > Crocuta > Crocuta crocuta. The sequence goes on from NW_027529426.1 coordinate 2,783,703, forward strand.
GGGAAGGAAACCTCCCCACATGGTTATGCTCCAGTCTTTGTGTTTTTTCACGAGGGTTACTAAAGTTTGTGCTGGGGAAGAAGGAGAGTAGTTTTACTTTTTTCTCCATTGAATCGATCTCCTGTGTATATTTAGGTTTAATTGTTTAAAATTAAGATTTATTAGGATGCCTGGGTGACTCAGTCAGTTAAGTGTCTGACTCTTGATTTCTGCTCAGGTCATGATCTCATGGTTCATGGGGTTCAAGCCTTGTGTGAGGCTCTGCACTGAAAGCATGGAGCCTGCTTGGGATTCTCTCTCTCTCTCTCTCTCTCTCTCTCTCTCCCCTTGCCCTACTTGTGCCCTCTCTTTCTCTCTCAAAATTAATAAACTTAAAAAATTAAATTAAGATTAATTTTTAAGGGATGGGCCGAAGTGACCAATATGCATTATTTTTGTTGATTCTTTGTTACTTCATGACCAGAGAAATTCACCCACATTTGAATACTTGCAGGGAAAATATGTTTTTAATTCATTGAATAAATGAATATTTTCTAATCTTGAAAAAAGGAAGGGAGGTTTGCTTATAATCAACCTTGTCTGAAGAGAAGGATGGCTTGAATGCAATCCCCAAAATGTAATTTATTGGGGCATCTGGGTGGCTCCGTCAGTTGAGCATCCAACTTTGGCTCAAGTCGTAATCTCACAGTCTGCGAGTTCTACCCCATGTAGGGCCCTGTGCTGCCTGCTCAGAGCCTGGGGCCTCTTTCAAATTCTGTCTCCCTCTCTCTCTGCCCCTCCCCCATTCGTGCTCTTTCTCTCTCTCTCTCAAAAATAAACATCAAAAAATTTTAATGTAATTTATTAGCTGGCTGTCACACAAGGGATTTTATATTTTGTGAGAATTATTACTATAGATAGGTGTATTAGTTTCCTAGAGCTGTCAGAACAAAATATGGCAAACTGNTATAAAAATGTAAAATATAAACATTATAAATATATAATTATATTTTAAATTTTATTTCACCAGGAATTTATTTTCTCACAGTTCTGGAGGCTGGAAGTCCAAGATCAAGGTGCCAGCAGGCTTGGTTTCTTCTAGGGTCTCTCTTCCTGGCTGGCAGGTAGCCTTCCTCCTGGTTCCTCATCACATGGTCTCTCCACAGTGCAGGCATACCTGTGTCCTTCCTCAGTGGGACACCAGCCCTGTTGGATTAGGACATACCCCTAAAGGCCTCCTGTAACCTTAGTGGCCTCTTTTAAAGGCCCTGTCTCCAAGTACATGTCAAGGAACTGGGGAGGTTCCTGCTTCATTATACGAAGGGGCACACTTTAGCCTACAGCGATAGGGGTTTGTTGGAAATTGAGTGAAATTGAGGGCTCATTTTAAGGCAGAGTCTACTCTACAGCCTGCTCTGTCTGTGAGAGAAGCTTAGTCCCAACAGGAACGTAGTAGAAGAATCCGTGGGGCTACGGCTAGAGGAGTAGGGCCGGCCCGTGCACATCATCGAGGTGGCCTCCTTGTCCTCAGGGAGCAGGGGCCACACCTGCAGCCAGATGGACCCTCATCGTTTGCAGCTGGTGGGTGGTTGGAAGGGGATGTTCAACGAGGGACCTTCCTCACAAGCCATCCCAGTGATAACTCAGTGTACTGCCAAATACTGCCCTAACCGTAAGATGCTAACTAATCACAGACTTTGGTAAAATGTAATTTTTTCCCCCTAATGTGTTTACATATTTCTGTCACTACAAAGTCATTTTATCTTCAGTGCTTAATTACGTATACTAATGGGGAGAATATAAGTGTGGAAAACACAAAGACTGATTCATTTCCAGCTTCCTGGTCGGTGTCTGTACGTTTTACATTCTGGATTCCAGTTCTAGCTCTCTTCCTTGCTAGCCATGTTTCTGTAAGCAGATTGTGTAAGCTCACATTCCTCACCTGTAAGAAGATGTTGTTGGCCAAGTTACATTCTTGGTTTGCAAATTTAGTGTGCAAACTTAGTGTTAATGAGTGTACATTCCCTGGGCCCTTCCCCATAGAGATTCTGATCGGGTAGGATCTTAGCCAAGGCCCAGGAATCTCCATTCTCAGCAAGCTTCCCTAAGAGAATCTGACTCAAGGAGTCCTCTCATCCTCCTTTGGGAATCAGATCTGAGACCTCTCCTAGTCAGGAAAGATATTGGGAGCAAATAGACTTGAGGAAAAAGCCTGAGTTTGAGAAATAGCAAGTTTGGGATAATACTTCTTGCTGCCTTTTTTGTCCTTGTCCCCAAAGCTACACAATTTAAATTTATTTTGTGCCCATATGCAGCTATCAAGCTAGAAGACCATAAACACAGTCTACTAGATTACACAAAATGGGCAAGGGAGCTAACTTAAGGGCTATAATTTCTACTGTCTTTGATATTGTCCCAGATTTTTCCCTCTGTGGTATTACACGTCTTTGGTCATGGTCATACTTTATTGGCTACTCATTGGCTCTGCTATATCCCTTCATGGACCATATGTGGACATTCTGCCATTTATCTCATACCCACAGTGGAATGGCTGCTGCTCTCCTAGGCCTGGGTTGTAGAAGAGTCAATGAATCCATAATGAACGCAGAAGGAAAAAATTCCCAAGAGGCAGTGATTTCCATAACACTGTGGCCTGGAGAAGGTGGAGAAAGGTCTAGCTGATGGTGAAAGGAGAAGGAGCCTCCTGCTATTGTTCCAAAATCTCTCATGTCCTATATTAGTTTTCTTTTTGAGTAACAAATTACCACAAGTGTAGCGGTTTAAAACAACATCCATAGTTACTGTGCATTTGGATTCTGAGTATGGGCTAGCTTGGTCCTCTGCTGAGAGCCTCACAGGCTGATGGCAAGGTGTCAGCTGGGGCTGTGATCGCATCTGGGGCTTGGGGTCCTCTCTGAAGCTCCCTGGTTATTGTCAGAGTTTGCTTCCTCTTATTCTCAGCTTAAGAGACGATCCATGAGCCCTTGCCTGTGTCCTGTCCTTTTACACGTGGCAGCTTACTTCTTCAAGACCAGCATCTGCTGCTATTTATCTCCTTTAAGGGGTCACCTGATTAGGTAAGGGCCATCCAGGAGAAACTCCCTTTTAACCAACTCAGAGTTAACCAGTTAGGGGCCCTAATTAAATCTACAAAATTGCTTCACCTTACAATGTGACAGAGTGCTAGCCCATCTTATTCCTAGGTCTTGCCCATACTCAGAGGAGGAACTGTTCAGAGTGTATATATCAGGAAGCAGGAATCTTAGGACCATCTACAAATTAATTTTTTTAAGCTTATTTTTATTTTGAGAGAAACAGAGAAAGAGTGCATGAGCAGAGGACAGGCAGAGGGAGAGAGAGAATCCCAAGAAGGCTCAGTGCTGCCAGTGCAGCGGAGTCCAGTGAGGGGGCTCGATCTCACAAACCATGAGATCATGACCTGAGCCAGAATCAAGGCTGCTTAGAACCATCTAAGAACTCTGCCTACCACCTTTCCAAAGATCGTTTATTGTATGCTGGGCACCAAATCTTAACTGTTAGTTTGTTAGAAACTATATGAAAATATTAATATTAACTCTAGTGATCTCTAATAGTATAGATTCTAATCTGCTACTTTTCTGAGAAGTGTTGTTAAACAGAGTAAAATATCTAGACTTTCCTTCCAGAATTTGAAATCACAGAGTGCTAGAAAACCCCAGAATCCATCCTTACTCCTTGTGCAGAAGAGAAAAGAGTCTCAGTGGGAAAGCCTTCCCCAGGGTCATGAGGCCAGGCTGGGAGTTTGTGGTCCTTTCCATCGCTTCTTCTCCTATATGTCTCGTAGTTTTCTTTAAAGATGAGTTCCAAGTACCCCTATTAATCTGGAGCTCATTGACTTCAATGAGCAGCTTTCTTTGTTTCCCATTATTGTGCTGAATTAGAACATTTTCCTTATAATGTGTTTGTGAATTAGTTACTAAATGAAATGGAATTTTAATAAAATGAGCCTTTGGTTGTTTATCTGTATTTGTATGATCTTTATAATTGTCATGATGACTCACACCGTCAAGGAATTACAGATCTCAGGGTGAGGATGGGAACCAGAAAATGCTTTTGTGACCCAGCTGCTTCACCAAAAAAAAAAAAAAAACCCCAAAAACCCTTTTTTTGGTGATTGACAGTTGAATTGACATTCATTAAGTAATTTTCCGTGCTTTTTTCTATATTCAGTGATACTGGTAGTTTTTTTAAAATATCTATTTAAGTAGAAATGTGATGGAATGTTTTTTCCATTTCTTTTGGAGTAGAATCTTAGCCATTGGCAAGGCAGTATTTTTCTGTAGCGGTTTGTATTAAAGCTTCTGCCCTAGACTTCCCACCAGCAAATGATGTCACAGGTAGCTAGACCCACCCTTAGCTTGAAGAGCGACTGCTACCAAGTAAGAGGCTGGTTACCATCCCAGCATGGAGCCAGTGGATGTGTCATGCCGGAGCAGAGTGTCCCTAGCATGCAGGGCTAGAATAATGTGTGACTTAGCCCAGCCGCAGTGCTGTCTGACTTGGGGTGAGGCTTGTCAGCTTGCATCTGGGCACACGCCCTTGGCAGTTGACAAGGCATGTTTGTGGAAGATCGAGAAAACGTTGCGGCCATAGGCTTTCTCTGCGTCGCATCTATTACATCTTCTTCTATATGAGTGCTTCATTACGGGCACAAACAAGGACATCTCTTACATTCACATGAGAATGGCCGAACCATTCTGCCACCGCTTCTACCGCGAAGCCTCTTACCGCCTGCCTCATCACTCTGTCACACCGTCCTGCTCCCAGGAGCATGAGGTTTGTGTTTTACACTCTATCCTGTATGAAATGCATTTGTATATTTGTTTGGAGATTTGTTAAATCTCCGTGAGAACATAAGCTCCTGGAGGTCGGTGACCACATTTCCAGTGTGTTCCTGGCAGTCATCTTTACATCTATCACTTACTGTAGAAATCCCTAGTCTGTGGGCCTTGGACCTCGGGGGAAAAAGGAGGTATTTCAGACGCTGTGATCTGAATGTGTGCCCAGTGCTTTGAATGTATGTGACTCTTTCTCAGGTATATTTGAATTCTTTTGAGATGAATAAGACACAAGTTTCTTTAAAAGCGTACTTCCTGCATTACAAGTTAGGTCTTTTTCGCTCAGTGCTTAATAAGAGTCCATTAAAAGATGCCCTCATACTTGTACGTTGAAAGCCACTTTCCTTCAGCATCTGGCAAGGTGCTTTGCATTTTGAGGCATTTGGGATATTTCCCTATCTCAAGCCCTCCGGCCCCCAGTTTCCTCTGTGAGGCAGCAAAGAAAGCTGACAGTGCTTTCCTTTGGAGCACTAATAACCATTTCGGTTCTTTCATTCTTTGAATGAGTAGTTGATGAATGTTCGCCTCTATCCCTAGATTGGTCACAGCCTGTAACCAACTACATAACAGGACGACCTCACATAGTAGGTTCAATACCTGTGTTAGAGGGCACAGGCTCTGTGGTCACAACTGGGGAGTGCATTTAGTAACCACTCTTTCATACGTGGACACTTTCCTGCTTTTTAGTAGTTGGGAATTCCTGTGATAAATAATAAGATCCCCGAATGTCTCTAGTCGCCAGATCACAGGATTTAGAGGAATACTTTATCTAATTTTAATGTGAAAGCAAAATGTCTGCCACCTGGTGTCAGATTAAGAATTAGCATCTTCCACTAATTCTCACAGAGTGCCATTAATTTTACTATCTAGTTGTTAAAGTAAATTCTACATTTCACATAAAATTACAATAAGCACATTCTGAATTACTCCTGACTTGGCTACCTATGGATTTATATTTAACATCTTGGGTTTTCCAGAGTCTAAATGCTAACTTGGAATTAAAGTCTAATTTTAGCAAATTTTCTATATAACTGTTGACTCTGTAGCATTGAATTTTACACAGAGAGATAATAACTTTTGGGGAAACAGAAATAGCCTTAAACATTATCAATATTTTTTGAGTTTGTATAAACCTTATTACTGATGATAGTTTTCTAATAATTTTGGTCAGAAGGAAGGAGAAATAATTATTTTTTAACACACCTTTGAGTAGCTTAAATTGACTGGTTTGGATTAAATGAGAATGCAAGTATTCATGAGGTTCCCTAGAATTAGAGTCAATCCAGGTTTGGGGTTGATAAATAAGAGATAAGTAAAGAATGTGTCTCTCAGTTTTGTAAAGAATGAGGCTTATGTAGGAGAAAGTTTTTTCTTATTTACTGCATTTACATCCCCTGAAAGCTGTTTTTTTTAAATAAAATTTATTTATTTGAGAGAGAGAGAAAAAGAGACCGCAAGCGAGGGAGGGGATGAAAAAGAGGGAGGGTAAGAGAGAATCCCAAGCAGGCTCTGCGCTGTCAGTGAAGAGCTGGGCTCAATCCCATGAACTGTGAGATGATGGTTTGAGCCAAGATCAAGAGCCAGATACTTAACCAACTCAGCTACCCAGGCACCCCTACCTGAAAACTGCTTATTTGCAGTGTGCAGGAGACGTTATGGCATACTGTCCTGCCTTCTAGGCCAACAATGATTATCTGAGTAAAGTGTACAGTTCCAAAAGTACTAAGGACTCTTAAATGTTAGAAGATGAGTATGTTTATTAAAAATATATACAAGATGTTGTACAAGATTTTGTACAAGACATCTGTTGTACAAGATGCTGAAGATCCGCCATGATACACATCCATTCCATTTATAGCCTCAAGGAGCCTGCAGGAGTCAGTTAAGAATTAAATATATAGTTGAAAATTAGACGGGATTACTTACTGGTCAACATAGAAAACTACCCTGGTGCAGGGCAAAAGTAGATCAGCGATGAGAAGTCGAAACAAAGGGCAAAAGCCTTTTGAGGAGACCTAAGTAGATGCCCTATTGCCCTTGTACTGCCCACTTTCACTTTGGGTATTGAAGGGCCTCCACACCCTTGCTCAAAGCCTGTTTACTCCACTTTAGACACATTGCTAACATAGCTGCGTAGCAGATAAGGGTTGAGGTTTAGTGGGTTAGAAGGGAGCTAGGTGGAAGGAGAATCTGGATCAGGAGAAAAAAACTGATAGAGCCAACTCTTCCAGTATTAGCAAGGGGACAGCTTAGCATTGGGCAGAGTAGAGGGGCAGCAGACCCAGACCAAACTAAAGTGCCCAAAGAACATGCCAGTTAGTGGTAGGTGTAATGAGTTTAAATGTCTCTCACTGTGGCGCTTGATATTTGGAGTAATGGCCTTGGGTTACCAAAAAGAGGTAAAATTATGCTTTGGGGACTCTGATAAAACAGAGAAGGGAGTGAGGGACACGAGGAGTTCAGCATTTGTATATAAGGTTTTGGCCCCACTGGAATGTGAGTTCTTTAAAGGCAGTGACTATATCTCATTCATATCTGTATCCTCAGAATATATCTCAGAGTTCAGTCTAAAGCAGTGAGCTAGCTGTTCAGTAGATGTCCTCTGATTGTGTTAGATTAAAGAAGATTACTTTTCTAGACAAATCTTCACGAAGATATTAGAATTAGATATACCCAAAACTAGACATATAAGCAAACTGTAAGTTCGGCATCCCTGCTTACAGTTCCTCAATGGAGAGTGATTTAGAGAGCCTCTATTCTTTTAGTCTCTATTGATATATATTTTAACTCTAATAAAACCACAAGTCTTTTTTTTTTAATAGCTGTATATAGCATTCATTTAATGACTTACTGACTTGGTGGGTGTGTCTGGGCACCTCTTTGTGCTTGGCCTTGGACTAGCTCCTATGGGTGCAAATTGGTGAAGATTTCTCCCTGCCCTCAAATAGTTCTGCAGATAGACAGTATCTCTAAGTATATTCATTATTGTTATGGGTTGAATTGTGTCCGCCAGAAAGATATGTCGAAGTCCTCACCCCTGGTACCTGTGCATGTGATCTTATTTGGGAAATAGGGTCGCTGCAGATGTAATCAGGTTAAGATGAGGTCATACTGGGGTAGGGTGGGCCCTTAATCCATTATGACTGGTGACATTAGAAGAAGAGGGAAATTAGGACACAGACCAAAGCGAGAACGTCATGTGAAGGCGGGAGCACAGTGAAACTACTGCCACAAACCAGCGAATGCCCGGGACCCCCAGCAGCTGGAAGACGCAGAGAAGAACCCTCTCCTGGCAGCTCTGGAGCGAGGTTGGGCCTGCCAACATCTTGAATTTGGTTGTTATAAACCATGCAGTGTGTGGTACTTTGTTACGGCAGCCCGAAGAAAGAAGTACAACTATAGTACATTTCTGTATGAATCGGGATTCTAGGGGGAAGTAGTTGATCATTCCAGTCCAATGGGGTAACTGAGGGGAGTTTAAAGAAGGCACTGTGTGCAGAGGCTTGGGCAAGTTAAGAGCCTTCCAGGGGGTGGGGAAGCCTGCTGGGGTTGACAGAAGAAGGTTCCCATTGGCATATCCGGGCCCCAAGAATAGAGAAGGTTCCTGGAACCCAACCAGAGCTATATTTGCCACTGTGAGTGTAGGAAAGAAGTAGCCTGACTGTAGCCCAAGGCGACCCGTGCTCTTGCAGAGAGGGGGCTGGGGAATTCATACTCCCCTCTTTCTTCCCCCATGCTACTATCCCCTGCTGAGCCTCTCGCTGGCCAGACCTGCTAAGGGTTTATTTAGCCTCTCTCGGTGTCTAGGGCAGGGTGGAAAAGGTGGAGAGTAGATTGAGAAGGGAAACTGCAGAATATCCCACACATTTGGAATAAGGAGTATGTGTCAAAGATGTCTGTTCTCAATCAGAAGGAAAGAATCTAATGTCTAAGATAGTTTTGGTTCATTACCACTGGTTCTCAACAAATACTGTGATTGCCAACATAGGCTACCCAGAATTGTTTATGGTGGAGTCCCAGATTCAGGACAGCGGAATTCATTAAGCAATTTCTTATTAAGCACTTACTATAGTGCCCGATACCAGACAGTCCTAGGGATAAGCATCAAGTAAAACAGCCTGTCCTTACTCTCACAGAACTTAACTCCTAGAACTGAGAGTTCTAGTCATAGACACCAACTTTGTGAACAAGGGTTAAAACTCCCATAGGACTCTACTTCCGTAAATAACTCACTGTCCATTACTAACTAGATTCTACTCTTCCCCTGTGGACTACAGAATTCATGAGGTCATCGATGGGGTCTCTCAGGTTTATTGCCAGGTCTCAACACCTAGCCCAAGGCCTGGCTCCTGGCAGATGTTCACTGAATAAATAGATGAAGGAATGAATGAATGACAGAGTGTTTGATTTGTCAGAGAGGAAAAACTTTTCTTCTATTCTTTTAGGTTCAGTAATTGGGGGCTGCAGATTAAACTGACCTAAGACAGATTAGCAAGAGGAAAAAAACCCCAGATTTAATTACATACTTATGCATCAGAGTTCACAAAGAAATGTGGCTTAAAGAGGCTGTTAGAATTTGAGGCTTATATATAGTCTTAATTAGAGATAGGAGGGGCAGAGAGCACTTCTGGGAGAACACATGACTTTTAGGAAGGTTGGAGTGGGGAAGGTCACTATGAGAAAGCAAATGATTGTTTTGGAAAGCTAAGTTGTCTTTTAGGAGAATAGAGAGGAGATATGATAGTTTGATTCTGTTTGGGTGTTAACTTCTCATCTCCTGGAAGAGATTAGAGTTGCTCCCGAGGAGAGGAAATTTATGACAATGAAGTTCTTATTTATTTGTTTATTTGTTTGCTTTTAATTTATTTAAATTTGTTAGCATACAGCGTACCATTGGTTTCAGGAGTAGGTCCCAGCGATTCATCACTTACATGACACCCAGTGCTCATCCCAACAAGTGCCCTCCTTAATGCCCATCACCCCTTTAGCTCATCCCCCTACCTACCTTCCCTCCAGCAAGCCTCAGTTTGTTCTCTGTATTTAAGATTCTATTATGATTTGTCTCCCTCTCTGTTTTTTACCTTATTTTTCCTTCCCTTCCCCTGTTGTTCGTCTGTTGTGTTTCTTAAATTCCACATGAGTGAAATCATATATTTGTCTTTCTTTGGCTGACTGACTTTGCTTAGCATAATGCACTCTAGTTCCATCTACATTGTTGTAAATGGCAAGATTTCATTCTTTTTGATCTCTGAGTAGTATTCCATTGTATCTATATACCACATCTTCTTTATCCATTCTTCATCCATTGTCAAAGGACAATGGAATTCTTTTGGAAAGTTCTGCTTTTAAGTAGATGAGGGATTTCAGGAAGTCAAATACCTTCAGCTGAAAATAATGTAAGTGCCACAGTGGCTTATTCTAGATCCTTTCATTTTACTATTTAAGAGTGTCTGAAAATTAGTGAGTGGCTTAAAAATATTTAAAAGTGGACAGAGTCACTATATGAAGAAATATTTGAAAGGATTATTTGAGTGAACTCTTCATAAAACAAGCATGTTAGAACAAAATAGTCTACAATTTATCTACTTTATAGCTCTAGCTTTAATTTTTAAGAGTTTTGTGTTGAGAGTACTTTTGTTCGTTGAAACCAAATATTATCTTTTTGTTTTCTCTAGTCATTGTTCTTCTAAACTGATTGGTCCATAAGAATATGCACTAAAGTTAAATGAGAACCAGAATGGGAATATGACTGGATCTATTATGCACTCTAGCCTTTTCACATCTACGTCAATGATTTAAATCTAGATCAAGAATTTGGGGGAATGCTTTTACTAATTTAATGTTAAAAGTAAAATATCTGCTACCTGCTGTCAGGTTAAGAACCAAAAAGTGTCAAAAGGAGCAGTTACGTGATAGACTTTCTTTCCTTGCTTTTAAAACATTTTCTGGGGGCGCCTGGGTGGCTCAGTTGGTTAAGCATCTGACTTCAGCTCAGGTCATGATCTCATGGTTCATGAGTTTGAGCCCCACCTCAGACTGTGCTGATGGTTTGGAGCCCGGAGCCTGCTTCAGATTCTGTGTCTCCCTCTCTCTCTGCCCCTCCCCCGCTAACACACTCTCTCTGTCTCTGTCTCTGTCTCTCTCTCAAAAATAAATAAACATTAAAACAAAAAAAAACATTTTCTAGTATTCAGTTTGGGGTATTAACTCCTTTGGGCCTCCAAAGTACTATTACTAAACAGAAATCAGAGCTCCTTGATGACTATATAAGGAAAGTATTTCTAGGAAAAATGTCACAGAATCAATGAGCAACTCTGTTGTCTAATAGCCTCAGGATGGGGAGACTTAAAGAGAATGAAAAGCAGCTGACTTAACCATTTTGCCAGAGAAAGTTTCTGCTATTTCTGCATAAAGATGTACGATGTGATCCTTAGAGAATCTCACTCTAATTATTGTGTCCTCTATTTGAATGAGTTAGGAACATCTAAGTTAAAAGTATGTATGAAGAAAATTGCTCTCCCTTCTGAGGTAACAACTGTAAATAAATGGCATAGTCAGAAGAGAATGAAGAGTTATGGAACCACAGAGAATTTTAAGAAGACAGAGGGGCAGACATATTTTTCCTGTCCATGAGAGGAAGAAGCTCTTCAGAGTTTGGGAGGGACAGTCCTTCATTCGTGTTGAACTTACAGAGACAGTTTGCCTGGGACCAGCAGTGCTGAAATCAGGCAAGTCCCAGGGAAATCAGGATGCTTTGTTCCTCCCGCTAGACTGCCTTACATATTGCAGAACATTTAGCATCCCTGGCTCCTAGCCACCCATGATGCTCTCTAGCCATTGTGAGAACCCCAGACACCCCCATTCATTTCCAGATACCCACTAGGGGTAGGAACTGCCGTGGTGTGAACCACTGTAGCCCATGGTGTTGGGGCACGCTTGTCCTGCTGTCCGCACGAGTACTGAAGTAAGGTGGGTGCATGTAGGAGGCTGTCTTCAATCTCCAAGCAAACACAGAAACATCAAGCTAAATGCAGTGAGTTTAAATGCCTTTGACTCACTAAAAAAGAGTGGGGATAGGTGGCGGTGTTAATCGAAAGTCAGAGGCATGGAGAAAAAGAAGAAAATGATTCCATTTATAAACTTTTCGCTAAGTTTTCATCCATTTGTGGCTCTTATTCACAAATAATTACATGCTCCCACAGGCTTTTCAAATTAGTTTGTATAGTCATGGAAAATGTTCAACATTTATATACTTTGGAAGGGTGAAAGAGATAATGGTCTTCCCACCTCACTCCCCCCGCCCCCCGCGCCCCATCCCATCTCCTTGGAAGTGGAGAATCAGTCCCTAATGAGGGTACATCCTGCAGAAGGGATGAGACAGAACAAAGATGGGCAGTTTCTGACTTATGAAGATTTAGGATATCAGTAAGTATAAGGGCAGAATATGTTTTGAAGCAATCCCTCACTAGTTACAGGGCTAGTGTGTAGAACTTCAGTACTTGTTATTAATATGCAGAATATAGATGCTAAAGCACAATTGTATTGATTAAAAAAGCTCAGCCTGCTTCTAATACTTAAGGGGATTTAAAGAGATTATATTGGGTAACCTTGAGTGGAAAGGTGTTTTCTTACATTCTAAACCTGGTCCATGTATTCTTTATTTAACCTGATTGATCCTCATCCTCTCCCCTTAAATAGAAGCTTGTGTACAGAGAGATAGCCTGAAGTCACGTTGTCATGACAACAGTTACACGCTGGGAGGAAGGAGTCTTCCAAATGGCCGGTGACTGGGTTTTTAATCACTGATTTATATTGATAGCAAAATTAAATAGGGATGTGGAATTTGTAATCATGTGTTATTTTGGCTTGATATTTTCACTTCTGTTACAGACTTGTAATTTTCGGACATGTGTTATGATACATAATTTTTACACTAATGCAGTCCCATCTCATCTGTTTTCTATCTTGTCAGTAATGATATTCTCAAAACACACACAGTCCCTGCTCAAAACTTTTGATAGTATTTTGTTGCCTGTATAAGAAAATATGAACTTAGGAACACAACTTAGGGTTGTGTAGGGGGCCCTGTAGAGAGTAGCTTCCATCTCCCATCCACCTTTGTCTCTCAACAGCATCCATTATGGTTCCCAACACGTACACAGCAATCCTTGAGTCCTCTCTAGGAGCTGAGGGAGGTGGATGCCTCAGACTGGAAACTAATAATACTAAGGAAAAAAATGCCCTAAATAATTTGTATCTAAAAGGAGGTAGTACAGGGAGGAGCAGGTTAATTTTTTTAAATGGGTGGTTAGGAAAAATTTCATGGAGAAAGCAACCTTTGAAGTTTTAGTTTGAGGGCAGTAATGAAGGCGGTTCCAGTCCAGGGAAACAGCATAAGCAAAGGCACAGGGATCCTGAAATGTGTGGTATGTTGGGAGCCCAGTAAGTATGCAGTTGGCCTGGCTTAGAAAGGGCATATGGGAGTAAGATGGCAAACAGGCAGAAACCATTGAGGGAGGGGGTTGAATGCACTGCCATGCTAAAGGAAGTCTGTTTATTTTGTACTGGAAAAGGAGCAGGGAGCGGTTGAAATGGGCATTCTCTGGGAAATTACTAGCTGTGGTATGATTAGAGGGAGCAGTCCAGTCACAGTCACTGATTATGGACCATTTTCAAATCCAGGTGAGGCTCTTGAGAGCTTAAAATGAAGCAGTGCTATGGAGGTTGAAAAGCAGGGCATGAATATAAGAACCTTGTACTGGTCTGGACCGAATCCTGAAATGGGTAATTTTGTATATTGACTAACAAGTGCTTGGGAACTTGGGTTCTGGGGTGGGAATGCCTGCCTTGAATCTCAGTTCCACTGTCACTTGTTCTGGGAAAAGGAGTCATTTACTTCTCCTCACTATGCATCATCTATAAAATGGGAGAAAGAGAACATCAATCTTAAAGCGTTCTCAAAAGGAATAATGAATTGATACATAAAATGTTTATAACAGTGTCCAGCACCTGTTAATAACTACCTCACTAATACATTACAATGGACACTGACGTTGATGAAATGTGAAACATTGCTGAGTATTTGGTACTTTCTAGTAATTTTCCTAAGCAATCACCAAAGAGTAACTTATCTGACTTGATTTCCTCTCCAAACATCTCAATCTGCTTCTCTAGAAACACTTACTTCCAGTTAATTTGATGGATAGTCATTGACTGTCCTAAATGCTAAGCATTCTACTCAGTGCTAGGGGCAGAAACATGAAAATCCAAGGGTCTTGTCATAGAGGAGGCTAGAACTGTTTAATGGATGGTAGTTGGTCCATACAAAAGAGTGTAGGAAAAATAGTCTACATGTGACAAAGGATCACATGTGACAGAGAGTAAATGAGAGAGGGGTAATTACTGTGAATACATAATCTCTAAGTTGTTAGTGCCAAGGTCATTTTGATTTTAAAAGTACCTTCCAGTAGGGGCGCCTGGGTGGCTCAGTTGCTTAAGTGTCTGACTTGGACTTGGATCATGATCTCACAGTTCGTGAGTTTGAGCGTCGCTTCGGGCTCTGTGCTGACAGCTCAGAACCTGGAACCTGCTTCAGATTCTGTGTCTCCCTCTCTCTCTGTCCTTCCCTGCTCATGCTCTCTCTCTTTCTCTTTCTTCCTCTCTCTCTCCCAAAAATAAATAACATTAAAAACAATTTAAAAAAGAATATTGGCTATTTAAAAATAGATGAAGTACCTCCCAGTAGTGGATGCTTAAATCATACAATTGTGTATCTGGATTGGTAAACTATATCAGATTTTTTTCAATTATATCTTAAGTCATAACTTCATAATGAGCTATAGTAGAAATTTTCTTTTCCTTTAGTCAAATTTCAAGGACTAGACTTGAATTTCTGAGGAGCAGTATTATTCCAAGGGAAGTTTTAACATGAGAGCAATGGAAGGTGATAGGTGTTTCAAGTTGTTGGCAATTCCCGGGGCGCCTGGGAGGCTCAGTCAGTTAGGTGTCCGACTTCAGCTCAGGTTATGATCTCACAGTTGGTGGGTTCGAGCCCCGCATCAGGCTCTGTGCTGACGGTGCGGAGCCTGCTTGGGATTCTTGCTGTCCCTTTCTGTCCCTCCCTTGTGCTCTTTCTCTTTCTGTCTCTCAGAATAAATAAATAAACTTAAATTTTTTTTTCTACAAATTGTTGGCAATTTCTGATCTAGAATTTAATATTTAATCCTGAACTGCTTTTAAATCCTCCCACTCAGGGGGCCACGTTTATGTGTTTCAGGACCTCCCAATTTGTGGTGCCAAAGGAATTTTTACAGAAGGCATCCCTCTTGAGCCCCTGGCTCACTGGAAGCTTCTAGATCAGTATGTCTGATAGAAATACAGTGTGAACTACATATGTGATATTAAATATTCTAATAGCCACAGTAAAAAAAATAATAAACAGGTGAAATTAATTTTAGTTGTGGATTTTATTTAACCCAGTATACCTAAGGTACTGTCATTTCAACATATAACCCATATACAAACTATTAGTAAAATATTTCCCGTTCTTCTGGTTGTACGAAGTTGTCCCTACCCCGTGTGTGTTTGGTGCTGGCAGCACATCTCAGTTCAGACCAGCTGTGTTTCATGTGCTCAGTAGCCCGTGGGGCCAGTGCCTTCCATATTGGACAGCTCAGCTCTACAATGTAGTTAGGGCTTTTGAAAGCCCTGAGTCATTTCAGACAACCTAACCAATGTCTATATCTTTGATGATTTTTCATTAGTACTTTTATCGTTTAGGAAAAAACATAAACATAAATAAAGTGAGTTTGTTTTGAACCTCAGGTGCAGATAGTTGAGTTAGTCATTTCCACTATTTCGTGAGGTAGTTTCATCACTCGTGCATACAAAACATTTCTCTTGTTTTATGTACTTCCTTAATTACTCCTTGTCATTCCCTTACCTCCCTCCCATTTCCCACTCATGGGCAATCATCTAATGTGTTTAATGAGTGATATTTTGTTCAGAAGTATATTTGTGATGTGCACTGGTGTGTGTGTGTGTGTGTGCTTAATTTATTTAAAGGGTATTTTTTTCATGTGCTGTCCATAAGACTGTGTGGAGCTAATGCCTCGTTTCTTTTTTTTTTTTTAATTTCTTTAAAAAAATTTTTTTAAATGTTTTTATTTCTGAGAGAGAGAGAGATACAGCGTGAGCAGGGAAGGATCAGAGAGAGAGGGAGACACAGAATCTGAAGCAGGCTCCAGGCTCTGAGCTGTCAGCACAGAGCCCGATGAGGGTCTCGAACCCACAAACCGTGAGATCATGACCTGAGCCAAAGTCGGGAGCTTAGCTGACTGAGCCACCCAGGCTCCCCATTAATGCCTTGTTTCTAACTGCTGCATGGTGGTCCATGGTGTGAGTCCAACACATTTTCCCTTCCCCTCACAGAGTGATGGGCTCCTCAGTTCATCCCACAGGGAATACTGTCTCCCCCCACCCCCAACACACACATCTGATGGAGCTGTATTGAGGTTATGTGGGATATACGCATAGCATTGCTGGTTCATAGGTTATATATTATTTACCTGTTTTGAAAAACAGGGTTTTTTTCCCTTATTTTTATTGATGGAGATACTTTCATGTAATTTTGTTCAGTGGAAAATACAGGATTGCAGTTGTTTGTTGAATCAGATCCTTTTGACCAGTAAAGTGAATCAGTTTATGGCTCATCTTTTTTAGGGCTTGCAAACCAATTCCATTCCAGTACATATGTTTCTCAAACAGACTCAGTATATGAAAGAGGTCAAGCTTTCCTGGGGTGACCAATTGAAATCTGGGCCAAGTACAAGTGTAATCTTTATTTGCAAGTCTTGCTCTACAGCAAAGCATAATGTATATTGTAAATGAATTAGTCATTGAAGCAGAAAGTGGAAAAAAACGTTATTATTATTATTATTTTGTTTTATTTATTTCTGAGAGAGAGAGAGAGAGAGAGAGACAGCATGAGCAGGGGAGGGTCAGAGAGAGAGGGAGACAGAATCTGAAACAGGCTCCAGGCTCTGAGCTAGCTGTCAGCACAGAGCCCAACATGGGGCTCGAACCCACGGACCATGAGATCATGACCTGAACTGAAGTCAGACGCTCAACCCACTGAGTCACCCAGGTGCCCCAGAAGAAAACGTTATTAACCTGAAAGAAAAACCCCATCAAAAATTTACACAGAAAATGCGCCCTTGCTTTCAAAAGTAATTCATAGTTTGTTTCTCCAAGGGGAATTTAAAAACAAAACAAAACACCCCAGTATTTTCTTTTTTTTTTTCCCCAGTATTTTCTTTCACTCAACTTTTTTTTTTTTTTTTTTTTTTTTTCCCACTCCTGGCTCCATGGCTAGGTACTTTCCACTTGTAATGTTTTCTAAAAGGAGAGGTCAGTGCTCTCAGCTCATGCATCCAGGCACATCTGCCACATAGGAAGAGACACAGTTTGTCTCTATAAGGAAGGAAACACAAACAGCTATCTAGGACAAAGATCTCAACGTAGTCAGACACTTGTCCCCAAGGAGGCCTGCCTATTTTGCGTGCAACAAGGAAGACTTCGGCACAGCATCGGATTCATCTGCTTCTAAAGAATGGTCCCCTGTACTCTCTTCTTCTTCTTCTTCTTCTTCTTCTTTTCCCTCTCCTCCTCCTCCTCCTCCTTCTTCTTCTTCTTTTTTATTTATTTCTGAGGGAGAGACAGCTTGAGCAGGGGAGGGTCAGAGAGAGAGGGAGACACAGAATCTGAAACAGGCTCCATGGAGGCTCTGAGCTGGCTGGCAGCACAGAGCACAACACGGGGCTCGAACCCACGAACCGCAAGATCATGACCTGAGCCGAAGTCGGACACTTAACTGACTGAGCCACCCAGGCTCCCTGAGTACCCACTTCTGAGATCTAAGCATTATTTATGTGCTCTTAACAGCCTTTAGGTTTTAGTAATTTCTTTTAGAGGGAAGGTAATGGGGAAAGCTGAGACGCAAGATGCTTAGGACATACCAGTATTTTAAGACCAAGTAGGCCGTCCTTTATAAATGGACACTACCAACAGATCTAAAAAGAAGGAAATGGCACTAACCCAGAACAAAACTTTGTATGAATCAGAGTTTTCACAAGTGAGAGCTCAGAATTTGAGATGAAAAAGAAAAAGTCCTATTCTGTTGTGTATAAATTTGGAATCCTTCCCAGACAACCTGCAGATGAGAACTTTTAATGCTTCAAGAGCATTTTACTAGTGGGAAAATAATTTTAGCCTATTGGCTGGAATTTGAGGCCCAGTAGGTTAACTGGTATGCTCGAGGGTGAATAAAACTAGCTAACAGTTATTCTAGTTCCTTTTTGGATGTCATAGCAAAGTAAAACTCAGCTCACACTCAGCAGGCAGGATGCTTAGTGGTACCTGTCCCTACCCCCTTTGCCCTCCCCTCTCTGCCTCCCTTCAGCCTTCCTCCCTTCCCTTCTTCCTTCCTCTTCTTTGTTCTTCTCTTTTCTGTAGTTGTCACTCATAGAAATTATCCAGGTAGCTTCTCAGTTTCAGAGAATGAGATGAAAAAAGGGAGCCACTCCCAACTGCATTCACTAACCTGCAGAAAACTTAATTGCACACCTAGTAGGCGTGAGACATATTTGTGGTACCTTGGTTGACTCAAATAAAAAGAGAAACAAACCTGACCTTTGCTTTCAGGAACTGAAACCTGTTTAATTTGTGATTAATAGCATCTCTGTGACACTTTCTCTGAACTTTTTGCCATCTGGTGGCCCACAGCCTAAACACCAAATAGTTCCATATCCTAATCTTTACAGAAAGGCAGTCCTTCAGAACTTTGAGCACTCGTTTATTTTTTGAAATTTTTGAGAATAATAATTCCATTTACTTGTCCCTTCTTGGAATTTTGGTTCAATTACCTAATATTGTCTTAGGCTAGATTCTATTTCAAGCCGCATAAGGAAATGACAGTTTCTACACGTGCATCCCTGGCAGATGGGATCCACAAATACCTCTGCCTCTTCTCTGCCAGTAGCCTCGGCATCTTTGAAAAACTCAGAACTCTGCACATCATCACTCTTTCATTGCTGGAAAGAAAACCCAAGTTATCACACAGGTGTGGAGCAGCTGATTGGTTTTGCCATTTTGTTTTCCACTGGAGGGTCTTAGCTTTTCTCTCCTGACCAAGATTCGGAGGGGTGGGAGGGGAGCGGGTATAGATCACAGAATTCAAAGCCTTGAATCAGACAAACAGCCACTAAGATGCTGCCTGTCGGCGGTTGCATCCTGGTAGGTAATTCTTGAGGTTTGTGGAAAAACCAGGCCCAACACAGTTTCTGCATTTGGTATTTTTGACCGGAGTAGGAGATGAGGTTAAAAAGCTTGGTGGGCGGTAGGAAATGAATGGGTGATAACCAATGAAGTGACATCCCAACAGTGTGTGCTGTTTTAGACAGAGTCTGGAAGTCAGGAGTCTGGGTTCCTTAACTCCCTAATTTAGTTACTTTTAGGTTTAGGTTTGAATATGAGATTACAAAGCTAATCCATTAGAACCTGTTTCTTTCCTAGGTGCTAGATCTGGAATTCTGTTTTGTGCCATTAGATGAATGAGTTAGGATCAGTTTCAACTGCTCATTATACAAAACTCTACAATAACAGTGGCTTATTACAATAGGAATTGATTTCTCTTTCACGTAGAAGGCTGGCAGTAGCAATTCACTGATATGGTGGCTCTGTTCCACAGAGACCTCAGGAACCCAAATCCTTGGCTGTTCTACTTCACTGTTGCTAGGGGGATAGCCTGTGTCCTCGTGGTCCAAGCCAGCATATCTCTTCCAGACAGCAAAAACACATATGCCTGCCAGCTAGTCTATAACGAACGTTCTTCAAAACTACTGTTCAGTTCCTGTACTTACATCCCAAAGATTAGAATGTGATCTGCCTGCTCACATCTAGCTGCAGGGAAGGCTGCGAAATCTTTTCTGTATTGGGGTGGGGGGAGGAGGGGCATGTGTCCAATAAAAAGTATTTACTGCTTTGGAGGAAGACACTGGATATTGATGTGTTCAGTGTCTCTTACAGGTGTCTTACTAATGAGCCCACAACACCAGGCTTCTCATAGACAAGAGGAGTAGTACAAAATAGTTTCCCCAGTTAACTTTATTGTTTAAAAAAAAAAGTTTACATCTAATTACCTATTGTGTAACATAATTACAATTTAGAACAAGATTGACAAACTAAAACCACCTAAATGCAAGATAAAACCTCCATGATCAGTTTATTGCCTTTCTACGTCCAGTGCTGTTTCCAGCATGCTAAGATTTGATGCGTAGGAAAAAGTTTCTTTTTTGATAAACTACTTTTATTAGATAACTAAAACTTTGTAACTTTTTGAAATAAAAAATGAAATTTTCTTCTCAACTCCATGGCTGTACCCTCTAACGTAATTCTGTTCATTGAAATATATTTATATATTTTATATAAGTTGCTTCAAATTCTCTTTTGATTTGGATGGAGAATAAATATCTCAGAGAAGTAATTAAAAAAAAAAAACAGCCTTTACCTTGATCCTTTTAATTGTGTTATTAAAAGGCAATCTCAGGAAAATATTTTCCTCTGAACTCCTCCCCCGTCCATAGTATAGAAATCTTCTTTTACATCAGATACTAAAGTTTGTCCACCAACCACCATGGCAGATGGATAGATTAGTTCAGTTAGGCTGATATTTTTAAGGGCACTTAAAACTTTAAAAATGCACTTAACAAATAGAATGGTTTCCAAACAAAAATACACAAAGATTTCTCCATAGTCAACGATAAGCCGTTCCTCAACCTCATCAAGTTCACCTGGTTGAAATCTTGTTCTTCACCTGTGAAATGGGAGTAAGATCTCTTTTAC
The DNA here is from genome assembly GCF_008692635.1 of Crocuta crocuta. Classification (NCBI taxonomy): domain Eukaryota; kingdom Metazoa; phylum Chordata; class Mammalia; order Carnivora; family Hyaenidae; genus Crocuta; species Crocuta crocuta. The sequence continues at coordinate 2,804,459 of NW_027529426.1, forward strand.
CTGTGTTGCAGGATTTTGTGGTATCAAATGAGACTGGATTGAGATTGGATAGTTACAGCACTTTAAAAGTCCTGTATTGGTATAGAAATGCATGTTCTTATTCGTGTATCAGAAACAAAACATACATTTTAATCTGTGGGAATACAGTTCTATGTGCTCTGACACATAGTATTTTAAGAAAGATGGCATCCATTTACCTTATTCTTTTAATAGACCGATGAAAGACCAAATTGTAGTTTGTTGCAGAATACTGTTCCTATTTCCTAGATTCCCAATACCACCTTTTGTTCTAATATTTAACACAGATGAGAAGTCAAGTCCTGGTATGCCATCATTTAGAATAGTAATGATCTTGAAGTTAGCCAAGGCAACCCCTGAAATAGCTTCTACCTTGTAATCATCTCAAATGTGCATCAACCTGAGGAGGACCACAGCTCTTAAGAGAAAAGTACATTGAAGACCCTGCCAAAATAAAGGGGAAAATATTGGCTCTATTTAATATACTTTCAAACCTGTCTACCTTGAAAGAGTATGGTGCCAGTAGTAATTCTGTCTGTCTAATTGTTTGGAAGCCAAAGAAAAATTCCTGCAGTGGCATTTTGTCTCCTCTTCTACAACTGCTCACTATAAAATAATAAATAAGAAAGTTGTGTGGTTAGGTTGAATGAGGCTATGGCAGTTGGACATATTCTCTGAATAATGTTGTGCAGTTACCCTTTGCTTAATTTCCATATAATCATAGATCTTTCTAGAGCACTGTGTTTAGGATTAGGCAAAGCAAAGGGTATTAGGTCTGATTTGTTAATCTTCTTGCAAACACAATAATCCCATTTTGTATGGAATAAGATGTACTGTTGTCATTGAATAGGTGAGTGGTTCACTCAGACAACTGGAGAAAAGAGTAATAAACCTGCCTAGCAATTTGATATAAATATGTTATGATATTCACTTTTTAAGAGTATTAAAAGATTGGGGCACCTGGCTGACTCAGTTGGAAGAGTATGTGACTCTTGATCTCAGGGTTGTAGGTTCAAGCCCCATGCTGAGTATAGAGATTACTAAAAAGTAAATAAACAAACTTCTAAGAATTAAAAAAAAATAAAATTACCAAAACAACTGTTGATTTCAAGAGCATGCCCACCTGCATTCATTCTCCATTCATTATTGTTTACTTTTGGATTTTGGAGATTTGTTGTTTCAATGCAGGTTTTTCCTAGCTATGCTTAGAAAAATAAAATTGAAGTTACTGAAATGGCCTGTAGCTTTTTCAAAGTAAAATATGAGTCTCCACTCAAGTTTAAAGTATTTGTTTTCTTCTCAATTTTCATTTAAATACTAGTTAACATATAGTGTAATATTGTTTTAGAATATAGTGATTCATCATATACATACAACACCCAGTGCTTATCATAACAAGTGCCCTCCTTAATGCCAATCACCCATCTAGCCCATCCCCCTACCCCTCTCCCCTCTATCAACCCTGTTTGTTCTCCATAGTAAAGAGTCTCTTCTGGTTTGCTTCCCTCTCTCTCTTTTTTTTCCTCCCTTCCCATATGTTCATCTGTTTTGTTTCGTAAATTACGCATGAGTGAAACCATATGGTATTCATCTTTCTCTGACTTATTTTGCCTTGCCTAGTACCCTCTAGCTGTATCCACGTCATTGCAAATGGCAAGATTTCATTCTTTTTGATGGCTGAGTAGTATTCCATTGTACATGTATAATACCTCTTCTTTATCCGTTCATCAGTTGATGGACACTTGGGCTCTCTCCATAGTTGGCTATTGTTGATAGTGCTGCTATAAACATTGGGGGTGCATGTATCCCTTCAAATCTGTATTTTTGTATCCTTTGGGTAAATACCTAGTAGTTTATGTATAAGGGCTTTTTTTCTTTTTTGGAAGGGGTGTCCATTGAGCCTATGGTTTCTCAGAAGTGTTTGTAAATGGTGATACTTTGTGCACACCTGAAAAGGAAATAGTGTTCTTAGATTATATTTCATATCATCTTAAGATTTTAACATCATAACTTAAAGTACATGTTTTACTGTACCTTATTAGAATGAGACCTTCTGATGATATTTAAGATAGTCTTTACTCAGTCATATGATTAACCCCACCGATGTGAATGTGTAGGTTTGTACAGATGAGTGGATATTTATAAATACCAATTTTTCCTCTAGAAAATTTGTAGTAGCTACTTTACATCTTCTGCTTTTTAATTTTTAAGTTTGTCTTTGCAGGGTCCCTGATTCGGGTATTTATGTTTTGATTTTGATTAACAGTCTGTGAACAAAGAAACATAGAGTCCTTTTACTTTCCACCAACAGTTCCTTTATACACATTTTCATGAGGACGTGGGGCAAAATAGAAGCAGGCTCATAAGAAAGACGTCTTCATAAAGCACACCTAACAAGCTGTTTGGTTCTGACTTCATTTCTGCTTCTTTAATGGTTCAGCTTCATGACCTAAAACAGCCACATGCTAATTAAAGAGGTGCCACTTACTCAAACCAATGTGTTTTCATATGATACATTGTTTCTCAGTTGATATGTGGGTGGCCAGTATTATCTCGTTTTCTTGGTCTAAATAAAACCTGTCTTTTTAGTAAAAACCCATTTGGTGGCTGCAAACTCTCAGAAACCTTTTTAAATGAAATGAGCTGTGCCTGATGCCATTTCAAAAAATATTTTGTATTACAGGATATCTCCCCTCAAAGCCACATTTGAATAAAGCGATTCATAGCTAATTACAAACATTTACTGAGTGATTACTACGTGCCCAACTTTGTGCCAGGTGCTCTGTCCCATGGAGTGGGACTGGCTCTTTTGTACAGTGAACAGACAGGCCATCAGAAATTAAGCCATTTGGGGGCACCTGGGTGGCTCAGTTGGTTAAGCATCTGCCTTCAGCTCAGGTCATGATCTCACAGTACATGGGTTTGAGCCCTATGCCAGGCTCTATGCTAACAGCTCAGAGAGCCTGCTTGGGATTCTCTCTCTCCTCTCTCTCTCTGCCCCTACCCTGCTTATGCACTCGCTCTCTCTCTCGAAATAAATTTTAAAAAAAAGTTAAGCAGTTGTACCATTTAAAGAGAGAGAGAGAGAGAGAAAGAAAGAAAGAAAGAAAGAAAGAAAGAAAGAAAGAAAGAAAGAAAAGAAAAGAAAGAAATTAAGCCATTTGTCATAGGTGACACAGCCAGCCCTGAAGCGGAGGTTCAAGGCTGCCAGCTAACTCCAGTGCTCCTGTCTGTGATAGTAACCTGGCCCTGAAACAATTTTAGTAGACTAAGCCCGGCAAAGAGTATGTCTCCAGGGAGTTTAAATAAAGAAATTTTGTGTTGCTCTTATGCCAAAACACTTGATAAAAATATACAAAGTATGTAATGTTATAATGCCCAAATTTAAGGACTATTTAAATAGTGAGTTCTTGGAATATTTACTCAAGAATCTTTAACAGAAAAATCCTCAGCTACAAATAGCTTCCTATTTCAAGGACACTCAAAATTTTAGTATTAAGATTGTAGAAGAAAAACATGAGAAAAAGTATTAGGAAATGAATGCTTCCAAAACTGTTAAGAATGTTACTGCAACTCTGAAAGAATGACCCCACAGGAAAGTGCAGTTGAGTACAACGTGTAATTTCCCTCAGTCTGGGATAGACGTTTCAGGGTCCCAGTTACGCCTTGCACGTAAGTCTCAAGAAATAGAAGAGGCCCTGAAACTTTCTGGCGAGCTTTCCTCCCCACTGTCTGGCAGGCTGGCAGGTCTGAATTCTGAGAGCTCACAGACTTGGGATATTTTGGGGCTCGTTCTCTTGTGTCCATGGTCACTGTTTTTGCCAGTTCCTTCAGCTGAGGGCAGTTTGACACCAGATTCTCAGCAGCCTCTGTATGCTGCTTGGAACTCCCAACAAATCTATGATAAATGATGTAGTCCTAGAGCCCTGGTCCTGTGCTCTTGTCTTCAGAAGCCGGTAATGAAGCTGGAGGGGATCAAGAGTCTTGCTTGCTGTCTTCTGACAAGGAAGTTCTGGGTCCAGAAGAAAATAAAGGGACTAAGTTAGGAGAGAGAGAGACAAGAAGAAAGGCAAAGGGAGCAGACCACAAGATGATCAAAAAGAATTTCAAAGTTAAATTCAAATACAGTTAAATTAAAAACTTCTCAAAAGTGTGTGTTACATCCCTTTGCTTTTTCAAAACAACCTGCATTAGTACCTGTTTGCACTAACCAAAAGAAATCGAAGAGGATTTTCGCTTTATTTAAGGGTTAAAAATAGCATTCAGCGTTTGTTTTGCAGTGAGTTGTTTATAGGGGCAGCATGCACCCCCAAGCAGTGAGAGCGGCCCCCCAAGCTCCTTCCCAGGGACCTACGCTCAGCAACTCAGCACCCATTCGCCACAGCTTCGAGCTGTGTCTGTGAGCATCTTGATTTATTTTGTGCATCTGTTTGTAAGATGTGTCCTGAGGTATCAGAAAAGCCTAAGAGAGGTTTTTTGGGGGGTCTGGGACCCCTCAAAGTTTTTTCCATATAAATTAATGTTAATTTCTTCTTCACTTTATTGCCATTTGGGCTTATGAAGAGCTTCATCCACATGTGGACAGCGAGGGAAACCTGTAGTTCATTTTAAACCATCTGCCTCCTTCAGGAATAATATTGTTCAAGAGATTAGTTAGAAGCAGCTGCAGCTAAGACTTTGGAAGAAGGAGTTTCTTCTTGTCCACGAATGGAAGCATTGTGCAGAATACTCTTGATTTTTAAAACACAGATTGCAGAAGATCTTCAAGAGGTCCTTTGCATAGAGGGTGAAACCCTAGCCCCTGGTGGCCTTGATCTCACCCTAGACCTCTCAGCCCAGCCTGGAATGATTTTTCTCTTGTAATGACAAGTTACATTCCCTTTGCTGGGAATGCTGTTGTCTTGTCTCTTCGCAAGGCTGGCCCCTTGTGGGTTAGGGATACATTGTTCCTCAGAGACCTTCCCAGACCATCCTGTCCAAATATTCCACCCCATTCCCAGACATGATTGATCACAGGACCCAATTTGCTTCTTTTATTCATTACTGTATGCCTAGCTTCTAGAAAAATAGTACTTGGCATTAATAGGAAGACTTAAATATGAAAGAGTTAATGAGTAAGTAGATGAATGAATGTAAGGAAGGAAGGAAGGAAGGGAAGAAAGAATATACATCACATTTTTTATTTTGTGGAACCAGATGTTAGATGGAGCTGGATGGGAAAGAATTACTACCTTTTCTGTTTTCTTAGGCCAGTAGTTCTTAAAAGCATGGTCCCAAACCAGCAGTGTAAAGTCAGCATCCCCTGGGAATTATTGGAAATGCAGATTCTTAGACCCTACCCTGGACCTACGGAGCCAGAAACTCTGGGGTGATGCCCAGTTACTGCTTCTGGCAGATTCTCCAGATGATTCTGATGCTTGAGATCCACTGCCCCACATCACCAGTGCAGGACCAGATCTCTCTGATGACCCCATGCATCCCCAGCCCTAAAACAATGCCTGGCACAGAGTAGACGGGAAATAATTTGTTGAATGAATTACTCTATCTCCTCTTTCCTGCTGGCCCCCTCACCCCATGCCTTGCACATCAAAGGCACTGGGTACACAAAGGTTGAGGAAGGGAGTGAGTGCTGTTCTGAGGCTGAAGCCTTTTGTGCTCTGTACTGTACTGCAGACGCGGCCAAATTTAGAATCTCAGCTCATCCATTCCTCCTTCCTGTCGCCTCGGGAGCAGCAGAGGAAATTTCCAGCTGCTGCTGGATGCGACTTTGTTTTCATTTGACCCTTGAGTTCTTGCAAGTGAGCCCTGGGGAGAGGATGAAGAGAGGTGGGCTTACCTCACCTACATCTCCACTGGGAAGGGGTGTGGGGAGCCAGTCCCTGCGAAGAAGCCGATGTGGAGCCAGGGCTACAGCACTGCCTGAGGTAGCCGGAAGGGGCGGGTCTTTGCTGCTCCCCGATGGGCTCCCTGTTCCCATGCCAAGTATTGCTCTGGACCCCAGGAGGCTCTCAGCACAAAAGGGTCTTACTGAGGGCTCTCAGCATTACTATTTTTATACTCTGACTTCCAGGCCCTGCTTCCAGAACAAAACCACAAACAGCGACGGGCCACAGAGCCACTTTGAAAGGACACCTATGACTTGCAGCTCTTACTGCTGAACTGTCCTATTAGCTTGTGACAGTGCCTTCAGCGAGATGCAGTGCCCATCGAAAGTGTCTTAAGTGCAAGACCCTGTAGGGAAGGGAAGCGGGACAAATAGGAGGGACCTCAGTCTCGGCAGTGTGCCTGAGGTTGGAATTTGGTCCTGAGGCTTCTAATGGGGAGGGGGCCAGCTGGAGTGGTTGACCTGATGACTGAAAGCAGAATTAGGCCCAAAAAAGAGGCTCCTCTGTAAAGCCCACCCTAGAAGCGTCCTCCAGTCGATTGTACCCAGACAAGGGTGGTTGGGGTGGGCTCAGGGCCAGTCCCCTGGGGCAGATCTTTGTGCTCAGCTTATTAGCTGTTTGACCTTGGTCAGGTCAGCTGGCTGGTCTCACAGCCCCAGACTTGAGACCATTGCATTCTTTTCTTTTGTTTTCACCACTGTTTATTCACTTTCTCAGTTCGCCCAACCTGTCCAAACTGGTTTCTCTCAGGTGGTGGCTGGAAAAGTAACTCCATTTAGACATAGGGGCATAGTTTACCCCCTTGGCCTTAAACCAAGCAACCAACCTCCCTGCGCTTTAGAAAGGGGCTGACTCTAGTATGTTCATCACAGGGGGGCTGTGGAAACTCCACAAGCTCCTGCAGTAAAGAAGTAATAAAGGATCTCCATACTTCAGCCTGCGATCAGTGTTTGGACCCTTGTAACTTTTTCTGTTAACGGCAATATTGTTACAGCTTTCAGAACCTCATGGCAGCGCTAATACCACTGGAGCTTAAACCTTGAAAGGCCTGCGTTCTTGTCCTGCTAATATTGCCTCCCTTGCCTTCTAGCTGGGATTGTTGTGAGCATTAAATGTGGTAATGTATGTGAAGATGAGCTTTACTTTATGGGTAGAGAACTTTATTTATTTATTTTTTTTGTAATGAAGGGCCTAGACCCACCGTGGGAGAAAATACAGGAATCCTACAAAACCAAGGCAACTTTATTCATTTGGGGTTGGTTTCTGTTTGAGAGAAACCTGGCAAAAATTCAGTAAATCTGCTTTAAAGTAGACCATGGGGGACAAAATCTTTATTCTTGAAATTATGAGACATTTCTATTTTTCCTTCCACATTAATTGAGAGACAGACAGACATTTGAGGAAAGAGAAGGTATGGCCGAAGCAGAGTTGAGCGAGCCAGGGGCGAAGCCCGGCAAGCCGTGGTCGGTGGAGCCCGGTCTCGGCTGCCCTGCCCAGGTCCTCAGAGTACGGCCTTGCCAAGGGAGTCCTGTGGACCTTCTCCTCCAGAGAAAGGGTCCCCATAAGATTGTCTTCTTTTATCCTCTTTGAACCATGATGATCACACTATCCATAAATTCTGTAGGGGGAGTTTTCCTTTGGACACATGAAGAAAAAATTTTTATGGTGGGTTTGGTGAACTTAGTATATTATTATATTGTTGGCTTTGGAGACCTATGATGTATAATAATAATAGCAGTAACAGTGGACATTTCTGTGGTAAATATGCCTGTACCATGCCAACCTTTATTCTGAGTGTTTTACACAATAGCCAGTGATACAAAGTGGATACTGTGTTGATCCCCATTCTACAGGTAAGCGTCTGAAGCCCAAAGAGATTGAGTACCTTGGCGGAGGTCATTCAGATAATGAGTGGCTGAGCCAAAATACAAAGGCCCTGTACAGAGTCCACACTTGGTTGCATCGTGCCATATTTAGAGCCTTTGCTGACTCTCCTTATTTCTAGTTTTACTGGAATATTTAAAAACACTCTTCAGGCGGGGCGCCTGGGTGGCTTAGTCGGTTAAGCGTCCGACTTTCGCTTAGGTCATGATACCGCGGTTCGTGGGTTCGAGCCCCGCGTCAGGCTCTGTGCTGACTGCCAGCTCGGAGCCTGGAGCCTGTTTCAGTCTGTGACTCCTTCTCTCTCTGACCCTCCCCTGCTCATGCTGTCTGTCTCTCTCCTAGAAATAAATTAAAAAAAAAATAAATAAATAAAAAAAAAAAACAAAAAAAACAAAAAACACTCTTCAGGCTGGGGCACCTGGGTGGCTCAGTCAGTTAAGTGTCCAACTTCAGCTCAGGTCATGATCTCACAGTTTGTGAGTTCAACCCCCACATCAGGCTCTGTGCTGACAACTCAGAGCCTGGAGCCTGCTTTGGATTCTGTGTCTCCCTCTCTTTCTGTCCCTTCCCCACTCGCTCTCTCTCTCTCTCTCTTTCTCAAAAATAAACATAAGAATTTTTAAAAAATACTCTACAGGCTTTCTATAGGTTTCTCCTTTTTAACTCTCCTATAAATCTTTCCTTAAGTCGGCCTCCCTCCCCACCAGCAGTTGGTCTGAGTTCCAGTCCTGAAGTTGGGTAACTGGGATGGAATCCTGTGGTTTGCTTTGTGCTGGCCAGTGCTGAATGGACTTCCTAAGGTTCCTGGTCCGCAGTGACTCACCCCAAAAGAGAGTTCTCCAGTATGGAGGTCTTTTAGCATATTCCCACTGAAAACTAAGAATGCCAACACTTCAGAACTCCAAGCAGATCTGCCAAGAAGGGGCTCATGACACACACCTCAGTGTGAGAAAACTGCCGAGAATCAGAGGGGCATTGAGACGATCAGCCACCATTCCCTTTTTGCAACATCAGCTCCTTTGTCTTCAGCAAAACTGCACAAAGTACTTTTCTGAGAATCAGAAGGGGTTGGAAGTCTCTCCTCTACTCACCCAGCGTTTTTAGATTTTTTCCTATATTGATTTAGTCCGCATGCCACGTGCACTATGGTACTTCACTATTTTAAGCTGCTTTGCAATATTTTGAATAACCTTTTGACAAAAGCAGCTTCCTGGGATTTAGGTGTCTTGGACCCACTGTACTTCTGCTTTAGCTATGGTTTCAAACTTTATTTTAAGCAAAAACAAAGAAACAAACAAACAAAACCCTGATCTCTGTTTTCAAGGAACATCGTACTTGTAAGACCAGTAGTGGTAACTGATAAAAATAGAGCTGCTGTGGTCAGAAGGGCCTGGAAAGGCCTGGGATTCCACCTACCTACCCTGCTGTCTTCTCCCACTTTGATAAAAGTTAAAAACCACTGACCTGTTGGATAAGGTCCAAAGTACTTATTTAAGTGTGTACTTAATTTTATGCAGGAAAACAAAGCATATTGGAGCTAACAGGATTAAACAAAAGGAAATGTCCTAGGGCTGAGGTGTCTCAGAATATTCCCTGTGGAACCTATCAATAAAAAAAGAACCAAAATCTCAACTCAGCATCTCATGGCCGCTAGCCCAAGACTCTTTCCAATTTGTCATATTATGTTTCCTTTTATCCATAAGAACATTCAGATACACCATCAAGGAAAGTAGACATTTCTATTCTTGGGGGTTGTGAAATTGCTCTGTTTTGTAAAACTGCACAAAACTGATTTCTTCAGAATTCTTCTTTTGCTAAGTTCCAATTCCCACCATTCAAGGACTTCATTCACTATTTATTTTTCCCTCTTTCTTAATTTATTCTTCCTCCATTCCTTCTATCCATCCATCCATCCACCCACCGTCTATCCATCCAACTCATTGCTATTGAGCACCTGCCGTTCTAGGTGTTGGGAATATGATGATGAACAAGACAGATATGATGTTTGTTTGCCTTCACGGGGTTTACATTCCTTCAAACCCAGTGGAAGGGATTCTGTACATGTTTCTGGAACTGTTAATAATATTGTCAATGTGCCGACCTCAATTCCTCCATCATAATCATATCATCATCAGTTTTTAGCAACAGAACAAATCCCCTTTGTATTTTTATTCCAGCAAAATCTCAGCAGAGCCTCTGCATATAAACCAAATATAACCAGGTAGGTCTGCTTGCAGACAGAGCAGCGCTATGCAGCCCAGAGGCCTTCCCATGCTGCCCTCAAGGTTCTGGAAAGCCAAACCAGAAGGCCACTGATTTTGGTTTCTGTCCTTGGTCCGACATGATTCCATATTCTGAAGGTGGTATCCTGCCTGTGTGCTCATGTCCCAGCTGTAGAGATGTGATAAAGGATAAATGTGCAAACTCAGGCCCTCAGACCTCAGAATCCACAGAAATGGTAACTAGCAGCCTCTTTATGTTCTTTTAAGAGCTTCAAGCCCCAAAGCTTGGTTCTGTAAGCCACTAGAATGGGACAAGAACTTTCTCCTAGCTTCATCCAGAGACCCATGTATTTTATTTTTCCTGTCTCGCTTGAAATGCAAAAAGCAGATAACCCCTCCACACCACGAGAAAGGAGACAGGACATAGGAGTGTATACACGTTTCTTTCAAGTTGTTTCTGAAAATTTTAGGTAAGTTGAAATTACTTAATCATGCTTAATTCCCTGTAGGGGGAGGGGGAATTTCCATCGTCATCTGAGACAATGGCGGTTTTGCCCGTGGCAGATTTAAATGAGAAAAGTGAATGCTGGGATGCCAAACAGCCACATGAATGCGCATCTGTGCCCTTAGTCTTAATCAACCTCTTTGTCTGGTTCCTTTTTTTTCCTCGTAACAGAGTCAGTGACGCCTGCGCACGTGATGCAATGGCATTTGCACAGAGCAACGCCCACGTGCTTCTCTTGCATTGCTGTAGAGTGCCCCGGCCTCTTACGAGTGGCCCCATAGAACAGGGTCTGGTCCTTAGGAAAAAAGAGATCCCCAGATTTAAAGCACAAGTTTCTTAAGTTTTGCTACCTACGTACATATGTTGATGGAGCTGCCTGTGGTTCCTCCACTGTGCCTCCTCCTCTGTGGATTTCCTACTCTGCTTCTTTCTCCTCTTTTTTTGCCTACTCATTTCATATTCAACTCAAAGAAGGCCAAAATGAGATTTTTTAAAAAGGCAAAAAATTACCTAGTAAGCTGATAAAATATTGATACAGGCCAGGTACTGCTGAAATTGCCCAGCATGGGTATTTTACTCCCCTGTGACACACACATGGAATTTAACACATTATTTTTTGAATTTGAACGCCTTTGGACTTCACACAGGCTTTCCATTTCACCACAGTCCCCACCGTTCTCTGTTGTCTTTCACACGCACCCTCCTTCATAGCCTGTTTTTAGAGTCAATCTTGTCCCTTCTTGAATTCCAGGGCTTTTTCAGTCTGCTTTCTTTAGGAATCTTCTGTGCACAGTTTTGAATTGTAGACTATTACAAAAGATGCAGCTACGTTGTAGATGTTGACAATCAAATGGGAGGAGTCGTAGAAGCAAAGAAAAGCTGTAAATACAGTACTCATTTATAGAAAGCAATTATGGATAAGGAGAGTTATACTCATTGCTGAGAATGGTATAAGATGCCCACCAGTAAATCCTCCTGATTTATAAAGGAGTCCGTAGATTTTGCATGTCACCTTGCACATTTTGCTCGGGTCATTGATTTTGGCTAATGGAGCTTTTAAGTTGTTCACAGGGGTCTTGCAGCTGTAAGATGATTTGATAACGGGTCCTTTACATCTGTATTCTCAAGTGTCCATCTTCCTTTCCAGCTCTTCTCTTGTTTCTTTCCGTATCATCCTCTTTACCATATTCTGTGTCCATAGGAAGGCTTTAGTTCTCATCAGTGCTGTGGACTCATCTGCCAGTGGAATTCTCCAGACTATTAGGGATGAAACTGGAACACTGTAATTGTTTCCACTTTTACTAAAATCCTCTTGTTTTCCATTCCCCAGCAGATATATGGAGTGACCACTCATTTCAGACCGATCCGGATTTGCCGCCTGGCTGGAAGAGAATCAATGACGTCGCTGGGACCTATTACTGGCACATACCAACAGGGACCACTCAGTGGGAGCGCCCCGTCTCCATCCCAGCAGATCTGCACGGATCTAGGAAAGGGTCACTTAGTTCTGTAACGCCATCTCCCACCCCGGAGCATGAGGTAAAATGGAGTGTCTTTTTAACAACTTAATAGAGTGGGTGTTACTTGTGATTTCTTTTTAGACTTGTCGCTTCTCCCCCAACAGGTCATCAAGGTAAGGTTTTTGATTATCATGCATGCTGCATTTGAAACCACAGAAATGCTTCGTCTTAGTGTAAATAGCATTAATACCATCTTTCAGGAACGTTTTCATTTTTTAGTGGCTTTTGGTCTCTTGAAACAGCATTCTAGGTACAGAAAGTTGAGAGAGACTGATTAACGAGAAGTGGTTAAGATTCCCTGAGGCTCACTGAAGCAATACTTTACTCCGTAGCTGCCATTGCATGGTGCTACCCCATAAAATATTTACACACAGATGGACGTCTCTTGGCCAGACGTGTTCTAATTACTGCATATCTTATTAGCCTTGGGTCCATTTGATTGCAGGGAGGGGTGTCTGCAAGAATAACCCTAGAGAGCCCTCAAATGCTTGATTTCTATTTTTTTTTAAAGAATCAGTTTATTTAGCCGAAGTGACGTTATTTTAGACATAAATAGCAGCATAAATGTCTGCTCCCCATGAGGAAGAAATGTGACGTTTAAACAAAGAATTGAGGCATGCAAAAATTCCATGGTGGTATTTATTAATACAGAGATCCTGGCAACTAACCTTTGTGAATCCTGATAATAGTATTCAAGAGAATTGCAGTTGGAAAAGGTCACAATTAAGTAATGGCTTTTTTCAGCAAAGTAGTTGGATCCCTAACATGCAGGCGTTTTTCGCCTGCCTGACCACAATCTTCTGTTTTTTCAACAACCCATTTTCTTTTCCTTTGAGGACACGGAGGGCACCTCACTTGTGTCTCTCACCTGCAAGGCTTCTCTACATATTTGCAATTGTTATTACCCTTCCTGTCCGGAAACTAGGCAGTGTCTTGTTTCTTACATCTGTGGTTCTTTACTTGCTCTTCACTGGGAGGCAGTGAGCTCTACATTCCAACCACATTCCTGCTCTTACAGGACTTTGGCTTAAGAAAGAGAGAGGGTGAGAGAAAGAATCCCAAGTAGGCTCTGTACGGAGCCCGATGCAGGGCTTGATCTCATAGACCATGAGATCATAGACCTGAGCCAAAACCAAGAGTCAGACAGACACTTGATGCTTAACGGACTGGGCCACCCAGACACGCCTCTCCATTTTTCAAGTGATGAGTTGGGGTGAGCTATACCCACAGTAATAGGCAAGGGCCTTGGTTTGTTGGTACTTGACACTGACAGGCATGTGCTTTGGTATTACTGAGCCGCATAGGATTTCGTTGCTAATCACTGGACGACTTTGATTAACTTCTTATTGAAGCATAATGTTCCTATTCACTGAGCAAATTCCATTCATTTATTCATCTTGGGTTAGGTTTGCTGGGGAATAAAGATGAGCCTCAAAGAGCTTAGCATGGAGTCCTCCGCTGGTCCCAGCCTAATTGCACCTTGGCATTTTTCCCTGGACCGTCAAGTGGCCTCCCAGAAGCGAAGCCAGCCAGGACACTAAGGAGCAGACAACCTCTCTCTTTCTTTCCTATGCAGCTTTTCTCTTTGCGTCTCAGAACCTCTTTCTCCAGGTCTTCATTCCCCTGTTACAACCCTTTAACCATCTCCACCACATGGGGGTACCCTCCGGCCAGGGGATGCAGGGTGGGAGAGAATCGGTTGACCCCAGGATGCACACGTCACAAACAGGAAAGCTGAGGCGCAGAGAGGTCCGTGGCCGGCGGCACCACTGGATCTAGAACTCAGAGACCCTGAATGCACCTGAATCCTAGGCCATACTTTCCTCACGCACCCTCCCTGCCTTTGGGATTTCAGCCTACTGTGCCTCCCATCGTCCCGGAAGTTACTCTGGACTCACTTGGACATATCTCTTTTCTCCAGTGAGTCTCTTGTCCTCCCCATGTGGAGGAGATGAAGGTCGGTAAGCCCACATCGTGAGGCCAAGGTGTGGGTGTGGTGAAGTCCAGGGAGGCCATCCCAAGTTTATGTGACTTGAATTTTTTTTTTATTTCTTTGTTTAATATGGCAGAGTTTTGTTTTCTGTGTTTTCTGCAGAAAATCTTGGGAAGAATACATCACAGGTAGGCGGCCAACCCTCGGGAAGATGACCAGGTAGCACCTCTAACCTCTGGGCCTCTTTCTGATGCCCACACATGCCTATTCTTCCTCTGTCTACACCCGCTTCCCATTCCCATCCTAGCTCTTGCTCAGGGCCCCCTCCCAGGCTCAGATTTGCCCCATGGCCCTTGCTTCCTACTTCCTCTCCTGGAGTTCAGGGTTTCCCTAGTGTATCCACAGCAGTCAGCCTTCCTGCTGCTATTCATGATTTATTGTGGTTTTTCGGTGTATTTTTATACATGTCATTTCATTTGTTCCCCCCAAGACAGAGAAGACCACTAATATATTCCCTATTTAAGAAAAGAGTTGGGGCGCCTGGGTGGCTCAGTCGGTTAAGCGTCTGACCTCGGCTCAGGTCATGATCTCATAGTTTGTGGTTTCAAGCCCTGCATCGGGTTCTGTGTTGACAGCTCAGAGCCTGGATCCTGCTTTGGATTCTATGTCTCCCCCTCTCCCTTCTATTCCCCCTCCCCTGCTCATGCTCTCTCTCTCTCTCTCTCTCTCTCTCTCTCTCTCTCTCTCTGTGTCTCTCAAAAATAAATAAACATTAAAAAAATTTTTTAAAAGAAGAAAAAAAGGGTTTAACCAAAGGCACCTGGGTGATTCACTTGGTTAAGCATCTGACTCTTTTTTTTTGGCTCCGGTCATGATCTCATGGCTCATGTGTTCGAGCCCCACATTGGGCTCTGCTCTGACAGTATGGAACCTGCTTGGGATTCTCTTTCTCCCTCTCTGCACCTTTCTCCCTCTTTTCTCTCTCTCTCTCTCTCTCTTTCTCTTTCCGTCCCTTCCTCCTTCTCTCTCTCTTTCTCTCAAAATAAAGAAAAGAGTTAACTGAAGTTCAGTGAGCTCAGTAACCCTGCAGCAGGGGTAAGATGGGCATGTGTCTAGCTCTCTGACTCTGGATACGATGCTACGCCCCTAGGAGTGTGTGAATTTCCACCTTGCCGTTGGTCTCATTCCTCTCTTCTGCTGTTAACCATGCCATTGTGTCGACCCTTATCCCTCCCAGGAAGATTGTTAACAGATGTGTCATTTTAAGTTTCAGAGAGAGAGAGAGCCACTCATTTCCAGCACTTTAATAGACCAGTGGAATAGATTTTCTTCAGATCAGCCTTTCAGTTGTTCACTTCATACACCTTTCCCTCCTGTACATAAGGCCACTAAGCAAAAGAACTGAGAACATTTAAAAGGCAGTAAATTAAAATCATAGAAGCAAAGGATTGAACAGGTAGAGAGAAGAGGAGGGGGAGTTGGGGACAGATCCAGCCTGCCATATACGCAGCATGGGCAGACACTGACACAGATATTAAACCAGAGGCACTAAGGGTAATGGAGTGTTCCTGGTGCCGAGCTCATGGCTTATCTCACAACTCCTCATAAAACCCTATGCACCTGGTACTATAGTCGTCATTCACTTTTTACATTTGACAACACTAAGACCGCAAGGTGAAGCTTGCCTGAGGTCACACACAGAACAGAGGTGGAGCCAAGCTCAAATGAAGGTCCACTAACCCCCAGCCCGCCCCAGGCTTCACTGTACTATTTATCAGGGGACTTGGCGAGAGTCTCAAATCTCAGTCCAAGGGAGGGGTGTGTCATGTGCAGAGCCTGCTAGAAAATGACTTCTCTTGATAACCTTGTCTCAGGTGCTAAAGACAGTGGAAGAGAAACGATTATTTCTCTGACACCACTTCTTTGATCCCTAAATAGAATCTGTTTCAACCAATTTGGAACCACGAGAGAAAGCAAAATGTTAAGGATGAGAAGAAACTTGTAACATTTCGTGTTAGAAATGCATATTTTATTCAGCTTTTCTCCGAGCTTGTTTAAAAAAAAAAAATTCAAGTTGGTGCCAAATCTGTTGACTCTGCTTCACAAAAGTTTAGGACTGAAGACTTCCTTACAGTTTGCAAATTTTACATTTCACATTCCAAAGTTCATCAGGGAAGTGTCAAGTACAGTGGATAATGTTTCCTCTGCACATGCCAGCAGTATTTTCTCACGTTTATAAACTGGCCAGGAAGCACTTGCTGTTGAAATTTGGCCCACAGTAGTCTCCCCCCAGTCCATTGATTTGTTCCAAATTCCTTGGATGTCGAATTTTAGAGAGAAGAGGGAGCCACACAAAATATTTTTATGAATAACTGTTGGCAAGTCTCGCCTTTCAGTGTTTTCAACTTGAAGATGTTTCCGGGTTCCTTAAGAAGAGAAGGTTGGAGGAGAAGGTGGGTCTGGAGCCAGGGAAGGTGGAATTGTCTCCCAGAACTGTGATCTTTTCTTGATCACAATTTGCTCTGTTCTTGCTGCATCGCCACTGGGGTTTGTCAGAGCCCTAAGCAGCTCAGCCCCTGAGAGGGGAAAACCCATGTATTACATTAGAACTGTGGAATTTCTTATACACTTAGAAATAAGATGAAAACACAAAGGAGCTATTCTGGCATCTTTTTACTGAACTTCTTGACCCAATCTTGTAATTGTGACTGGCAAGAATCTTCAAGAAGAGCCTAGAGAATGCCTTTTTTTTTTTAATGTTTTATTTATTTTTGAGAAAGAAAATAGGAGAGAGACGGAGAGGGAGACACAGAATCCGAAGCAAACTCCAGCTCTGAGCTGTCAGCACAGAGCCTGATGCAGGGCTTGAACTCCTGAACCATGAGATCATGACTTGAGCTGAAGTCAGACCCTAACCGACTAAGCCACCCAGGTGCCCCCATGGCAGTATTTCTCATCCTGTGAGCTTGTGGGTCAAGGACTGTGGCTAAGGTGACCTCTGAGGCTTGTAGGACATTTTGATTCCTTGGTCCTGCCCCAGGCCACTGGGCTAGACTCCCTAGGGGTGGGACCAGGAAATCTGCCTTTATAGTAAGCTTTCCAGGTGCTGAGTGCTGTGCTAAGTACAAGAGCTGGCACTCCAGTGAATCTCGTCTCCCTGTCTTTGTTTATATGTCACCTCCTCTCTGGACTCACCCCTACTTCTCCTGGGAATTACTGCTCTCATCCCTGCACTGTTTGAAAGCCCTTTATTCCATAGTGTCTTGTAGTAGTATTACTGGTGGCATGTCAGTCTCCCTTCTGGGGGGGCCATCAGGGCCTGTCCCCCACATTTTGTGTCCCCAGCACCTGGCGTAGGGTCTGATACATGGTGATACTCATTACATGTTCGCTGAGTGGAGGAATAAACCAGTTTCATAGCTGAGGGAGCTATAGGTCATAGCTGAGGTCAGCTGACTCACTGACCCAGCAAAGCCACCACTAGTGCCCCCTGGCTCCTGCCCCCCCCCCTCCAAGCTCACGGAGACTAATTTAGTTCCCCCAGCATTTGTCAGTCACTTTACTAGTTTGATTCTCTCTCTCCCTCTTTATTTCTCTGAGTTATGTTTGTGTGATAAACCATAACTCTATTCTTCTGATACAGTGTTACATTCAACAGAACATAGATAGCATTTTAAAAAGAACTTTGAAATATGCACATATATATGGACTTAGTGCTCATTAACATCACCTGGCCTGTTCCTCAGGGTTCCCAGATTCGGGGGCCTCTGCCGTTTATCATCAAGGCCACACACACAGAGGCTCAAGTCTTGACCAAAGAGGATCAAGAAGGATTCATTAATACTTTGGAGTCTATAGGTCCTGAAACTTTTTATTCTTACAAATGGTTCTTTTTCCCCCCTCCATGGAAAAGAGTAGAAGATACGGAAACTGCCATTTCTTGGGTGCCTTCGGGCAGCCAGTCCCTGTGCTAATTGCTAATGTTCTTGATCTCAGTTTGCCCGCACTCTGGTGGTGCGGTGCTCTGAGCCTCTTCCATTGGCAAGGAGCTGGGGTCACAGAGCAGGTGAGAGCAGAGGCAGGGTCTGGGTGTGGGCTTTGCTGCAGGACTTCCGAAATTCCCTTGGAGACGATGATCGTACCTTCTGTCAGAGTCACTGTGGAATGTTCTCTTGCCTTCCTCTCTGCCTGGTTCCCAGCAGGCTCACCCTCCATGCTTGCTTTCCAGGTTACGTTCTGATATCACTTTTTAGAGGCTTTCTCTTCCCCCTTGAACATCCTCAAGAACATTCTGGAAGCTTTCTTCCGACACAACAGAGCAGCCTTTTTGTTTAACCTGTGGACTTGCTTTCTGAGCTCTCGAAAGAGAAATCAGGAAGAAGGATACTCTCAGTAGGCAGGGTTATACAGTCGGATCCCCTTCGTGGGTCCACCCTCACGCAGATTCTGCTTTGTGGTCAGGAGGGGCACCAGGCTGAAAGATGGTGGAGGGTCGTGATAAGCGCCAGGCTGGGTCAGTCCTCAGGGACACACTGCCTGTGAGGAGCCGAGGCTCCAGAGCTCTCCCAGAACTCAGTATGGTCACTTTGATCAGAGCAAGGGGTGCTTCACCTGGTCAAGGTCAAGAGAAGCAGCCCGAGAATATGTCTCTGCCTATAACTCTGGCACCAGAGTACTACTGTGCGAAGATATAACTTCATTCCCTGAAAGATGATCAGCTTGGGGACATTGCTCATGGAAAACAGTCTCTGTTCTTCCTTCACTAACCTTTCCCATCGGTCTCGTCCTTCCTAAGGCAAATTGCCCACCGGCCTTTCCCTCTCTCCCTGTTTTTCTCTTTGTCTCATCCCTTCTTTCACCTCTCACTTCCAACATGCAGACCACACACCAGGATGGCTGCAGGCTTTCTGTAGAACCAAACAATCTCTTCAGGTTGTTTTCTTAAAAAACAAAAAATTATTAGCTAAAATATTGTAATCCCTCTTGAAAAAAATTAGATGAGGGGCGGCTGGGTGGCTCAGTCTGTTAAGCTTCTGACTTTAGCTCAGGTCATGATCTCATGGGTCATGATCTCATGGTTCATGAGGTTGAGCCCTGCGTCAGGCTCTGTGCTGACAGCTCAGAGCCTGGAGCCTGCTTCAGATTCTGTGTTTGTCTCTCTCTCTGCCCCTCCCCCACTTATACTCTTCTCTGACTCTCTCTCAAATCTAAACAAATATATTTTTAAAATTAGATTAATAGAATGTGTAGTTCTTAAAATTCAAGACAGATGGTTTTGTCTTTTGTAGCCCTTAATTTTAAAAAAGAAAAATTATGGTCGCTTATACAGGGGAGAGAATTTCTAAAAATGAGGGTTTTTAAATACAGAAGGGAAAAGGGTCGTTTTGTCCTACTCCTAACATATGTTAGCCCTTACTGAGTTTTGTACTGAAGGAATTCTGTAAGTACCCGTGTTATTTTAGCTTTTGAAAAGTTGCTGTATACGACCTCTGTTTATTTAAATCTGTAAAAGGTGATTTTTGGAAGTTTGCCAATGGACTCCTGTCTCCTTAGCATAAGAGCTGGATTCATACAGTCTTAGAATTATAATCAACCTTTATGTTATAGGGACCCAACATCCAAAGAGTAAATACATTAAAAAAAAAAAGAAAGAAAGAAAGATTAAACCATACATACATACAGAGAACTATTTTAATTATATGCCAAAGACTTTTCTGAAGACTTGTTTTGAAAAAATACTCTTTCTTTCTAGTCCCCACACAGTGGCTGTTGAGGATAATTTGATTTCAGATTCCTTTTTATCAGACCCTCA
>NW_027529426.1:2824851-2887966 GCF_008692635.1 Crocuta crocuta
TCAGATTCCTTTTTTTCCCCCACCCCCCTTTTTTTTTTTTTTTTTTTAATTTCTCTACAAGAACATAATCACCTGGAGTCTTACTAGTCCCCCATCTGATATCCTTTTTCAACATTCAACTGAAATGAAAAACAAATATTGTTCACATATAAACAGTGATGATGATTTGGGATCAAATAGGCTTGTTTTCCTCTAAAAGAAAAGGAAATTCTAGCTCAGAATTCTTGGTATTTCACATCCTTATCATGAGCAACCCTGCAATGGTGCTTCTAAACCTTGCTTGGTCACTGGCCCCTCTGCAAATAATGAGAAAAACTGAGTGTCTTCTCCGCTCGTAAAACGCACATGCACAAAATCCCACCCCAATTTCAGGGGGTTCACAGGTCACCTTGGCTAACAAGTTAAAAGTCTCTTAAGTTATTAATTTTCTCCTCAGTGAAAACTGAACGTTGCTTCTGGGCATGGGGGAAGGACAGAGCCAAAGGGTTAGGCAGCCTTCCTGCTCTTGCGCTCAATGAAAGAGAATTTTTTAAAAAGTAAATACAGTGGTCGAAGCTCTACTTTATTTTGAAAAGCTGAAGTTCGGATGTTTCGTCCAAAAAGGAGAGCGACAGTGACACCAGCTGTGCGGTGGTGACGACAGATCTGTGTTTGTAGTGCCTCCGCTCTCACTGAGCCCCACAGAGGTGACTGAACACCTCTTTCAGCACCGGCACATTTGAACTTAGGTGCTTCTGCTCTGAGTGGGTGTAAAAATTCGACTAACGTCATGAGCAGAAATTAGGGGTCCCTATTTCCTTCTCGTTTTCAAAGCATTTTAGTTGAAGAGACTTAGGTAGAAAGTCTCCATGATTGACTTATCATCCAAGAAAAGAGGCTCTCCCGCCTGACACATCAGTAGAACAGGTGCATACGGCTGTCCCTGGGTTTTGTGCCCTTCATTTATTGCCCCAAATGTTAGATGAAAAATGTTTGAATATTCACTCAATATAGTAGAAAAGAAAAAAAAACAACAACAAACAACATTGCCTGTTGCCTGAGGTAAATGTTTAGATTCAAACATCTATTCCAGGCCTTCTCCCAACGAGGCTTGGTGCTTTGTTCCATGATTGTGTTTACAGAATCCTTTCGTGATCGAATACTAATTCCTCAAGAAGCTCGGGGGGGCAAGGAAGCGGAGCTTTTGATGAACTTGAAGAGCCTACATTAGGTTAGGTTGAGCTATTTTTTGTCAGGTCAGAACTCGGCAGATGTTGCTGTCGGGCTGTGTGCCTTCTATCCCTCTTTCTTTCTCATTGTCCTCCTTTTTGCTTTTATGTGAAAATAACGTGAGCCCCAGCTTTTCATGTCCTTGGCCCCAGACATTTTCCCAGTTTTCAAGTCTGCACATCGACAGGCACCATCCCTAATTCCACCCCTACCTCAAGAAGCCAGTTCTGTTTGGTTACCGGAAGAGAGAAAGTAGGGACACTAGGCATGTCATACTTGACCACATATTGTGTGGTTTTGAGGCCACGTGTAGAAGACCACTGACTGCTAATAATGTTCAGTCACGTGCTGTGGTAAGTAGCGCACGCTCCATCACACTCCTTGCTCAAGGCTGCAGGTGATTACCTAGGTCTAGAGCCAGCTAACCAGTTGCTGGTAGAGTGAATTTGTTCCCTAACCCGTCCTGTGAATATCAATGCTAACAACAGTGTCTTGTGTTTTTTTTCTTTTTTTCTTTCCTTTTTTTTTTTTTTTTTAAATCAATGTGCTTTTTCCTATGTGAATAATTACATGTCTAGAAACAGCCATGGAGTGATTTTGCTGTTCTGAATGGGGGAAAGATTAATAGTGACATTTGGAAGGCAAGTATATTGTCAGATTCTAGACCATTTAATATTTTGTCCTTTTTGCATGGCTGTGGCTGTATCTTTTTCTTCTCCATGAATGTCATCCATTCTGCAGGGACGCAGTGATGGGGCTTCTTGCTAGGGGTGTCCGGCTCACACACATGTCGCCTTTATTTAATGTGTCCCGTTGTGAATGACGTCCAGCTGAGCGCCCCAGGCTCCCCGTTGTCTTGTACGAACCGGGGCTTGCACCGAGCCCGCCCCCAGCGGTCCTTGCATGCCATGCCGTCTCCTGCCTAAGCTCACATACACTCTCTGCCTCATGCTGGGAGAACCTTCCTCCCCTTGGATATCTGAGGCCATGGCACGGGCCTTCCCCCTTTCTCCGTTAACAGGGGTCTGTTTTCCTCTAGGATTTGCATGCAGCTACAGTTAACCCGGACCCCAGTTTAAAAGAGTTTGAAGGAGCGACACTCCGCTATGCGTCTTTGAAGCTCAGGTAGGGCGTCGGCGGACCTGTCGTCATGCGTGGCTTCGTGCAGCTGGCGTTTGAGTAGAATTCTAAGTCCGGTTTTCTGTTTTTTTTTTTCTAGAAATGCCCCCCATGCTGATGATGACGATTCTTGCAGTATCAATAGTGACCCAGAAGCCAAGGTTTGTAAGAAACGCACTTTTTTAGCAGCCAGATTATATTCTTGCATCAAAGTAACGACTTTGGAAATGGCTCAGTTTTTATATATCAACCCACAGCCACCTATGATGTAATTATTCTGCAATCCTCTCTCTCCGAATCTCCAACACTTAAAATAAATCCCCAGGCAGAGTTTGGCTTGGGAGGGTGTCCGTGATCATCAAAACTCTGCCTGCATCTCACTGCATCAGCTCTTTGCACGATGTAGTAAGTTAACATTATTGTTCGAGTGGGTGGGCTTCAGAAGCCTTTAGAGGTGACCCAGGCTCTGCCTTGCAGCGCAGCGGGAGGTACAGCCGACAGGTGGTATGAGACTGCTTGTGGCCGTCTCTCCCGGGGCAGCCTAACACCTATGCCATCATTTTCATAACCACGGGCCTGACTTCGGGTGGAAAACGAGAGTGGACTTTTGCTTCTGGACCTTTGGTGGTGCACCAGCGGGGCCTCCATGGGCATATGGCCAGTGCGGTTACACAAGGTCCCGTGCCTGGTGTTTAATGCTGTGTGGTCGCCATCTTGAAATTCTTAATCATTTCATCTGTGACTTTGCATTTTTGTAAGTGAAGTCCAGCGAGGTAGTGGAGCCTGCCCCGGGGAGTTGGAGCTTTGGTTTATGCATGGTCTTGCCCCCTCCCTACCTCTCTGAGAGGTTCTCAGCTGCCTGTTCCCCCTCTCCTTGGCACCTCGGGCCTTGCCAAACATCTGCTTGCCTGCTTCCATCCAGCAGTTGCTGGTGCCGTCCATTCCAGTAGGGCCTAACCGTGAACATGGGGAGAGTTGGCCTTGGGTACACATGCTCCCATGGCATCTTGAGAAAGGTGAGAGAGTGGCCTGTCCAGTGCAGGCTTACAGCTCAGAGGTGTGTTCAGTGGGGGTGAGGCCCTGCCAACCCACAACCCAAGCTCTAATGGGTCATGGTACGGAGGATAGGTACCTGGGAAGAGGAGGTTCCCTGGTCCTGGCCAGGCCATGGTGCATCAGTCCAGCAGGTGATGGGATGGGGGAGCCCAAGAGGTGATGGTTTGTGGGCGTGCACAAGGCCCCTGGGCACCTGCGAGCGTCTGCACTTAACCCTGCACACTTATCCCTGTGCCCAAGGGAGCATGACTTCAAATACCAAGTTAAAAAAAAAACAAAAAAACAAAAAAAAACCCCACCATAATGAGTGAAGAGAGAGAATGCAGAAGAAAGGAAACTGTTTTGTTTCAGTACTTTTTACAGCATGTTTTCTTCCTCCCTTTTGAACAAGGGCTCTGCATTTTCATTCTGCATATACCATTTCCCTTTGCAAGTTGTGTAGCTGGTCCTGGATATTTTTTCTGACTCCCAAAGCAGATCTGTGTCTATGAATAAAACAGCAAACGCGTTCCCTCCGTAGCCGTTACGTGGGAAACACCATGCAGTTTCAAAACGTTGACTCCTTTGCTAGACACTGCCACATGGCCAGCAAGGGTGCGCGAGTCCGGACTCGCAGTGGAAGCCCCCAGCCCCCAGGGTCTTCATGCTGAGCACGGCCTCCAGGATGAAGGCCATTCTAGAGCCAGGGGCATTCTGAACAAGTCCTCGGGCTGCTGCTGCCATGCTGGCCTTTAAAGATAAATTTTATGGCAGGGAGCGGATGCAGTAAAACAGGAAGACAGGCTGGAATAATTTGCTTTGCTACCAGGTGTTTTACTAGGCTTATCATCAGTGGCTGGAGGAGGAGGGGCGGGTGGGCAGCCCCATCTCCCTCTGCCCTGAGGGGCCCGGGCTGGGAGTGATGGCCTGGGAAATAGAGCGGAGCTGGCGGGTAGGCTGATGCCCCGGAGGGAGATGGGATTGGTACCAGGAACAGGAGGCCGGGTTGAAATATTACCCAAGTTGTGCTTTTCCCTTTTTACCTCCCAGTGGGACTGTTCACTGCATTCTTTATCTGCCGCCTTGCTCGTGTCCGCGTGTCTCTTCCAACACCTATTGTGAATTTCTTCGTGTTAGTAATAAGGAGGCTTAGTTTTGTCATAAGTTACCCAAGCTCTCCTGAGTTCGAAACAGAAAAGTACATGTATTGTAATATTTATTTTAGTCTATTTTAAGTGTATTTATTTATTTTGAGGGGGGGCACAAGTGGGGGAAGAACAGAGAGGGAGAGAGAGAGAAAGAGAGAGAATATCCCAAGCAGGTTCTGTGCACTGACAGCACAGAGCCTGATGTGGGGCTCAGACTCAGAAACTGTGTGATCATGACCTGAGCTGAAATCAAGAGTCAGGCATTTAACTGACTAAGCCACTACGCCCCCTGTATTATTTATTTTATATCCTACTTTGTTCCATATAAGATCCTAGAAAACTTATAAGAACAAATGCTTTCTTTTTTAAAGGCACAGAAAACGTAAAAGAGTATTAGTGCATCTGTCTATACTGGGACAGTAGACAAGGGTCAGAAAAGATTAGGGAAAAGAAAGAAACATGACTTTTCAGATCCTAGGACTCTGCACAGTAATGGAGATTGACCTGCAGGAGATTTTTGTGCCTCTTGGTGATTATTTACAGTGAGGATACTTAGGGTGAATGGCACAGCCTCCCTAGAAGGACAACTCAGAATCCTAAAAAGATGTTTGCAAACGATACTTGCTTCTAACTAACCCCACCCACCCTAGATTCTGAAGGTCCTTGTCATTGTCATTGTCATTGTTGAGGACCTAGAGCACATTGGGAGGCAAAGGATTTAGAACCCTACAATATATGAGTCACACTGTGCATGAGGCAAAAGCCTCTCAGTTTGTTATGGTATGTAGCGGATTTCCTAGCACTTCTTTATAAAGTAACTATAAAAACGAATATTGAGTGTTAACTTTTTCCCAGGCATTGTCCTAAGGACTTTGTATCTGTTGACTTTCATCCACACAAAAATTTAGTGGGCTAAGTATCATTATCTCTAGATTGCAGATGAGGAAATTGAGGCATAGAAGGTTAAAGAGCTAGAATGTAAATAGAGTCAGTATCCGAATCCAGGCCATTTAGCTACAGAGCCCACCCTCACTAGACTTTGTATAGAGAAAATTCCTTTCAAAATTGTATATTTGAAAGTTGCTTAGAGAATAGATCTTACTTTTTTTAATGTTTTTATTTATTTTTGAGAGAGAGAGATAGAGACAGCATGAGCAGGGGAGGGCCAGAGAGAGAGGGAGTCACAGAATCCAAAGACAGGCTCCAGGCTCTGAGCTAGCTGTCACAGAGCCTGATGCAGGGCTTGAACCCATGAACCGCGAGATCCTGACCTGAGCCAAAGTCGGACGCTTGCCCAACTGAGCCACGTAGGCGCCCCAGAGAATAGATCTTAAAAGTCATTATCACAAGAAAAAAATCTGCAACTATGTATGGTGATGGGTGTTAACTAGACTTATTGTGGTGATCATTTTGCAACATATACAAATGTTGAATCATTCTGTTGTACACTTGGGACTAATATAATGTTATATATCAACTCTACATCGATTAAAAAAAAAGCATTCTCACATGGAGCTTTATTTAGGGGCAACCACCAAATGATGTGTCCACAACAACATTCCAGCTCTACGTGGGTATGAATTTGGATTTTGTCAGTTGGCATTTCACAGCATTAGTCACTGGAAGTGAAGGATAAACACCCGAGCAGAACTCATTTCAAGTAAATGGATGGAAGATTGCGACAGTGTGGACCCGCTTGCTGGTCTGACTTGAGGCAGTGATGCACAGGGCTCTAGCAGTGGAGGGGGTGGGCTGCACCTGTTTGAGACCATCCTTTAACAGCATGATTTCACCTAGCCTTACGGTCAAGGTTAGACCGAGAGCAGGAGGAAGTCAAGGGCTGGAGGGGTAGGCTGCACTGTGGGCGATTGGCAGATCTGCACACTTCTATTCACCGTGCGGATGGCGGGGCTGACGCTCCTCAGAGGAACCTGAGGAGTCTGCCTGTGCTTCCCTTCTGGACGCACGCTCCCCAGCCCCTAAGGGAAGTGAGTGAGGGATACCCTGCAGAGGAAGCCACGCTGTTCTTTCAGAATTACAACTATGTTTTTAAATACAATTTATTGTCAAGTAGCTGACATGCAGTGTATACGGTGTGCTCTTGGTTTCAGTAGATTCCCGTGATTCATCGCTTACATACAACACCCAGTGCTCATCCCAGCAAGCACCATCCTCAATGCCCATCACCCATTTTCCCCCTCTCCCCGCCTCCCATCAGCCCTCAGTTTGTTCTCTGTATTTAGGAGTCTCTTATAGTTTGCCTCCCTCTCTATTTGAACCTACTTTTTCCCTTCCCTTCCCCCATGGTCCTCTGTTATATGAGTGAAAACCTGATATTTGTGTTTCCCTGACTGACTTATTTCACCTAGCATAATACCCTCCAGTTCCATCCACATCACTGCAAATGGCAGAATTTCATTCTATGTCATTCCCAAGTAGTATCAGAATTAAAAACTCAGTATTTTAAAATTCAGCAGCCCTAAGTGAAACTATTTTTTTTTTACAGATTTTGGAAAAGTCAATGAGTTTAGCACTGCCTTCAGTGAAGTCATTTTAGAGGAGGGCCCCCACAAAACACACACACACACACACACACGCACACACACCCTCTGTCTACCACCTGCCTGCTTAATGCCACCTGGGCCACCTAAGAAGGGAAAAGCGAGCAGACCCACATTTTCTAGATGTTCAGGTTTTTTTTGTGGAAGTAAGTTCCTTCTTTAGATAATCCTTTACATTTCTTCAATCTGCCAAGGACCAGGAAACTGTAAGCAGAAAGTATCCTTTCTTTAGGGGAAAAAAAAGTTAATTTCATGTGCCATGGAATTGTAAATATAGCCCCTGAGGACTGATTACTAAAAAGTTACTATAGAGGCTCCTGGGTGGCTCAGTTGATTAAGCGCCTGACTTCAGCTCAGGTCATGATCTGACAGTTTGTGGGTTCGAGCCCCACGTTGGGCTCTCTGCTGACAGCTCACAGCCTGGAGCTGCTTCAGATTCTGTGTCTCCCTCTCTCTCTCTCTCTGCCCCTAGACTCTCTTCTATAGACTATAGAAGATGTCTGCCTTCCTAAATGAGACCATGAAATCATTTTTGGGCTGTCAAGATGTAGGTACGTGCACACCTTCTCCAGCCACTCCTTTTGGGCACCTTGATAATCACTTATTGGGTGAAACCTCTAAATAGCATGGCAGCATAAAATGACTGCCCCCCACACATATGCATCCCCGCCCCCCCACCGACACACTGCACCTTCGTCCTGCCCTCCCCAAAGAGCAAAGTGTTCTTAAAACTCTGAAAATGTTTTTTTGAGACTACTTAATTTTTTTTATACAGTAATTATTTTGGTAGTTGATAGCAGCATATATGTGTGTATATAATTCCAAGCTCTTTTTATTTTTAAGTTTATTTATTTATTTTGAAAGAGAGCATGAGCAGGGAGGGGCAGAGAGTGAGAGAGAGAGAGAATACCACGCAGACTCTGCACTGTCAGTACAGAGCCCAATTCGGGGCTTGAACTCATGAACCATGAGATCATGACCTGAGCCGAAAGAGTCAGACCCTTAACTGACCGAGCCACCTAGATGACCCCTGACTCATTATTTTAAGTTTTTATTTTAAAATAACTCTAGATTTATAGAAGAGTCATAAAGATTGAGTTCTTATATACCCTTATCCTATATTTCCCTAATAATGTCTTCATAATCATAGTACAGTAACCAAAACTAGTAAGTTAATATCGATACCATATTATTAACTAAACTATAGGCCTTATTCATAGTTTTTCTTTTATTTTCCACTGATGTCCTTTTTTTGTTCCAGGATCTAGTCTAGGATACTAGATGTCATGAGCTCTTTAAAAATTATTTCATGGGGTCCCTGGGTGGCTCAGTCAGTTGAGCGTCCGACTCTTGGTTTCGGCTCAGGTCACAGTCTCACTGTTTCGTGAATTTGAGCCCCGCGTCTGGGTCTGCGCTGGCAACGTGGAGCCTGCTCTCCCTCTCTCTCCCTCCCTCTCTCTGTCCCTTCCCTGCTCGTGTCTCTCTCAAAATAAATAAAAACCTTAAAAACTTTTTTTAGTTTAAAAGTTATTTCATACATTCCTTTCCACAGTTCTCAGATTTGTCATTCTTGGCTCCATTAATATAATGTTCCATTTAATTTTTTTTTTAATGTTTTATTTATTTCTAGGAGAGAGAAACAGCGTGAGCAGGGGAGGGTCAGAGAGAGAGGGAGTCACAGACTGAAACAGGCTCCAGGCTCTGAGCTGGCAGTCAGCACAGAGCCCGACGCGGGGCTCGAACCCACGAACCGCGAGATCATGACCTAAGCGAAAGTCGGAAAGCCGGACGCTTAACCGACTAAGCCACCCAGGCGCCCCTGTTCCATTTAATTAATAGTGCCGTCTGTCCGGTCACCCAGTGGCCACAGGAGCAACTTCTAGCACTAAAGAGCAGAGAGTTACAACTTCATAAAAATAGGTGACTTTTTTCTTTTATTTATTTACTTTTAATAGTTTATTTTTAAGTAATCTCTATACCCAACATGGGGCTCGATCTCAGGATCCCGAAATCAAGATTCAACACGCTCTACTGCCAGAGCCAGCCAGGTGCCCGAGACTTTTTTTTTTCCTTTTAAGTTATTGCTTTGATGTAGCTTGCTGAAACAGTATCGCGAGGTCAAAGGCTGTCAGTTTATGGCTCTGTCACCTGCTGCAGGATTGCTCTTCAGGAAGCCTACGGCAGCACAGAATTCCACCAGCATGTCCTAGATGATACTTTGTTGTTCACTGCCTGCTTTACTCCAGGCTTTGCCATTTTAATTTCTTCGCCCTAGTTTTATGCATGTCAGCTACTAGGTCCTCCTCTAAAATTCCCCTTCTTATATTAGAGAAAGGACATTGCTTTATGAAACTCTCTGCTCCTATCCATTCTTACCTGTTGCTTCCTCTTTGCTTATTTAGATAAAAATTTTATTTTGAAATAATTTTAAATATACAGAAAAGTTGCAAAGGTTAGGGTTCCCAAACTCCTTCTCCCGGTGTCCTGTCTTACATAAACCGTAGTACATATGGCAGCACTGAGAAATTAACATGGGCACAAAATGATTCACCAAACACATTTGTTCTGATGTTACCAGTTTTTCTTCTAACATCCTTTTTCTGTTCCAAGACCTCATTCAGGTTACTATATTGTGTTTAGTTCTGTGCATTTTATATTTTCTAATTTTTCTTAACATTTATTTTCGAGAGATAGAGCATGAGCAGGGAAGGAGCAGAGAGAGAGACACACACAGAATCCGAAGCAGGCTGCAGGCTCCACGCTGTCAGCACAGAGCTTGATGAGGGGCTCAAACTCACAAACCTCGAGATCATGACCTGAGCCAAAGTCTGATGCTTAACCGACTGAGCCACCCAGGCGCCCCAGTTCTACACATTTTAAATTTAATACTTTATTCATTATTGTAATCCTTAAATGTTTTTCTCTATTTTTTTCTCTCTCTATTTTCTGTTACTTTTCCATGTGAAAAAGTTTTTCAAATTTCTATTACATAAACCTTTTGGAGATAATTGCCTCTTGTGCTTCGTTTTTCCAGAAGGCAACTCCTTGCCGTATTTGGACGGCCCGGTAGCTTGCATTTCTAAATTTCCACCAATTTGCTATCTGACCTCTTGCTCATCCTACTTTAATAGTGTAAAATCCAAATTTAGCCCCATAGAACTGTCCTTTTTTGATAGCATGTAGCACACTTTTGGCCAAAGGATTGACTATGATGACCAGCACTAAAATAAAAATTTCTAGTTAAATTGTAGAAAACTTAATGCTTTAAAAAAATTTTGTGCTACTTAGAGTTCTTTTTCACCCTTTGTGTCCCGCTGCTTGGACTTCTGTAAAGGAGGTGTTCCGCCACCTTGTGGACAATATTGAAAATTACATCTTTAAAGAACTCAGCAAAGGCTAAATTTCATTTAGAATCATTAAATTGCTTTTAGCTGGAAGTGTGACACTGGAGATGATCTGACAGGCCTTTACAGGTGAAAAAAAAAAGTAAGTTTCTTATTTGAGTAAATAAATTGTCTAGGGTCAAACAATTAGTAGTGGAGATAGCACACAAAGGTAAGCTTCCTGAGTTTTGGACCACCCCATCTGTGTTACAGATGTGTATTACAACTGTGTAATTACAAATCATTTCCAGGATATAAACAAAGTAAACATTAAAAAAATTTTTTTTAAAGAATTGCCTTTAGAACACTCTTCTTTGAAAGTCATGATAAAGCAACAGGGTAAGGATGATTATATTGTTCCAGGCATTTAATTCTTTAGCTTTCAGCTTCCTCATCTGTAAAAATCAAGGGGTCATCATCTCAGAAGTCACTGGGGTTCTGAAAAATTTTAAGATTCCAGATAAAATGTAGCAGTCCTGACCTCTGGCATCTGGAGATGGAATAGTTCAGGCTGAGCTATCTCTGAATCTGGAGGAGGGAAGAGAGTAATTTGCTCTGTAGTTCTCTCGGTGGCTGGCGCTGGGCTGCTGGTTCCTCAGCCCACGCTCTGCACATGCTCTCATGTGCAGTTCTCCTGCAGACACAAGGCCTCAGGTTTATTGTCCCGTATCATAGGTAAGGAACTGAGCTTTGAACAGGTCACGTACTTTTTTTTTTTTTTTTTAATCACACAGCTACTAACTGGTGGAAGTGGGACTTGAACTCAGATGCATTTGACTTGAAAGGCCAAGATAGTGTCAGGCCCACCCACACCCCGGTTTTAGTTCCCTAAGCTTTGGGGTAAAACTTAGGCTGCCCGGGTGTTTGGGGGGAGGTACCAGTGATGTCAGAGGTGGGTATGGCTGAGGGAACTTCAAAGTCATTGCCTGGAGACAGACTCGCCCCTTCTTTTCACCATCATCCAGACTCACACGGTCCAGTCCTCTGCAGTGTGATTCCTGCACATGTTAGCCTGTTCAGGTTCAGGTGCTCCAGAGCCAGGCAAGGGACCACATTTCTGTGAGGCTCTCCGGCAGTGCCATTGCTGCTGCTGGTGGCCTACATGCGACACTCCGAGTTTTAGCGCTAAAAAGTTTGACACTGAGGCATCATTTTCATGCATCTTCTGCAGAGAAGCAGACATAGCCTTTCTACACTTGCACATTCTGTTATGACCCATTTGCAACCGGTTTTCAGCTGCTTGAGGCTTTTTTAACCAGGTGCTGGATTCTGTGTAAAGTCTACTGGTCCGTTTACTCTTTTGTCATGACCTGCGTCCGGAGGGGAGAAAGGAGAAGGAGATGATGGAAATCAGTCCGAGAGCAGGCTTGCTGGAGAAACTTTCTGAAGTGAGTGATGAATGGACATGAAATTCTGAGACTCCTCTGTGAGCTTTATTTATCTGTGCCCTCTGTTGGTTCCGATTAGTATAGATCTTCATGAAGTAATTATATTAGGGGCTATTGACCAGATTAGCACGAATAGATAAACAGGAAGGGTTAGGGAGTATCCACTCATTCAGACTTATTTCTGGTCTGTGTAGCAAATTCATTCTCATTACTTAGCAATAGCACAGGATTGTATGTCTGCATGTACTTCTAATAATTGACTTTTATTCATGTGACACAGATTTTTCTTTCAGAAATCCTCATCTGTATGAAAAGGTTGGATTTGATTTCTGTTGTGGATTCCTTAACTTAAGCATCAAACTCATTTATTGAGTGCACAATGCTAGGGATAAGCTGTATGATGAATGGTAAAGAGCATTCGGGGATTTTTGGACCTAGACTGAGTGGGTTTAAAACCAGACTCTGCTATTTACTAGCTGGGTAACCTTTAGCAAATTACTTAGCCACTCTCTACCCCAGTTTCCTCTTTTGTAGAGTGAGAGTATTAACAGTACCTACCTCACATTAAGTGGGGTGAACAATAAGTGAGTTGATACATTGTAAACATAGCATATATGTCCAGGGCTTGGAAACGTCTCTGGCACATGATAAGCATTCTTCATGCATTGGCCACGATTACTGTTTCTGTTACAAAGAGGAATAGATATGTCCCCTGCTTCAAGGGACAGACAGCAAACAGACAAATTCAATGCATTGTTCTAAGTGTTGATTTGATGAATAGCGGGCGTGCCAGGGGCATCTACCCAGGCCAGCGGTTAAGAGGTGGCTCATATGTTTTCCCAGGAGGAAATGATGCTAAGGCTAAGGGCATTTGCATTGCAACATGACTTAGTGATTCTTCCCCATTCAGTAAATATAAATGCAGAAGGTTTGAAAATAATTTTATATATAAATTTGTATTCATTTTCAGTAAATGCTCTTAGGAGCAGATGTAATAATATGAAGTTGAGTTGTATTTGTCCATTGCTACAGATAGTATTATTTCTGCTATCTGTTCCTATGTGCTTCGGTAACCATGCCAAAACTTGGTAGCTTAAAACAGTCACTTACTTTGTTGTGATTTTGTGGAATTTGGAAAGGGTTTGGTATTGCAGTTCCTCTCTCATCCACATGGGGGCAGCTGGGGCTGGAGGGTCCACTTCCAAGATGGCTTCTTACTCACATGCCTGGTGGCTTAGTGCTCCTTGGCTTCTCTCTCTCTCTTCACTGGCAGCTCATCTTTCAGATCCTCTTCATGTGGCTTAGGTGTCTCACATAGTGGTCTCTGGGTCGGCAGGTGTACTTCTAAGAAGCAGGAAGCTAAACCACCAGGGGAGACAAAGCTATCCCTAAAAATGGCACCACATCGCTACCCTATTCTGTTGATCAGAGCAGTCCCCGCCCCAGCCAAGGTAGAGGCATGGACTCCTGCTTCTTGAGGGAGACTGGCAAGGTCACATTGCCAGAGTACGTAGGATGGGAGCCTTTCTTGCAGTTATCTTTGGGACGTACAAGCATCAGTAAATGTCATTCCCACATTTCAGTCGCTCAACAAAAATGCCGTTAGTGAAGGACATTATCCACACAGTTGAATCAAGAAACCAAGGCGCAGAGCCAATGATGAACATATCAAGTCTTGGCAGAATGAGATCCATCCTCTCGCACGTGGCTTTTAGGTTGACATTCACAAAGAGAAAATACAGACTATCATCTCCTTCAAGTCTTGAGAGGAATGGGGGGAGCACAGAGAGGCAGAGTGATCTGCCCAAGAGCGCATGCCTTGTCTGGGAAAGCAGGGCTCAAAGCCAGCCTTCCTGGCCCTCATCAGCACGGTTTTCCATTGAGGAGAGCTGACACTCGTTCTCGGACACTGAGCCCTTGGCCTTGGATGCTCATTTTGTCCCCTAGCCCAGAGGACAGCTTTTGTGTTTCTACAGCTGTTTTCCTGCCTTTATTTGCCAACATGGCCAAACATAATGCTGTGTTTCTGGCAGAGCCACGGCTTCCTTTCCCTTATTAACTTCTGGTCACTACGCTTGCTGGAGCGAGTGGTCGAGGAATTGGCAGCCACAGGAGCCCCCAAGTTTTGAAGGCGCTGTTGAAACGAGATGTATTGTTATCCATCGCTGGCAGCTGGGCCCTATGGTGGCAGATGCAGGGAAAGGCGAATTAAGGAAAGGCAGACTTCCCCTTCCCCTGAAGGAAGGCAGCAGGAAACAGGTGAGGTGACAGATAGCGGCCTGAGGCAGCGGCGGAGATGCACATCCTGAGAACGCTAGGGCAGCAGGTGTGTGAACCTGACCCTGTGGGACTCTGGCAGGGAATGGGCCACGGCTGTCACAGAACAAGCAGCCTCGGGCGCAGAAGCAGCAGCAGCACATTCCTCCAGCCAGGCTCGGTCCTCCAGAAAGGGCCAGCTGGTCAAGACCGGGGGGCCAGGATGCTGGCATGGAGGGGCTACCTGGAAAGTTGCCAAAAGTACTGAGGTAGTAATGCAACATTTCTTATTTATTTGCAGTTAATAAAATTTACAGAGGAATGACAGCCCCTCCTACGGGACCGTCAGAATGAGTCAGATGCTGAGTCATTGTAGCCGAGCCACACCTTCCACTCCTTCCCAGGAATCCTGGTTAAGGTCTCATCAAAGTGTGAAGCCATAAAGATCTGAGCCAGAGTTCTTCCTCCGCTCCTGGCTCTGCTGCTTTTTTTTTTTTTTTTTAATTTCTAGGAGAGAGAGAGAGAGAGACAGCGTAAGCAGGGGAGGGTCAGAGAGAGAGGGAGTCACAGACTGAAATAGGCTCCAGGCTCTGAGCTGGCAGTCAGCACAGAGCCCGACGCGGGGCCCGAACCCACGAACCGCGAGATCATGACCTAAGCGAAAGTTGGACGTTTAACCAACTAAACCACCCAGGCGCCCCCTGGCTCTGCTGCTTATAAGGAAATCATGTTCGTAGTCAGGCTTCCTTAGTTTCAGTCTCTGATCCTGAGAGTGACAGCTCTCGGCCGTTATCTGCAGTGGATTCACCCACCCATTCGTTCGGCGTATGTTTATCCAACAGCTGTTCTGTGCAGCAGGAATGAGTCCCGTCAGCCCGGGGAAGGGAGCAAAAGAAAACAATACAGCAGAGAAAATGGTATCATGACGGTGATTATGTTGCTGGAGGAGGGAACTTAACAGCCGTGTGTGGGATGTCAGTTGATTCATGCTGAAGGCAATGTTTGAGATCAGTTCACTATGCAATAACCCATGAATAATTTTTTAAGTGTATTTGTTTACTTGGAGAGAGGGAGAAAGAGTGCATGCACACATGTGAACAGGGGAGGGGCAGAGAGAAGGAAAAAAGAGAACCCCCAAGCAGGCTCTGCACTGTCAGTGCACAGCCCAGTGTGCGGCTCTGACTCGCAAACTGTGAGATGATGACCTGAGCCAAAATTAAGAGTTAGACGCTTAACCACCTGAGCCACCCAGGAACCCCGACACATGAATAATTTTAATTATCAAGTGTCGTCAGTGGATGAATGAAGAATATGCAGTGTATCTATACATACACATATATATGTGTATATGTATACACACATGCACAATTGAGTATTATTCAGCCATGAGAAAGAAGGAAGTTCTGCCATTTGCAACAACATGAATGGACTTTGAGGGTATGATGCTAAGTGAGATAAGTCACACACAGAAAGACAAATACCATATGATATTATTTATATGTGGAATCTAAAAAAGCCAAGCTAAATAAGTAAGTAAGTAAATAAATAAGCTGAACTCGTGGAAACAGTGTGATTACCAGGGCTCAGGGGTGGGGGAAATGGGGAGATCAAATTGGTCAAAGGGCACAAACTTCCAGCTATGAGATAGAAGTTCTGGGGATCTAATGCACAAAATGGTGATCATAGTCAACAGTACTGTATTATAAACTTCAGAGTTGCTGAGAGACTAGATTGTAATTGTCCTCACCTCATACACACACACACACACACACAGATAACTATGTGATGTGATATAGGTATTAGCTAATGTTATGATGATATTCATATTACAATATATAAATGTATCAAACCAATGCATTGTATATGTTAAACTTACACAATGTGGGGCACCTGGGTGGCTCAATCGGTTAAAAGTCCGACTTCAGCTCAGGTTATGATCTCACGGTTCGTGGGTTCGAGCCCCTCGTCAGGCTCTGTGCTGACAGCCAGCTCAGAGCCTGGAGCCCATCTTTGGATTCTGCGTCTCCCTCTCTCTCTGACCCTCCCCTGTTCACACTGTCTGTCTCTCTCAGAAATAAATTTTTAAAAAAATTTTTTTAATAAGTTAAACTTACACAATGTTATATGTCAATTATATCTTTAAAAATAATTAGCTTAAGAGGCACCTGAGTGGCTCAGGTCATGATCTCACAGTTTCATGGCTTCAAGCCCCTCACTGGGCTCTGCACTAGCAGTGCAGAGCCTGCTTGGGATTCTCTCTCTCCCCCCTCTCTTTGCCCCTCCCCTACTTGCACTGTCTCTATCTCTTTCAAATAAATAAACTTTAAAAAAATTTAATAAAAATAAAATCTATAGCTTAAAAGATAATTTCAGTTGACTTTGAGACCTTAGACTAAAAATCACTTCATTAAGACTCTGGTTAGCTATTGAACCAACACATTCTTAACCCAGATCTCTAGCCAGATGATGCTTTAGCTCACCTTCTGTTGGCACAGAGTAGAGATGTGTCCCTTTGGATTCTGTTATAGTCTCCCATTCTCTTAAGCAGACTTGCTGCCTAGAAAGGGGTACACAGGTCCCTCCCTGAGGCCCCCTTTTCTGCTCCAGGCACATTACCACTGGTCAGTCTGAGCAGCAGTAACCCCCATCCCTAGCAAAGCTGGGAAGTTATTCCATGTAAATGACACGTGGAACCTAGAGCCACGAGTATATGATTTCTCAAAAAGTCCTTCCCACGAGAGCCATGATTTTTTTTTTTTAGAGCTGTGAATTCAGATGAGATCTGTAGTGACCTAGAACTTGGTTATAGACCCTGCTTAGTGTTTTCCCTCTACACTAATGCTGTAGACCAGTGTCACTCAGTAAGTAACATAAAATGCCGTATGAAGTTCATCTTTCTGACTTCAGATATTCTGTATTCAGTTACACATCTGCCATGTTTTAGCTGAGATCCAGAAACAACAGCGTGAATGGACGTCAAGGGTAGACCGACATCACTTGGGAACAGTAAAGGGTGGGTGGAGAAGGAAACTCGCATTACTCATTCATTCCGTGGGCCAGGCACCTGTTGGGCGCATTACATGCTGTAGGTCATCTGATTCTCTGAACAGCCCTGCGAGAAAGGTGATATTAGTCCATTTTACAGATGAGGAAATTGAGATTTACAGAATCTAAGTCATTTTCCTAAAACTACAAATCTCATGTGTAGGAAAACTAAAATTTGAACCTGACGGAGGCAGACTCTAAAGCCCATATTCTTTCTGATAACAAAACAATGACGATAGCTAATGTCCACTGAGCATTTAGTATGTACGAGGCACAGATACATCAAGGTGGTTTTCGGGCCATTATCAGCAAGCTCAGTTTTCTGTCTTGCAGGCTTATCTACACCTCTGTAATTGGCAGCAAAGAGCACCCACATAGTGCCACCCCAGTTCTGTTCTTATCAGCCCTGGGAGGTGTGTTCTTTGGTCTCTCCTATTTTTAGTTGAAGCTGTGGGACAGAATTGTAGGTGACCTGCCCACGGTGCCACAGCTGGCAAATGGCAGAGCTGAGGTTCGCAACCAGGCCGCCTCACTTCCGAGCTCACGCTTCAGACTCTTCCCTGTCATGTAATGTGGGACTTGCCACGGCCCTGCACACGTGACCGGTTTGTTGCACTGATTTCCTATGTGATCGCTGGGGGGATTCTGAACCACCAGCTCAAGTTTACCTAAAGATGTGCCACTGTGTCAGAGACCGAGAGGAAATCTACAATTTGGGGTTTTGCACGCGCTTTGGTTTTGTTTTTGTTTGCTTGAGTGCTCATTCATGGTGATCCCAGGCGATTGACTTCCAGTGAATGACAAAAGAAGAAAAACCAGCCAGCATCTTTGTTCCTAATGCAGGGCCATGCTCCAAGTAGAAAGGTGACAGAGGAGGAGCTGTTAATACCTGAGCTCTAGCTCCAGTTCTGTTGCTGGTGAGCTGTGCAACTTTGAATAGGTCACTTGACCTCTCTGGGCTTCGCTTTTCTCATCTGTAGAATGGGATGATCCTAATACCTTTTCCGGGAACCTCACAGTGTTACTGTGAGGACCAAAGAAGAATTTACAGCAATGCTTGGATAACTCCGCAGCTCTAGCTAAACATAAAGTGTGATCAGTGGTCTTCCAACAATTTCTTTAAAAATTAGTTCTGATATGGTAGCCCCCAGCAGACCTGTCAGTCATGGTGAGCGACTGACGGGGCTGCTGTGTGGATGAAGCAGCTAGAGTCCAGTCCCAGGCACGCTCGGTCTAAAGTAACCACCCTCTCTCTCTAAACCCTGAGCTCGGGGACCATGGTTACAACTGGAGCTTTTACAGTGTGTCATTGCTTCACACAGCAGTGTAAATTTGTCTTCTAGGCCTTAGGAAAGAGGTAAAATGGAAAATGTCTGGTAACACAGTGGCTGCTAATGGAAATGCATTTGGTACCAGCTTATGTAAGTTATGTGAAGAGTTTAAATCCAATTTCCAGAAAGAAGACAGTGATGCTATGTGTAAAGGATCTCCTCTATGTCAGTGGGGTTGTCTGGTGCCTCACTTTATAGCAAAACGAGCCTTGAAACAGTTTTTTGATTGGTTGCGTTCTCTGTGTGTTGTGATTTTTCACCTTACGTAGAACGAATTGCTCATCCCTTTTGCTTTCTGTTAGAGCACATTTATGGTAAAACGTTCATCGGTTCAGAATTCCTAGGAATGGGAACAAAGCCCCTGAGTCCAATCACAAAAGTCTTCCTTTCCTGGTGTCCCTGGTGAAAGCCTAGTCTGGGCTTAGCCTCCAGAGTCCTGGTTGAAAAGATTTAGGCTTTAAACAGCAGGGGTTTTATGCCAGCTAAAAAAACAAAACAAAAAAAAAGCACACCTTACTCCACACTCTGTGCAAGTACCCGTTGACTTCAAAGCTGCACCCCTATTGCAGGGACCCGTGAGTGCTTTGCTTGCTCCTTCCTCGCCTGCCCCTCGCCCCCCCACCCTCGCAGGGACTCCCGGCCTTACAAGGACGGCCAAGTGGAGGTCCGCGGCGGAGTCTGGCCCACTGCCTTGAACAGCATTAAAGCACTCCTCCCATCGCAGAGATAAATAACCTAGCATCTGTAAAGCATTTTGTCTCCAAAATCTTTTTTTTTTTTTTAATTCTTAAAAAGTTAACACAGAGGGCAAAAATTGACATGGGAAGCAGAAAAGCTTCCCAGTGGCCCATGGCATATGTTGGCGTTCCATTAAATGCAGAACGCCTTCCCATTCCTCTGGAGGCTTTGAGGGCCTCTCGCTCTGAAGGACGGAAAGTCTGCAGAGGTGAGCTGTTGTCAGGCGGCGCTGAGTCCCTGCACGTTAGCAGGGCTGACACTGGTCTTCTCTGATGCTAGCATAAGTTTTGTAGAATCAGGATAATGTGGCCTGGCCAGCCCTGGGGCATCCCACATTGTTCACGTGTGAAGATCTTCTGAAGACTTCAGAACATTTTGTTTGCTCCCGTATGGACTCAGGTGTGACCTATCATTCTCTCCTCACGCTGCAAAGGCTCTTCCCAAAGCCCTTTGGATGATGGTGTGGTCAGCGCTCCGATGCACTGTCAGGGAATGTAAACTCATCCTACCATTTTTAAAGCTTTGCCCAGAGATGGGGCACCCCTTTTGGTAGTTGATTCCTTATTTTAGTATCTTTTTCCTGAAGTTCAGTATTACTGCTGTCCAAATTATCCGTGCAATTCCAAAACCCCTACCTCTTGCTCAAGACACTGTGTGGAAGGAGGACAGTTTTGGGTTGGCATTTTCCCCACACTCATTCATGTACTTCAAGATTACTCTGTGAAAATTAATGCGGACTCCCTCTGCTGTTCTTTAGATTAGATTCTTTGATTAGATTAGATTAATTCTTTGATTAGTTTTGCTGATTTTTCTCTGGATACACTGCATTTTCCCAGAAGAAAAAATTAGCAGATATTAAGTGCGGAATGATACGCTTGACACTGACCTAGGCATCATAGGATATTAAACCAAAAAAACCTCAGTGGTTCTCTGACCTCAAGTGGCTCTTAGAGGAACTTGCAGGGGACAGTGGAAGGGACACTGTGTTGAGAATCAGGAGATGCACCCATCTCCCGCTCATCTATAACCTTCCTTTCACAGGCTGGGCGACCTTGGGCAAGTCACTTTCTTTTTATGGGCCTCATCGATCAAGCAAAGAGGACAAGAAAAGCTTTGAGTTCAACTCTGAAAACAAGGCTTAGAGGCTAATTGGGGAGCTGGAATTAATTCAAAGAATAGAGCATTTTGAGATGAGCTATTGACTCTCTACCACAGGAGTTTAGGAAAAGAAGAGAGGAGTTTGGGAATGAGGCTTCTCCTTGAACCTGAACCAGCATCTGGGGCCCAAATCATTAGACCCACCCCAGCTACGTTCTGGGGATAGAAGCCCAGGTGTCCCCCAGCTGACCTGGTCCTTGTCTGGGAGCCCTGTCTTGTCGAGGGCACTGCAAAAGTCAGAATACTAAGTGCTCGCTCCCTTCTTCTGACCCTTCCCACCGCGTTTTTCTCGTAGGCCTCCCCTCTCTGCACCCCAGCTCTGCCAAGGCTTACCTCACAAACTGCTTACTCTCTTATGCCTCATTACCATCTCAGGGCTTTGGGACAGGAGCCAATCTGAAGAGTCATATCTCCTCCTGGATTTTTGGGAAGACCCTGCTTTGCGACACTCTCTGGGTCCCTGACCTCCTTGGTTATTTCGTACAATCACCAAGTTGGTCACAGTCACACTTGCTGTGACAGTTTTCAGTTTCTGGAAGCCCTGAGCATTCTTATGGCTCCTCCCATCCATCTTTCCTTGTGCCTGCACACACATAAGTTAAAACATGATTATACTTGAGACACAGGTATATTGCCTGGATAAGTCTGAACGGGCCAAAGATGTTTCCAGTCAAATAGAAACACATCTTGCATTGGGAAGGCACAGCTCAGCTCATATGAGCTGAGAGCTGCCAATCTCCATGTGAAGATCAAAGTGGGAAGTCATTACCTTGGTAACGTGGCATTTCTTTGTTGTTGTTTTTTTTAAAAGATATACCTTTATTTCTGAATGTTTATATCTGAGAGAGAAGAGAGTGCACATGCGAGTGGGGGGGGGGTGCCGGTGNAGCAGGCTCCACACTGACAGCAGGGAGCCTGATGTGGGGCTTGAACTCAGGAACTGCAAGATCATAACCTGAGCTGAAGTCGGATGCTTAAACCAACTGAGCCACCTGGGCGCCCCACATGGCATTTATTTCCTAAACAGGCTTGCTAATGGCAGCACCTGCGTTGTGCCTGCTTGTGAGAAGCAGCCACAAGGGATCTCTTTGGTCAGACAGAGTCTAAGACGTGCCTATTCCTCAGATTCTTTGTCGTCTCTAAGATTCCATTGTTAGCCTTTATTCTATTGCTGTGAATGCCCTCCTTTTTAATATCTCAGCTCTGTGTACATCATTCATGCCCTAAGAATGCAATATATCTAATTTAAAGCAAATTCTTTAAAACAACAACTTAAAACTCTTCTTCTTGAGTTGCCGTACATGTCTTGGAAGAGCTCCCATTCATATTCATCTTCGCATTTACATCAGTGCCAGTTGACCAGGGACTGTCTCTGTATGTGCCGGGTATCTCAGGGTCCTCTTTTTTTTTTTTTAATGTTTTATTTATTTCTAGGAGAGAGAGAGAGAGAGCATGAGCAGGGGAGGGTCAGAGAGAGGGAGTCACAGACTGAAACAGGCTCCAGGCTCTGAGCCTTCAGTTAGCACAGAGCCCAACGCGGGGCTCGAACCCACAAACCACGAGATCATGACCTAAGCGAAAGTCGGACACTTAACCAACTAAGCCACCCAGGCACCCCTCTCAGGGTCCTCTTAAAGACAGACCTTCCAGGCCTGCTCCTCTCCCTGCAAGGCAGACGCTCATTCTTGTTAGTCGGTGATGCTCTCAGGACGTGGGTTTACTCATCTGCGAAATGAGGTGCTTGGGTCCCAGGGTCCCCAGAGCCTTTGTGTTCTGGCTCTCTGTGCCGTGGTTAAATGCTTTCCCCCTGTGAGTACTTAGCAGACTTCTAGGAGTCAGCTTCGAGAACTAAAACGTTGTAAATGTTCTCTTTGGGGCTGATCACCGCGGTGCTTATAATTAAGGCCTTTGTAGGTTTTTGTACTTTATGAGCTCAGTAAGTTTGTTCATCTTGCTTTGTAAAAAGTGCACGCTTATCATTTCTTGGTGAGTAGCGCAACAAAACCTTTTTTATAAACCAACAACAAAATTGCAGTCAGTCCCAACAATGAGAATAACGATAGCCAACTGTCACCAGGCATCAGGTGCTGCCCAAAGCCGACTTTATGTATATGCACTATGTCATGACCTCTTACAGTAGTCAGGTTCCATGCTTAGGGGTAGGGATATTGTCAACTAAACTCCCTGCCTTTACATAACTTGCCTTCCAGTGTGAGGAGGCAGATAAACTGCAAAACACAGAAGTGGAATAGAATCACGTTAAGGCGAAAAATACTTGCTCTAGAGGAAAATTGAGTCGGGAAGGGAGAGCTAGATCATGCTGGGGGGTTGCAGTTTTACAAAGTCGGGGAAGGCCTCCTGAGAAGGGAGACATCAAGTGCCATGCAAAGGAGGGCACCGGGCATTGAGGGGCGAAGCCGGAGGTGAGCATGTGCCTGGCGGAGGCGGGGTCGGCCTGGAGGCCAGCGAGTGAGCCTTGGGGGCAGGAGCTAGCGGAGATGTGCGAAAAATATTTCACACTGCAAATGTCCTGAGGGACCTTTCAGCCCCAAGCCCTTGTCCCTTCTCGGTGCCCCCTTCTCCTCTCTTATTTGTTCAATGAGAAAAGTGAAGCCTAGATGATCAGGGGACATCCTGAAGGTCACAGCTACTGGCAGCACCAGGACAGTAACCCATGGTTTCATGTTTGTTAATCCTGCCCTCACCCTGCACAAAAGATCCAGAAAGCTTAAGAGGAATTAAGCCCTTTGCACTACCCCAGGCACCTCCATCCTCACTCTGGGATGAAGAGCAGGTATAGTTGATGGCCATTCTTTGTGGTGGTTCTTGAAGGTCCTATAAAATAAATTTAGCTGCCAACGCTAAATTAGCAAATACTGAAGTTTTGCTCCTAAGGGAAATACACAGCTAGGTTCCTGGGAGCCTCTGGTCATAACATTTTCATCAGCCTATCAGTACACAACCTCGTTTTATGTGTTTCTGTTTAAAGACACCTTATTTAATATATCATGGTGACTCACTCACACTGAGCGCACGCCAACAATGCCATAACTCATGCCTAGTGGAGCTCATTTAATTTAACACCTGTTTTCTCCGTAAGGCACCTCTCAGCCTTCTTGTGCTTTGGAACCCTGGATAGCACTTTAGCACTTTGATTTGGGGCCACTTTAACCAGCAGAATCACCAACAAAAAGCACAAAAATGCAAAACACGAGGCGCTGTGTAACCACCAAAAGCACACTTGTTTACAGAACGAGAGCTGAAAACAAGAAGGCAGAGCTTTGCCTTCTTCAGCTTCAGCTGGAAACGTGCACATCGAGCAACCCCAGCATTCTGCTGCTGTTTCACATGTCCGAGTGACCACAGAACCACAGCGAAAACCAATTTGGGGGTTCCAGATGAAGTTCAGTGAGTAGGTGAATTTGCTAATAGGGAATCTACTAATAGTGAGGATGGACTGTATT
Source organism: Crocuta crocuta (assembly GCF_008692635.1). Lineage (NCBI taxonomy): Eukaryota > Metazoa > Chordata > Mammalia > Carnivora > Hyaenidae > Crocuta > Crocuta crocuta. The sequence continues at coordinate 2,848,687 of NW_027529426.1, forward strand.
TGCACCTGAACTTTTCTGAGGAAGGCCTTTGTTCAAGACCGAGTGGCAATCTTGGTGAGGTCAGCCACGGGCACGTTTGAGAGTTGGGGGTCAGGTCGGTTCTGAATTGCCTCAGACAGTGCCTGGAGACCATGCTTTTGGCTAACTGTTGTTAAGAAGGGTGCTCTGTTTGTTTGAGTTTTGCATTTGCCATATTGCAAGTAGACTCGTTACTAGTTGAGATTGTACATATACCTTCCCCACCTCCCCAGTGTCCCAGCTCTGATGAGCCCCAGGTCCCCAGCCCCCAGCTGGAGAGAACAGCCTGTCTCCTGACACCAGGCTCTCTCTGCTCCTTTCTTTGGATCAGCATCTCCTCCAGAGCTCACATGGCCATCTTGCTTTCCCTAGCAAAATAAAGTGGCCTACTTTATGCGCAGAACTCGGGTATTCATTATGGTTTTGCTGTGTGCTTACTCTGCAAATAACATTTCTCAACTTTGCAGCAGCAGAAATATAATCTATAGTGTAAATCGGCCATGTGGATCATAGAATTTGCCTCCCAGTCTTTTCCAAGACTCCTGTAGGGGGAAATTAAAATACCATTCACACTTTCAGGGAGTAAGAGTGGTTTCCCAGTAGTGCAGACATCTGCTGCTGATCAGCAGGAATAGAAGCGGGATTCTGCCAGCCTAGCTCCTTGGCCTGGACTTGCACGGGCTCTTCCACAGGCTCTGGGAGTGTGGGCTGTGAATCTGGTGTTTACTGCCACAAGCTCCGCTTCTGTTGGCATCCGAATGTCTCCAGCAAAGGTTCCCTTTTGTGTAACACGTTCACTGTCCCACCGGGGAAGTTTCTGTGGTTATTGTGAGATCACAATTCTTGGAGGAGCTTTGTGGTCACTCTGAGTTGTCCTGGGCCTTGGGCTGCAGCACATTGGAACCATCTAAGTGGGTCGTGATTGGATGTTTGGCGGGAGGGGGGAGGATTTGACAGGTGCCCTCGATGGACATGTCAGCTGTCAGGTTTAAGGAGTCCTTCTTGCCCCCAGTCCTTCCATCCTTCATGAGAGTGACTATTTCACATCATATAAAAAACAGTCTTTTGTAGAAGCCTTTGGATTCTTGAACATTTAAACAAAACATTGAGTTCTACACTCACCCACTGTTGCTCGTTGAATGTGTGCGGGAACGGTCCGAGGCTCAGCGGGCCTGCTCCACATCCAGAGGGCCCCAGGTAAGGAGTGGGTCCCTGTCATATAAGCATCTCAAGTGCTCTTGAGCTCAAAGTCAGGGCTTGGACAAGGGGACATTATGACAATGAGTCGTTTAGGGGAAATTAACACAGACCTTTGTGCAGGGGCTCAGCTCTAGGACAGGACGCTGGGTCCAGCCGGGCGCCCGGTGTGTGGATCAGGAACCCGCCGGAGCCCAGATCGAAGGGCAGCAAACACAGTGGGCGTTCAGGTTGTTCCTCGGTCCCCGTGCCGCAAGGCCCTTGAATGTTGGCTCCAGTCTGCAAACCTGAGTCCAGGCCCTTCCAACTAGTGAGGATGAAGCTCTTAATAAGCCAGATTGGATGGGGCACTGGGCAGGGATTCGTCCTCTGGAAGGACTGGCCCTTTTTTCTTATCATGGAGCCATGGTACCGATGTACATGGTACATTGCTGAGAGCAAGCATTTTAGCAAAAATATGCTAAATGCATGTTTTTATATGACTTTTATGTCACTAGGCATGGCTTAGATCAGGATGTGATGATAATTTAGAGCATATCACAATGATAACTAACATGCTGAGAGCTTACCCTGTACTGTTCTAAGCACATTAGATGTATGTTACCATTTTATTGCTCCCAGTGTTCCTTAGGACATAAGTACAACCATTGTCTCTATTTTACAGATTAGAAAGCTGAGTCACGGGGCGCCTGGGTGGCTTAGTCGGTTAAGCGTCCGACTTTCGCTTAGGTCATGATNAAAGAAAGCTGAGTCACACAGGAGCCTGGGTGGCCCAGTCGGTTAGGTGTCCGACTTCAGCTCAGGTCATGATCTCATGATTTGTGAGTTCTAGCCCTATGTCAGACTCTGCGCTGATGGCAGACTCTGCGCTGATGGTGTAGAGCCTGCTTGGGATTCTCCCTCTCCCTCTGCCCCTCTCCAACTTGTGCTGTCTCTCTCACTCTCTCAAAATAAATAAATTTAAAAAGAGGAAGAAATAAAGCTGAGCCACAGGGCAGGCCAGTACCTTGCCCTGCATCACTCAGCAATTAAATGTGGAGCCAGGATTCAAACCCGAGGGCTCTGGCTCCAGAATCCCAGCCATATACATTTTGCTCTAATAAAAATGGCTGTGTCAGCCTCTCTGCCAGGGCTCAGCACACATCCCCCACCAACACCTGCAAGGGTGGAGTTATCCCTCTGAGGATGCAAAACCTGTGGACAATTAACTTGCCACGGCCCCAACCAGAGATAGTGGCCCAGGATTCCCAATCAGATCTGATCCACTCTTGCCACGTTACCTAAGTCGGTCTCCCGCTTGAGTGCCCTCACTTGACAAACATTTGTTCAGCACATCATTGTGTGCCAGGCCCTCTTTTGGATAGTGGCTGTTCAGAGGCCCACAGAGCAGGCCTGGTCTCAAGGAACATTCCTATTTATAGAACAGTTAATGTAGAACAAAGAACAGTGACAAAGCTTAGGATCCATCGGTGCTCAGCTCCATCGCTTTGCTGAACTTCACTGAACTGGTTTCCTCTTCTGGAAAATGAAGAGAATAATCCACCTCGAGGACTGAGCCTTAGATCAGATTCTAGCAGGTACTTATTTAATATGTGACCTTGAGCAATTCAGCGAAGCTCTCCAAACCTCAGTTTCTCACCTGTAAAACAAGAAAGTGGCTTCAGTCTTGCAGGTCTGTGAGCACATGTCGTTCTGTATGTTGTAAAGCGTTTAGAAAGTGACCTATAGACTCTCCTTCATGCTTGTCCACAAGTCTAGACTCAACTTCATGTGTAAAATAGTGCAGAGTAAGCACTTGATAAACAGACACTGCTAGAAGGACAATGGTGATTATATGAGAAGACGTCTAATGTGATCTACCTGTGGGCTGATGTTTAAGTATACACGTGCACATCACTTGTTCTCTGACGTTCTGGAAACATTAGGCTAAGTCTCTTATTTGAACCCACCTCTGCTCAACTTTTTCATTGATAAAAATAGGCCTCATACTGCCAGCCTGGTTCCTGGGCAGGAAATGACTAAGACTGTGAACTATTTACAAACAAAGTCATAACCCCCGGGGGAGGGGCGGGGGGGGCCTGTCTGTGACACCAGCAGTGAACCTCTGAAGATCCTGGCCATTAAGACGTTGAAGCAGGCTCCTCTGCTCGCATCTTTGCTCATCACGTAGCAGGAAGCAGGTGATTAAACACCAGACTAGATTTCCTCCAGAGAATGAATCCTCTTGTTAGCCACCCAGAGCATCCCGTTAGACTTACATTTCTCTCTGTAAATTAATAAATTGACATTCTGGGGTTTATTTTTAAATGCATGTAAATGCTCATAATGTGGTTTCAATTCACCCCTACCCTGCAGATTAATAAGAGTCACAGTGGACCAGTATCATATTGCCACGAAACACTGGCCTTTCTTTAACTGCAGATGAGCCTTTCATGGGGAGAAAGAGCTGGACTCTGGCTGAGGATACCCAGAGGCCTCAGCCCACACAAGGCTGCCCTGTGGCCTCTCACACAGGTTGTTCCCTGGCCTACCTCCCTAGGCCTTCCCACACTGCAGCAGAGCTGTGGCCCAGAGGGATCGGCCCGGGCGTCAGGCAGTTGATTGCAGTTGTATTTCCTTTGCCTCCATGGAGACTCCTTACCTCCAGTGATTTGTTTCCTGCAGTTGTGGGGGTGGGGAAGGTGGGGAGGAAGGGAGAGGGAAGGAAGGACCGAGGGAAGATGGCGCCCTCCAGTGGACAGTCTGTGCAAGGGCACCAGGACCACCTTAGGGCTAGTTAGTGCCCGTGGTGGCGGCTCTCTGATGCCTCTGAGAAGTCTCAGGGCCAGCCGGAAGCAGTAAGTACTCTGGGAACTTCGAAGCACTCATTCCCTATCCGGAGGGTATTTCCTTCTCCTCAGTGTACCTCTGGCCTTGAATTCTCTGGTGCCTCTTCAGAATGGGGGCAGGTCCTCCTGACCTCTGCTGTCTGTGTGGTCTAGCTGTTGTGTGCTTAAGACGCACGCACTGTGTGTTGGGTAAGGGGTGAGGGTCCCTCTGGGGTCCCTCAGTGTGGCATGAGGTATGCCTGTGCCGCTCTCCCTCCTTCAGGAAAACCAGGGTCACTATTGCCCCTAAGAGGCAGCATGGCATGGTGACAGCGGTTACTCAGTCCACAAAGCTGGGTCTGAGTGGCAGCCCCACCACGTGCTAGCTGGTCGTCTGAAGTTTATCCACCTCTGCAGTAGCCGACTCGGGCTGCCCTTACAGGATACCACAGACTGGGTGGTTTACACAGCAGACATTTTCGTCCCCGTTCTGCAGGCTGGAAGTCTAAGGGCCGGGTGTGGGTAGGTTTGGTCTCTCCCGCGGCTTCTCTCCTTGGCTTGCAGATGGCATCTTCCTGCTGGGGCCTCAGGTGGCCTTTTCCCTCTGGGCGCACATCCCTGGTGTCTCCTCCTCTTCTTATAGGACATCAGTCCTGTTAGGTCCACTCTCATGACCTCCTTTAGCCTGAATCACCTCTTTGGAGCCCTGTCTCCAAATACAGCCACGTTGGGGGGTTAGGGCTTCAACATATGAATTCAGAAGAGGACACAGTTCAGTCCGTAATGGCCACCCTGTGCCTCAGTTTCCTCAGCTGTAAAATAGAAATTATAGTAACATCGTTCTCGTGTGTTATCATATGGAGTAAGTTTGTTAAATATGTCAAAGAAAGTACACAGCATCTGCCTCTGGCACCTGGCACAGAGCTCCTAAAACCCTCAGGATCTCCCACATAAAAAGAGCACTAGGGCATCTTTTGTTCTACTGTTTGGTGCTTGATCCTGGTTCTTGAAACAGAGTTCCTAAACCCATTGGAATTTCCTGGCTGACAGCAGTGTCCTTTGCTCTAAAGAAGTGACTCTTGTTGGGCTCCTAGATGGGGAGCTGGTCTCAGAAAGACTAAGCCATAATTAAAAGCTTGGACTTTCAGCCCTAACTCCCCATTCTCCAGCGAGGGGGAGGGGAGGAATAGCAATGGAATTAATGATAGATTGTGCCTATGTGATGAAGCTTCCATAAAAATCCCCAAAGTGGGGTGCCTGGGTGGCTCAGTCAGGTAAGCATCCAGCTTAGGTTCAGTCATGATCTCACAGTCCACAGATTCGAGCCCCAAGTCGGATTCTGTGCTGACAGCCCAGAGCCTGGAGCTTGCTTCAGATTCTGTGTCTCCGTCTCTCTCTGCCCCTCCCCTGCTCATGTTCTGTCTCTCTCTCTTAGAAATAAACATTAAAAAAAATTTTTTTAATCCCCAAAGCACGGGGCTTTAGCTTTCAGGCTGGTGAGTGTGTGGCAGGCAGGGAGTCGTGTGGTCAGAGAGGGCTTGGAAGCTCGCTGCCTTCCCCACACCTCGCGCTATGCAGCAGTCCCAGCTGGCTGGTCCTGAGCCCTGTGCTTTTATGAAGAACCAGTAATCTAGGAAGGAAATGGGTTTCCTGAGTTCTGTGAGCCGCTTTAGCAAAGTAATCAAACCCAAAGATAGGGCCAGTCGGTCGGAAGCACCAAGTGACACCCTGGACTTGCCTTTGGCATCTGAGGTGGAGGGGGGCAGCCTTATGGGACTGAGCGCTTAACCTCTGGGATCCAATGCTATCTCGGGTATATAGTGTCAGGATTGGGCTAGATTATAGGGCACCCAGTGGTATTACAGAGAATTGCTTGGTGTGAGAAAAAAAAGGCCCACGTATTTGGTGACCAGAAATGTCAGACCAAAGTGTTCTGTCAGTAGCAAAGGAGAAACAGAGGAGAAATGAGTTTATCTACTCAGTATATAATGTACACACACACACTCCTAATCGGGGTGTGTGTGTGTGAGAGAGAGAGAGAGAGAGAGACCGAGAGAGAGAGAGAGACCGAGAGAGAGAGAGAGACCGAGAGAGAGAGAGAGAGAGACCGAGAGAGAGAGAGACTGCATCTGCCACCTTGGGCTTCCCCACTCCAGCCTCCTCCTTACCACAATCACAAACGTTAGGGTTAAGTATGACTACCACAGTACCCCAAGTCACAGTTTTAAAAATGTTTTATGAAGCCTTGAACTAGCCAGAGTCTCTTTAGAAGTGTGTTTTCTCTTTTCAGACCGGCAGGGGGGTGGAGGATGTACCTCTTTCACTTGGTTGTAAGAATTATCTGAAATTATGGGACGCCTGGATGGTTCAGTCAGTTAAGCGTCCGACTTCGGCTCAGGTCATGATCTCACAGTTCGTGGGTTTGAGTGCCACGTTAGGCTCTGTGCTAACATCTCAGAGCCTGGAGCCTGGTTCCAATTCTCTCTCTCTCTCTCTCTCTCTCTCTCTCTCTCTGTTCCTCCCCTGCCTCCAGCTCTGCCTCTTTCTGTCTAAAAAATAAATAAACATTTAAAAAAAGAATTATCTGCAATTAAATTGGATAACTAATAAAGTACCTCTAATGCAGAAGCTCAGTAAATGGAAATTCCCTCCCTCTTCATTCCAATTCTGAATTCCCCTCAACTAAGCACTAGTGAGAATGTTGCTTTTAAGATGATAACAAATACTTAGAAATATGTGTACGACATATTGATGTTAGGATTTCCTTGCTGCACGAAAACACGCATCTTGTGTCTTAAATGAAAAGCAGAACACATGGATGTCATGATTTCAGTGCTGCACAAATGTGTGTCTTAAGTTAAAAGGCAAACCCAGAGCAGTGAAACTGTCCCACTCTCCAGCATGGCCTCAGACCCATCTCCCCGGCCTGTCCGGCCACTCGAGGGGACGGGAAGGAGCCCAGGCTGCTGTTCTGCTCAGCTGGACTGTCGTCCTAACCGGAGAGGGGGTCGGGGGTGAGGGGGAGGAAATGAGGAAACCTCAGGGACAGTTAAATATTTAAAGTACACAGAGAATCACATCTCTGCCTGCTCCTGCAAGACCACCTTGTGCATTCTTTTCAGTGTAGCAGAAACCTCGGTTTCTATAAATCTCACATTGACTGCTTTTCTCAATGTTGTGTGGTTGCAAGTCAGCAAATGTGTATTATATATAAAGCGGAGGGAGCAGTTTAGGAAAAGTCCCCGCTGCCAGGAGCTGACTTGAGAATGGCACAGGGAGAGAAATAAAGACACATGGGCTTGCAAAGAATCCTTATATATTCATTTAAGGATTTAATGTGCTTTTAAATATTTATTTGTATTTGAGAAGGGTGGGGAAGAGGATCCCAAGCAGGCTCTGCACTGACAGCAGAGAGCCTAATGCAGGGCTCGATCTCACATGAGATCATGTGAGATCATGACCTGAGCCGAAATTGGATGCTTGACCAACTGAGCCACCCAAGTGCCCCTATTCATTTAAGGATTTAAAATCATGGGGCAGCTGGGTGGCTCAGTTGGTTAAGCATCCTTGGTTTCAGCTTAGATCATGATCTCAAGGCTTGCGGGAAGGAGCCCCACATCAGGCTCCGCACTGACAGTGCAGATCCTGCTTGAGATTCTGTCTCCCCCTCTCTCCAACTCTCCCCTGTTCCCCTGTGCACACGCTCTCTCATAAATGAAAGAAGGAAGGAAGGAAGGAAGGAAGGAAGGAAGGAAGGAAGGAAGGAAGGAAGGAAGGAAGGAAGGAGATCACTGAAGCCTTAGATCAGGGGAGGCTATGTGGCTGCACATTGTGCAAGAGGGAAAACTGAGAGTTCTTCTCCTTATCTGCTTGCATCCTTCCCCTAATTGTGTTAAATAACTTGGCTTCGATTCCCTATAATTGTGCCTGCCCTGTCAGTATTATTCTTGCTCCCTGACCTTGCATGTTTCCAGAACATTTACTAGGGACAGAGCCTATTATTGGCTAGTGGCAGAGGTGGCCCCAGGCTGGGAGCCACCCTCTGTGAACCCAGCAGGGAGCAGTGAGCATGCAGACAGGCCCGGAGGTGGCTGTGGTAGACAGCAGTCCATCACAGAGCCATCCTCCTTGCCCGGCGCTGTGAGCAGTACGGAGGTGACATCTGTTATTAGGAGTGGTATCTATTATTTTGACTGTCCTCTTTGTAGAAGGCCCCGTCGATGTTAACAAAGGGTGTACTTTCCAGCNGCCCAAATGCTCACCATGTTATCCACAGTCAGGGAGGAACAGCAGAAGTGCCCACTGGGGTCAGTGTAGAAATGCTCTCTTGGCCCCCCCGCCTGCCTGCCGGGTTGCTGAATAATTAATCAGGCTGATTCCTTCCTTCGGCCGGATGGAGAAGTGGGTCAGGCTCCACTCTGGAGTCCCCAGGCACCTCTCCAGCAGAGCCCACCGGGATGCTGAACTTGGAGAGCATTTCAGTGTTTCAAAGAAAAACAATAGCAAATAAAGCTTAATTGTATTAAAAAACGGTGTCCATAATGACAATGATGTACATTCCTCCATGTAGTAACCACAAACACCCGCTAACTAGAGACTTCCCTATTACGGAGGCAGTGTCCAAGGCAGATGTTTTGAATCTTGAAAAGCCTGTGCTTTTTTGAGAATAGTCTCTGTGAACATCATTGGCGGTCACAGCCCTTTGCTTCCTGGCTGCTTATATCTCAGTGAAATCTGGACATTCAGAAGACTGGCCCCGAGGCAGAAATCAGGCTCATGCTGTCTCCATTGTGTGCAGTAATTTGACAGTAACAGGATGGAGAGCTGTTCTTAACTCTTAGGGAAATCTCCCGGAACAGAGGATGTCAAATGTAATGAGGGTACCCTAAATGACTCTGTTATTCTGGCCACCAAGATGGAAAAAAAATTTTTTTTAAGATTTTCTCACTTCATATATGGGCAATATGATTACTCAAAAGGTTCTTTGGGGTGCCTGGATGGCTCAGTGTGTTAAGTGTCCAACTCTTGATTTTGGCTCAGGTCATGATCTCACTGTTGGTGAGATGGAGCCCTGCGTGGGGCTGTCAGCACAGAGCCTGCTTGGGATTCCGTCCTCTCAAATTAAATAAATAAACATTTTTTAAAAAGGTTCAGGGTACCTGGGTGCTCAGTCGGTAAGCATCTGACTTCGGCTCAGGTCATGATCTCACAGTTGGTGAGTTCGAGTTCCACATCCAGTGAGCACTAGCCCCACTGAGCCCCAACTGAGCCCTGCTTCTCTCTCTCTCTAAAAAACAAACAAACGAAAGGTTCCTCTTCACAGTCCTGTGTAGCAGGAACGTGGCCCCAAGAGCACAGATCTGAAAGCACTCTGCGGAGCAGCTCTGCGGAGCTCGGGCAGCAGCGGAATCCCCTGCTCACAGGCTCCGGGGAAGGATGCCAGCCTCCTGCCCTGAGGAAGTCCCGGTGTCCTTCCCAAGCTCTGCCCACGCCCTGGGGCTTCTGTTGACTTCCCCGCTCCACTCTGAGGCCTTTGCCTGTTGCTTTTCCTCTACCAAGCATGTCCCCAGGGGAGGGTACACCCCCTCTTTTTGTTTTCCCTGGACGTCAGCCATCTCTTCCTAGCTCGCTTCTGCTGGAGCACCAAGGAGAATCCAGGGGCTTATCAAAAACAGGTGCTGGTTTCAGAAACTGGGTATTGGACTTCGGTCCTCTTAGCAAGCCACCCGCTCAGAGGCTGTGCTTCCCTAGAGGTGATATACCCACTTCCTTTCATTCCCACTTCTGCCCTCCCCTACGTTCCCAGTCATTTCTTACGTGGAGCCATTGAACCATTCTCCTCCTCCTCCACTTGTCAAAGCACTCTGATGCCAACCAGTAAGCTTTTCCTACCCCCTAATATGCATGTCCTGATTGACGTCGTGATGACTGAGTACTCTGGTATCTAACTCCCTTGGAATTCTTGTAAAGCACTTCATATTTGCAGAGCTTTTGGAAAGTTGGTGCAAGTTTTAGACGCTTTTCCATAATATGGAAACACACAAATAATTTGGAGTATATTTTCAGGAGGTTTAAAAGCCCATCCACAGACACCCCCCCCCCCCCCCCGNGGAGATGGAGCCCACCCTTCTGAAGAATACGGAACCTCCCCTGCTCCTCCTCAGGCCCTGTGTCCCTCTCTATCCCCAACCACTGAGGTGCATCCTTAGTCCCACTTGATCATTAGTTGGAAAAACAAAACAGGATTGACTGGCTGGCTGTTGGTGGCATTCCCCAATCCCAACGCATTTGACAAGAACCAAAGATCTTGAGAAAAGAGTGGCCACCTTGTCTCAACCATTCCCTTTGGACCAGACCAGTATGTGAAGATACTTAGCACAGACCATTCCATTTAATCATGCCAGTACCCTCGGGAGGCCCATACCATTGTCCTCAGTGCAACAGAGGAGGAAACTGACGCTTACCAAGATTGAGAAACTTGGCTTAGATCACACAACTTGGGATTTTTCCCAGATCAGTGACCTGAAAACCTGGGCCCTACACCACCATGCTGACACCCCTCCCTTATATACCGCGTACCTTACTCATGTTAACAGGCTCTGTTACCTTTGGCATCATGCCCAAATGAATACACCCTTCCAACTTTTTAAAATACTACTCAGAGCAGAGAATTTGGTCTGTTTGGTTCATTGATGTTTTCAATAAGTGTCAATAAATGTTTGTTAACTGAATGAATCCATGCATCCTACAAGGCTTGGCTCAATACCACATCCTTCAGGAAGCAGTCCAAAACCGCTGTCTCTGAGTTTTAAAAAAGTCCCCTTCTATGAGCAATCAACACGTGTGTGTATGTCTGTGTCCCCTTATTTCACATTGCCATGTAATAGATTCCCATTTGTGTCAGCTCCTTTACAGGCTTCTTGAGAGCGGTACGGTGTCTGACTCATTTCTCTGTGTCTCCAGGAACTAATAGCCACTCAATAAATGTTTATTGACTTAAATACACAGTTGTTATTGTCCTGCAGGGCAATTAGCCTTCAGTGGTAAGTCAGTCCTATAAATGAGCGTTAACTAAGATTGCATGTGTAGTGCTAGATCCAACTGTAGCCTTTTCTCTGTGAACTTTAGTCTTTTAATTCTAATGTAGTGTTGCTGCGGATTCTGGTATCATTTTCCTCTTTGTCATGGCTGCTCAGTAGTCATAGAGCACTGAACTTGATCTGGGCATTGAAGGTGCTGCTTTGTGGATGTGGGCTCCTTGAAGCACCATGTTCCTTGGTGCCATGCAGTGAGGCCTGATCCTCAGGCAGCTTTGGTTCCCTCGTCTCTCCCCTCCCCCATCCCTGTCCCATCTTGGTCCTAGAATAGCGTTTCCCCCACCCCGTCCTCTGTCATCATGTTATTATCTGGCTTATTCTCATTAAAGCTCAGGGGAGGGATGAAAACACAGACCACCTCCCAGAGAACAAAGAGTTAAATGAGAGGGCCTCCTTGATCCAGAGAGAAGAAAGTAAACATTTACTGAGGACCCACAATGCGCCAGCCACTTTCCTTTCCTCGGATCTCCTGGATGCTCTGCGAGCCTACGTTGGAACCATTTTTCACCCGTGAAAGCTTAGATTCATGCAGGCTGAGCACCCGTTGATGGAATGTAGGAAAACCCAGGACTGTCTGGCCATAGAAACCGAGGCTTTTTACTGTATTCTGTCCCTCTACACATGTTCTTTGGAAGAGGTTTTCCCCAGGCGTACGTCTCTATTAATATACTACTCAGAGAAAATGAAGTTGAAACAGAATGTGTGTTTCCAGCCACGATATGACACCTTGATTCCAGTGTGGGGGTGGGGAGGGGGGAAGCGGTGGCAGGGACGGAAGCCTCAGGCCAAGAGCTGTGTCCCTTCTCATTCAGCCGTGACTCTTGTTTCCCTAATGCCAGTGATGACTGACAACAGCAACCGGGGCGGCAGCAAACTCTGCCCGTTAATCCTCACAGCATGTGACAGGTTGTTAGGAGACCGGGAATTTGAGTGTCACGTGAAGTGAGGCATGGAGATTTTAACTGACTTGCCCAGGACCATGGATAGTAAATGGGAGTCTTGGGATTTCCACCCACATTTTACCTTCAGGACCAGTCTTAGGGGCAGCATGACCTTGGGTGAGGAAAGGGGCCTTCTGTCTATAGCGATGGTCCTCAAAGCGTGGCCTCCAGACCTGCAACCTCAACATCACCTGGGAGTTTGGTAGAAATGCAGATTCTCGGGGCACGTGGGGGGTACAGTCGGGTAAGCGTCCAACTTCGGCTCAGGTCAACTCATGCTTTGCGAGTTTGAGCCCCGCATCAGGCTCTACATGGACAGTGTAGAGCCCACTTGGGATTCTCTCTTCTCTCTCCCCCTCTCTCTCTCTCTCTGCTCCTCCCACACTCTCTCTCTCCCTCCCTCAAAATAAATAATAAGTAAATTTAAAAAAGAGGGGCACCTGGGTGGTGAGGTCAGGTAGATCTGACTTTGGTTCAGGTCATGATTCCGTGGTTCATGGGTTTGAGCCCCACGTCGGGCTCTGTGCTGACAGCTTAGAGCCTGGAGTCTGCTTTAGATTCTGTGTGTGTGTCTCTCTCTCTCAAAAATAAACATTTTTTAAAAAATTTTTAATTTAAAAAAAAAAAAAAAAAGAAATGCAGATTCTCTTGCAGATTCCCTACCAGGACCTGCCGAATCAGAAACTGTGGGGCCAGGGGCCAGTTTTCTGTGTTTCAGCAAAGCCCTCTGGGCAGTGTGTTTGCACGTACCACCATCCACAGCACACTCCACATGCTGGCCTCGGCTGCAGCCTATTAAACTAGAGAAATCTTTAAAACCCACACACAGGAAAGAGTTAAAATCCATCAGTAATATAACAAACATTCATCGAGTTCTTGCTGCATTCCAAGCACTGTGTTAAGTACTTTATCTGCATTGTCTCATTTATACCCAGCAACAGTGCTATAAAGTATAGGTACTGTTATTATTCCCATCTTGCAGATGAAGAAACTGAGACTTAGAGATCTGAAGTGACTTCCCCAAAGTTGTGACTTAAATCCAGATTCATATGATGACGCTGCCCATTCCCTGAACCCTTACTCATTTGTGCCCTGTTGGTAAAGAGCTACTGAAAAATGAACATCGGGGTGCCGGGCTGGCTTGGTCAGTGGAGCATACAGCTCTTGATCGTGGGGTTGTGAATTCAAGCCCCATGTTGGGTGTAGATATTACTTTAAAATCTTGAAAAAATGAACATCAATCAAAGAGCAAATGTTAGGGTTTTTTTCCTTTAAATTTTGAAAAAGTATTTTAAAAGTAAGATTGATTTGGGGCTCCTGGATGGCTTAGTTGGTTAAGCGACCGACTTTTGCTTAGGGCATGATCTTGCGGTTCGTGGGTTCGAGCCCCGCATCGGGCTCTGTGCTGACTGCCAGCTCGGAGCCTGGAGCCTGTTTCAGAGTCTGTGTCTCCCTCTCTCTCTGACCCTCCCCTGCTCACACTGTGTCTCTCTCTCTCTCCTAGAAATAAATAAAAACATTTAAAAAAGTAAGATTGATTAAATATTTGATTTTCTTGATTGAATATTTTGGGCTCTTCCCTCTTTCTCAAAACAGATGTTTATTCCCAGGGCTGATTGCACTAAGCATCATTATTTCTGAGCTTAAAGAAAAGCAGTGGTGGTCGTAAACCTTCCTCGCCACACGGAGGCAGCACCCAACAGCGCAGTTTGCTCTTTTCTGCTTGGTTCTTCGGTAGGAAGTCCAGCTCACTCCCTGGTGGGGCTCCGTTATTCCCCTTCCCCCTGTTTCCTCACACTTAGGGCCAGGAGGACGTGGTGAAGCTTTATAGATCAGAAACCGAATTAGAACAAATTAGAACAAACAAGATTGCACAAGGAAAATTACTTAAATTCGTTGTAATAATATAGTAAGTGTGACAAGCAGTACACTTCATGTACCATATGCATTTCTTAGCCAAGAAAAATACCCTTGAGTTTCATTAAGCTTGTTTAGATTGAAATCTTGAACTTAAGGGACAAAAACCACCAATATTCCCTATTCACTGTTAACAAATCCTTTTGTGTATTTACAGGCTATAAGATTTTGTAGCAGACAACTGTGTTCCTGGCTTTTAGTTTTAAGGGCATATGGCCCTTCCACGGTAATACTGGTGTTTGCCGTTCACCTCTCCCAGGACTACCAGATGGTCTGTTTATAGCAGCTTCTGTCGACCTTGAACCCTGTTTCCACTTGGGCATATCACAGTATCTCCTTCAAACCTCAGTTTCCACGTCAGAGGCAGAATCACTGGAATTTGACTAGAGCGACTATAATAATTTAGTATCCAAACTGGGACCCTTTTGAGAGTAAAAGGAGCCACTCAGTGATTTTGCAGGAACAGCCCACATAAACCAGAAGTGTCGTGGGGACAGTTGGAACATGTAGTCACCCTGACTTCAAATCCTGTCCTTTCATTTCCCCCTTTGAGAACTCCAGTTACGATTTATTGTAGCACTCTATTCATTTGCTCTTTCCATTCAACAAATGTTCACTGAGTCTTCTTTCCATTTTTATAAAGGAGGGGAACATTGGGATTGTGTAAATCACTTGGCAAGATCACAGTACCAGTAAATGAGAGCTGAGGTTTTAATCCAGGCTGTCCCTGACCTGGGCCATATATATATATACACACACAATTGTGCTGATGTCACTGACTGTTCCCTAGCCCTCTCTGACTCTGTTCTCCAGCAAAATCTCAGCTAGAGAGTGGTTAAGAGCGGGAGCCCAGAAGTCCGACTCCCTGGATTTGAACCCTGGGTTCACCACTTATCAGCCTGACACTTTGTTCTCTTTCCTCACCTATAAAATGGGTAGTTAACGTAGTATTGATCTCAAAGGCTTGATGTGAGGAGTAAAAGAATTAATACCTTTGGCTTTTGAACAATGTCTGGTTTGTGTGTCAGATGATACAACTATGCTGTGTTTATGTTCTGCATTGAAGTAGGCTGGGATAATATAAGTGTTCTCCAAATCAAAAGAGTTCCCATTTCTCTTTTGACGCAGGAGGAGAACACTAGAGGTGTGTGACAATGTGATTTATACGATAAATATATATATGGATGCTGAGATATATTTCTCCTATGTTTGGTCTTCACGTGTGGTTCCCCGCTCACAGCTCCCAAAACCCTTGGAATTTCCTTCAGTGTTGAGAGTGATTGGGGGTCTTTTGTTTTGCTGATGATGTGACTTTTGGAAAGCACCTAAGGCTGGGGGCCAGTCACCAGCAGAGCCAACTTCTGGTTGGGTGTGTAGAGTGTTGAACTTTCAGTCCCACCCCCGGACCCCTGGGGAGAAGGAAAGGGTGGAGACTGAGTCCCGTCACCAGGGCACCAGAGACCAATGAATTAGTCACTCTTGCCTAAGTAATGAAGCCTCCATGCAAACCCAAAAGGGTGGTGAACCCATGGAGATTGGGGAGAACAGGGTGCCTGGGCGGGCGTGGAAGCCAGTAAGTAAAATGTTTCTGAATTCTGGGAGCTGCTCTAACAAATGAATCGAATCCAAGGAGTGAGTTGTTGGAACCTAGTCTGTAACCTGGACAGTCTATTGCCTGGCATCTGAAGCGGGGGGGGGACACAGTCTTGTAGCACTGTCTTCAGGCAGCGTTAGGATGGAGTTGAATTGTAGGACACTCATCTGGTGTCTGAGAACTGCTTGGTGGTATTTGGGAAAACCTCCACACATTTATTTGGCAAAGGTGGAAAAGCGAAGTTTTTCATTACATCCGGTGGGATGTGACAAGATCAGAAAGCAGGCCAGGGTAGGTTGTTGAGGATAGAGCGTGGGGCAAGTCCAGGCTAATAGCATCTCCCCCACCCCCACCCCCCGTGAGATATGTGTGGCATTCCTCAGGCACTCCGCTACCCTAGGACAAAGGAAAGAAAAGGACAGGAAACAAATGGTTAAACTGATAGTCTCCATCAGTTGACAAATATCTTAGTAACTTACAGGAGAACAGCAATCTTACCAATAGCCTAATCTCCCGAAACCTATGGACTGTTTTCTGGAGTCCCAGCTCACCCTCCCCTCCATAGTGATGTGAGGAACAAAGGCAAGAAGAAAATGGCAGGTAAAATTCAATTTCCTTATAACCCGCATCCCACTGACAAATACCTGAGGCAAATACAGAGTATGACGTTTCCCCAGGAACTCCCTTCTGTCTTACTGTGAATGCTTTGCTAGAGGGGGAAACAACTTTAGCCTGACAGTTGCTAGGCCTCCAGTGATCTGAGTCGTCAGCCTAAGACAGCCCCTTCGGGAACTCTCTCTTGATTTTATCTCCCCCTTCCCAGTCCATAAAACCTCCCCCCACACGCTTCTAGGGCAGCTCTTCCTGCCCACGGGTCCTGTCCCATGCTTTAATAAAATCAGTACTTTTACATCAAAAGACGTCTCGGGAATTCTTTCCTGGCCGTCAGCTCCGAACCCCACCGTCACCCCAAAACCCCATTGTCGTGGCATTGTGTTCCTAACCGACGTGGGGCCTTGCTGGAACCGACAGGGAGGAGGTTAGTGAGTTACTCCAAGGGACTCCTCCCACCGGTGAGGAAGGGGCGTTTTGCACCCCCTGTGGTCCTTGTTGGAACTGCCCCGGCAGCCAAGCCCTGTGAGTTGGGGGTCGGGTTCTGAATGTATTCTAATGAAGCTAGAGGTTACTTTAGGGCCGCGGTTATGGGAAAGAACGTTCCGGGGTGGGGGTTACCCCGGCTGTTTGCATTCTGGAGGTGGTGGGCAGTTTCTGGCTTTTTCAGCTGTCGGGCAGTCCTGTTCAGTGCTCATATGTAGCCAACTGCCTCCTCTTCGGTCTGATCATGAAGTTCACTCTGGGATCTCTACAGAATGCTCTTTGAGAGCCAGCCCTGGGGGTCCCGCAGAAACGCGGCCCCTCGTCTGCCCCACCTGGGCTGGGAAGGCGGCTGCTTCTAGTGCCATGCAGCTTGGGAGGGACCCTGTCCCAGCCGCCTGGCACCCTGGCCATTGACAGCAAGCGGATCTGTAGCCAGATTACCCCTCACGTGCCCCATGAATTTCTTTTTCATACATCTTTGAATTTTTTTACTTGTTCCAATATGCATATAATATTTTTATATGTTGGAACAATTGAAAAAATGAATTTCTAAAAGGAAGATGAGGAGGGTGATCTCAAATAAAATATCTCTAACGGATAAAACAATTAAAAGAATTTGTGCTGTAAGGTACCTAGGAACTTGCCCACTGTGCAAGCTTTCAGGATTTTGTGTTAATTACAGATGCAAAAGGACCCGAAACCTATTATCACAAAAGCACATTTCCCCCCCATTTTCCTTCATTTCTGGGTACTAGAGAACACATTTTACTTCATCATTATTAGAAACAAGTCCCTAACATGTATTTAATTCTTTCTCTCTCCCATTATCTTTTTCTAGGTATTTAACAAGTAGCAGATCTCACAGGTGTTGCATTTCTTCGTATTTAAAAAAATGCCTTATCATAGATAAAGGAGTAAAAACCTTCATACTAATTAGCCTTGTAATTCTACTTCTAGTAGTCTACTTTCAGAGAACAACCTGAACACACACACACACATGCACACACGCACAGAAAAGTAGGCAAGAAGATATTTATGACTACATTTTTCTAATAGTGAAAAACAGTCACACTTCAATTTTCCAACAGTAGACAATTTGTTTGCTAAATTCAATGACCAGACATGATACTTGAAGATACATTAAGCATACCTTGCAGGAGATTTGGGTAACCTGCTGGAGCTGGACCGTGACCAGTGTGTGCTCTCTGCTCTGTCTTCCAGTGTTTTGCTGTGCGTTCTCTGGGATGGGTAGAAATGGCAGAGGAGGACCTCGCCCCCGGTAAAAGCAGCGTTGCCGTCAACAACTGCATCAGGCAACTCTCTTACTGCAAAAATGACATCCGGGATACAGTTGGCATCTGGGGAGAGGTGAGTAAAGCATGGAAATACTTAATGGCAGGCTTGCTCACACTCATGTGCTTGGTGAGACCACAGAGCTCCGCAGGACGTGACACTGATGCTATTTATCAGGTGCATTTTCCCAGAAAGGCAGGTAGTATGGGCATGGCTTATGCACCCTTCGATCTATCTGTTAGCCGGGCCAGATCCCAGCGAGGACTGGGCCTGGCAGAGAACAGTTCTGTGTATCTACAGGGCAGGGTCTGACCCAGTATCTCTGAGCCCCAGAGATGCATGGATGGGTGCTAGGGTCCAGAAACCCCTAAACCTGCGCGCAATGTTGGATGCACCCTTATGTAAGAAGGAGAAGAGAGCTCTCTGAAAGCATGTTTTCGAAGGGTAATGTGACCCCTACACATACACACAAGTGTTTGATGTCCCTGTACTCTAAAAGTTGACAAAGTATCCTTTTATAACACATTCTGCTTGACTTATAATCTGAAAATCAATATTATACCCGAGCTTTTAGAATGGATGCCTGTATATTTGTTCTCACTTTGAACAAGGTGATTCTGTTTTGAAATGTTAGTTGACATCCCTTCAGAAAGGAAAAGTAATCAGTAAAAATACCAAATTCGTATAAAAATCATATCAAACAGGAAAATCAGTATGCCTGATGTGCTTTGAGGTCTGGGGAATGGGTGTATCAGAAGCACCTTGAGACAGTGCTTGCTGCCTGAATCCATGATCCTCAGCCATGCCCAGGGTCACCAGAGCCTTGGCAGCAGACACCTGCTGTGTGATGGGCTGTTAGAAGCCCCCATCATGTTACTCCGGGAGCTGTGCCATAATGAGAGGGGGGCTCCCAAGGCTTCCCATGGAGGAGCCTATGCACCTTAGAATGGGGCTGGACTGCACTGTCGTCCAGACTTTTAGATCCCAAGCATGTGGGAAAAGACGGAAGTATTTTCTCCTGACCAAGAAAAAGACATTTGTTTGGTGTTTGGCTTTCCAATACTTTCACTGCATTACTTCCCACCTCCCACCCAAATACTGAGACCGAATTATCTACCTGCCTTCAGTCTTCTTCAGTCAAAATGCTATTCCACCGAAAAGAACAAATCTCAGCTAAGATAGAAGAAAGTTTTGCATAATTTATACTAATGTGTGCATGACTGATGAATACCACCAAGAAGAGCTTAGTAAGATTCTAGAGGAATCTCCAATTGGCAGGATTCCCACGAGAGAGAGAGCTTTGGATGGGGGTATATGGTGTGGAGGCAGCCAGGCCAGAAAATCTGCTGTCTTTCCACCTACTTAACCCCGCTAAGCCATTTCTATTTTTCTTAGTTCTTTCTTCTTCTGAATAATAAACTCTTTGGGCAGCGTTTCTAGTTCACAGTATGTGAAATATAGCTCAACGCTTAGGGGTAGAGCTCTGACCTTTTGCCATGCCTCACCACATACAGCACAACACCTTACATGTTCGAGTGGCCGACTGAAAATATAGTCATGATTGTTTGATGAGTGTCTCATTTTTAGATGACAGCGGGGTACGCATTGCTGTTTGGGTGGGAAAAACCAATTAGCACGACTTTACCCTAGTCAGCCCGGAGCTGCTATGTGTTAATGAGAAAATCGATAGGACGTGAGTGGTAAGACACAAGTGTGCCAAATGACCCAACGGAAGCCATGCTGTATTTTCATTCAGGGACACTGTATGCTTAACCAGCCATTCTCAGTTTAGACGACCGGCTGGAAGTCGGCGTTGGTTCTGACCAGCAGTGCAAAGATGGTCAGTAGAGGCAGCGTCTGTGACCTTTGGGAGGATCAGCTGGGGTTTCTAAGTTGAGTCAGCTGCAAGGAAATGCATCACCCTGCTCAGAGAGGGGGACCATGGGCCACGTCCCGTAAAGCATTAAACCAGAGGCTTTCATCACATAGTATCTGCGATGTGATGAAGTCCTATAAACACTAGCTGTTGTAGTACCCAGAGATGTCACAAAGGCACCTGCCACTTGTCAACCAAATCACATAGATGCAAAGTGCTGTAAATGCCAAGAAGGGATGGGACGGTCACAGTTGTGGGAAGGCCGTCGGGGACATGCCTGCTAGGGTCTGACCAGAGAGGAAGGGCTGGAGAGAGACAGGTAGTGAGAATGACAGGCATGGAGTTAGCGAAAGACCAGATTCTCTCCAGGGAACCCTTCCGTCCATTAGCCTTCCTTCCCCCAAGTCAAGATCAGAATTGTAAATAATGAAAAATAAGAGCTGGCTATAAGGCAGGCTAGTGACACATTTCGGAGGACTTGGAAAGGGAGGGAGAAATTGGGTGTGGGGGGAATAGGAAAGATTCATGCATATTTTCTTAAGTTTTTTTTATTTTTGAGAGAGAGGGAGGAAGGGAGAGCATAAGCAGGGGAGGGACAGAGAGAAAGAAAGACAGAATCCCAAGCAGACTCCATCCTGTCAGCACAGAGCCCGATGTGGGACTTGAACTCACAAACTGTGAGATCATGACCTGAGCCGAAACCAGGAGTCGGACACTTAACCGACTGAGCCCCCCAGGCGCCCCAGACTTATGCTTAGTCAGGAGAGGATGTTGCTTTCTTAGGAATACAAATTATAGACTCCAGGGGTGGCTTCCTTTGCCCCTTGAAATGATGTCCCTAGATGGCTTCACACATCACGACCCTTTGCTTCCTGAGAAAAAGAGCATGTTTTCTTTTGGGTCCCAGGGGAAAGACATGTACCTGATCCTGGAGAACGACACGCTCAGCCTGGTGGACCCCATGGACCGCACCGTGCTCCACTCTCAGCCCATCGCGAGCATCCGCGTGTGGGGCGTGGGCCGCGACAACGGCCGGTGAGTATCCTGCGGTGCTGCCATCACTCATCCCCTCTCCACCTGCTCCAGTCTTACCTTCACACCAAGCGTGGCCTCGCTGTTGTTGTCCTCGCTGAACATGAAAGGTGACATTAAACTGTCCTTAGAAATGTAAAAGATTAAATAAAGCACATCTCTCTCCTAGTTCATAAACCCTCCAAACCACTTCCCTTCCTGGTTTTTGCCGCTCAAACCTCTTATCAACTCTGGATCCTGTCTTCATGTTCTGCATCTTTCCCCATCTGCTCCTCCTCCTCCTCTGAGTTGCTAACTCACCCAGGCTCTCTGGAGCCCTGTCTCTTTCCCCGCCCCCTCTCTGCAGTCTGGGTTAATCATAGCCATTTCAGAAGCCCTCCTTTTGGTGTCTCCTTAGAGGGCTTGCTTGAAAGGAGAGGTGGTACCGCAAGCTTTAGATCATAAAAGCATGGTGATTAGGAACTTCTGGGGTTTGGGGCTGCCTGATCTTTTTTAACATCTTGATATGTCTGGTCACATCAAAATTCGTGCAATGTTTTTCCAAAATTCTACTGAACATTTGTTATTTACAGCAAGTTTTTCTTAGACGTGTTGTGAATCCTCTGTTCTCCGGGGTGGCTGGAAGTAAGGAAGTTCGCATTCATATTCTAAATAATAAAGTGGTACTTATCACAGACCTCCTACTCGGATACCGTTGTTAAGTAATTGGGCTACATTAAATGCATTCAGCTCTTAAATTATAGTTAACCTTTGGCAGCTCTCAAAGTATCTAAGGGTCTCCTAGCTTTTAGGGATCGGGCAGAGGATGATTTGTTATTGCTTTATTGGAAATGGAGAAAAGCAGCTGAAAATCCCAGATGACAGAAAGATGACTCTCTTGGGCTTAGGGTTCCATTCCGGGGCATTCTGGTGTATTGGGTCGTGTGGTCCTCTCTTAGGGGCTCTGCCTTGGCTTATCCTGGTGGATTTGGTAGTCTTTTGATTCATTTCCAAGTCCCAAGCCAGAAAGAAAAATGGTTATGCACTCTTCAGTCCAAGAACAAGCATTTTTGCTACAACCAAACATAAGAATAAAAGGTTCTCATTCTGCAAAAGAGAAAGTGGAAGTGCCTTCCTCGTGCTGATTGGATAGAGCTTCCTGAGCTTTTGTAACGGAGTGATGAATGGTGACAGCTGGGCCAGGTGCACTGGTGGGGGGAGGGGGGGGAACGAGTGGGTAATTTGTGCGTACACACCTGTCATTCACTTACTATGCCAGAGCTGTAGCACCGCAGGTGATGAGTTGATATGAATTGGTTAAATTTCAAGGAAAATGCCTGATGATGTTTGTTCATCATTAAGAACGTTAGCCTTAATGGAAGGGTGTAGGATGCTCAATCCTTCCCTAGTTCCTGTCCCAAGGTTGTTTTCAAGGCAGGAGTCACAATAAAGATCATTATATGCATGTACAACTAGATGGGGTTGTGAACCTTTCTTAAGATAAAGCCATGAGCAGATTTTTGTTGATGATGTTTTCAGCCTACACAGTTTTTGAAGTTGAGGCCAAACGCCACATGTCAGGGATAAAAAAATATATATTCAAAACTCCAGTTGACAAAATTATTCAAGCTCTGAATCTCAGTTTCCCTCATCTGTCAAATGGGGATCATAATAGGGGCCACAAAGCTTTTGTGTATGTTGTATATATATACAATTGTGTATCTGCTGTCAACTGGCACAGTTAATGTGGTAAATGGTTAATGAAGGTTAGCTCTTGATTCGTGGAGGCAACAGAATACATCTAATTACACTGCTTCCTTTCAAAGACAGGGTGAATATGGGAGGGGTTTATTCAGACCTCAGGGAGGTTTCAAGGACAGCTTATCATTTGATACAGAGGGATGAGGGTCTGTTGCAGACAGGATGAGTTTAGTTTTCCTACAACCTCCAAGGCAAGGAGACACCCCCCCTCCCCGCCTGCTGCCCCCCAATGATAGCAGTGTGAATTCCGCCTCGGTTATGTTTTTTGAAATGTGGGCTCGATTAACCATGTTTTTGAAACCACTTCTTATTCTTACTCGGTGTTAACAGATAAGTGTAATTTAAAAATTCCCTCAGGGCTCCACTTTGGCTGTCAAGGACCTCAAGCTCCTGTACTGGGTTGGGGGCCCTTGAGTTGCATTGCTTTTGGAAGCAGTGAATAAAAAAGTATGTTTGCCAGTGAAAGATTCTATTTCTCCCCATTGGTCCCTTGAGTCTTCATTCCCTAGAAGAAAGGGCTTTTGTATTCCTGCCTTTTTTTTTTAAACTTTCTTTTGCTTTTAATTCTTTTTTTTCTTACAGCAATTTACAAGAGCAAATTCAATTTGTAATGCTGCAAAGGAAAGGGGTTTTCACTTGGCATGAATAAAACATAACAGTGTTTCATTTTGCTTGCAAAAATGAGCCCATTTTGCATTCCTTTGTAACTTTCCTTATGAAAAAAAAAGGAATCTCTTAGGAGATTTCTTTTCTCTCTCTCTCTCTCTCTCTCTCTCTCTCTCTCTCCTTCTCCCTTTCTCTCTCTCTCTTTGTGTTTCTGTCTCTGAATTCTAAAAAGATATGTTTAATGAAATGTGAGGAAGAGACAACACAGTGAATGCAGCCCTTTAGGCGCCCAGCTCAGCACTCTAGGTGCCCAGCAAAGACTTGCTGGTTGGATCTATAACTCAGGAGGCACAGTCCTTGGAAGTTGGGCTCTGTGTTCTCTGGTGAGTAACAAGATAACCATTTCATGGCAACGCCAGTAACGGTCCCTGACATTCATGGACAGCTTACCCGGCACTGACGCTCTGCTATGTGCTTGGCAAGCGGCACTCCTGCGGTTGCGTTCTCTCCCCCTCCCCCTGTAATAATCTGCTGGTCAGTTAGTGGTACCAGGTGCACACAGAAAACCAGGGCAGTATATTCGTTTGCAAGGGCTCTAAGGGGATTTCTTGATGTTGTTCAAAGGAAGAAGAAAAGTGTATTCCAGAGGCTCGAAGGGCGCAAAATCTTTCTTGAAATTCAGAGTGCTTCACTGAGCCATGGAGTTTCTGAATTTATAAAGTTACTCTGGGTGTAGCACTATCTTAAGGCTTTCTAGTGGTTTTGAGTTGCTCTGGAGAAGTTTTCTTAGGGGGTAAGTTTACTTTGGATGAGGAGGTGATCTGGCTGTGACACCCCCCACCGAGCCCCAAGGTTGATTCGGAGAACCCTCTCACCTTGGACGGAGTTGCAGTCACACCGGAAGTTCGCTCTCTGTGGGTTGGGGGTCATTGCTGGACTGGGCTGAAGTGCTGGCCTTATTCTTGAGGGTTGTGCCTGCCTTTATTGTGGTGTTTCATAGAGCCCTTTTGCATTATTGCCCAGGAAAGAGAGAGCTACCTCCTCTCTCTTGGCTGTTCTATCCTTTGGCTCCTTTTGTTTCTTAATTTATTTATTTTGAGAGGGACAGAGACAGCGTGAGTAAGGGAGGGGCAGAGGAGAGAGAAAGAGAGGGAGAGAGGGGGAGAGAGAGAGAGAATCCTAAGCGGGCTCCACGCTGCCAGTGCAGAACCTGACGCAGGGCTTAAACTCACAAAACCTCGAGATCATGACCTGAGCCACAACCAAGAGCCGGATGCCTGACAGACTGAGCCACCCAGGCACCCCTATACTTTGGTTCCTTTTGATCACAGTGAGATAAATATAAGGCTTCCAGACCTCAAGTTTGGCAAAAGGGGTTTCATAAGCCTTGTATTTCCAGCGTAAGGCAGCACTGGGGAGTACCCACATTCACCTGCCCTGCCGCTTCCTGCTGTGGGAAGGAGGGCGTCCGCACAGGTACACGTGGCCCGGGCCTTAGAGCTGGCACTTGGCCCCCGGTGACCGAGACAGACCACCGGAGAGCCACCTCCCTTGTCTCCGTGAGCCTGCCGGCTGTCGTTTGAGGACGGGCAGGAGGACTCCCCGAGCCTGTGTCAGGGGCCCATGCCGACTGCTGGCCCCCGCTCTCTTCTTACTCATCCAGACCCTGGGAAACAGCCTTCCCCCTCTTCTTTCATTCAGGTACCCAAAGCAAGCAAACATAGTTTCTGAACATGAGGGACTTTTAACAGGGATTCCCCTCTTCCCTTGGGGTAGATATGGACCCGCCTTCTGGGAAGGATCTGGGCACACGGATCCCTGCGTACGTTGCCCGCCTGCAGTAGTATCTGCTGATCCCGTCTGCTTCCCGTGAGAAAGGAACCCGGGTGGATGGGATAGTCAGAGGGTTTCAGACCCCATACGTGGTGTGTCCCCCCCCCCGAGTGACGTCTGTAGCCGTGTCTGTGGGGCACCAATGAGGTAGGATGTTCATTCGCTGTGCTTGAGAGGGAAAAAGATTTTAGGGTCAGTTGGGAAACTGGGTCAAACAAAGTGCAAAGAGCCCCTTTCTCTGGACCCTCTTGGAGGTTTTCCTGCGCTGATATTCACTGGGACCCTTTTCTTCATGGAATTACAGTCACATGGAACACACTTTGAAAAATGCTTCTCTGGTCAGTCAACTCATTCATTAAAATTAGTGCCAACACTAGATTGCTGTCTTTGTTTTTAAGAAAAATTGGAGTTACTTTTAATAAGTATCCATAAATGGAGAGCCTATCGGGCGTGCTAGAATCAAGATAATATCCCTTCATAATTAATAGCAGTGACCACAGCTATTGGGCACAAGTGCTTTTTAAAAAGTGCTTTCTTGGATGGGGTGCCTGGGTGGGTCACTCGGTTAGGCGTCCTATTTCAGCTCAGGTCATGATCTCACGATTCACAAGTTCGAGCCCCACATTGGGCTCTGTGCTGACAACTCAGAGCCTGGAGCCTGGTTCCAATTCTGTGTCTCCCTTTCTCTCTCTGCCCCACCCCCACTCACACTCTGTCTCTATGTCTCTAAAAAATAAACATTAAAAAAAATTTTAAGCACTTTCTCAGATTAAATGTTGATCCTGTGATATGATTTATGCTTAGAGTTTGTATTATGAAACCTGTCTTTCTAGAAGATGCTTTATACACATCTCTTTTCTATTTTTGATGAATAATTTCATCAAAATAGATTATTCATGAATTTCCAAATGAATTTAACCTTGACATAATTGTTTTATCTGGTCAAGATCTCAGGAGACTTTTATCTAAAGAATATAGTGAGTCTCAAGTATACCAAATATATTTTTTTTCATATTCTCATCGCTTAGTATAGTCCCACCTGGTTTTAGCCAGCAAGACCCTGCCTGGTCTGAGTTGTTTTAGAAGCCTCTTGTGACACATAGTTCTTCCTCTTGTTTTGCTGACACTGTTGTCTTGTTTTCATTTCTGTTGAAAACACTGCTTAATTTGGGGGTAGGATGGGGGGGCAGGAGGGTCCTGAGTAATACTGGGGTTAATTAATTAAAATATGTAAAACTTTTTTTTTTTTTTTAAATGTTTTATTTATTTCTAGGAGAGAGAGACAGCGTGAGCAGGGGAGGGTCAGAGAGAGAGGGAGTCACAGACTGAAACAGGCTCCAGGCTCCGAGCTGGCAGTCAGCACAGAGCCCGACGCGGGGCTCGAACCCACGAACCGCGAGATCATGACCTAAGCGAAAGTCGGAAAGTCGGACGCTTAACCGACTAAGCCACCCAGGCGCCCCTAAAATATGTAAAACTTTGACTCAGAGGCTTTTAAATTGAAAAAGCAGTTTAGTAGAAACATCTCCCAACCTCTTTATTTAGAGATTAGGGAGCTCAGGACAGAGGGTGTGACTTACCTTAGATGATCCTTCAGGCTCCGACAGCGCAGGGACCAGACTCCTGAGACTTTCATCTGTCCTAATAGGAGGCTCCTCTGTTCATCCTGACAAGAGACGACAGATGGTCTAAAACAACCAAGGGTCGGGAGGGAGGCCCTTGATCTCTATGGCCTGGTCCTTGTCCTTAAAGATCTGGCTTCTTTTTTTTTTTTTTTTTTTTTTTTATTTTTTTTATTTTTTTTTTTTNGCAGACTCTGCACTGTCAGCACAGAGCCCGGTGCAGGGCTAGAATCCATGAACCGTGTGATCATGACCTGAGCCAAAACCAAGAGTCGAATGCTTAACCGGTGAGCCACCCAGGAGCCCCAGATTAGTATTTCATAGAGGAGAAAAAGTTGTAGGTATTATAACCCAGAGCCTAGCTTGGTTACTAGCATGTTGCACGTGCTCTGTAATGATTAGGTGGTTGGTGAATATATAAAAGCCCACTATTACTGCAAATGAATGGGTAGCTACTACTTTTCATACATAAATCTTCACATTGAACCCTTTTACTCAGATGTAATCATCAGAGATTTTTGGCTTCATGGCAAATCCAATGATTGAGAACATAATGTGGCTCCTATTATGATCTATTACTAGTCACAGAACGCTTCTGACACCAAATGTGTGGGTTTTTCACACCAAAAAACTTCTCAAGCTCTCTGCAGATACTAATTCCGGGTGGCCTACAATTTAATTCAACTGTGACACGAACTACCTGGAGTTAGTACAGACGCCCGCAGGCTAAGGGCTGAGCCCTTAAGCCCTCCAGACTGCCCCAACTTCAGCTGCCAGTCACAATTCCAGGGCGCTCATACTCCTGACCGGTCCGCAATTCAGAGGCTCCCACAAGCCCTCCTCAGGTTTGATAATTTGCTGGAATGGCTCACAGAACTCAGGGTAACACTTTATTTACTCTTACCAGTTTATTATGCAGGATGTAAATGAACAGCCCAATGAAGAGATATATAGAGTGAGGTCCAGAAAAGTTGTGAACACGGGACTTTGAGCTTCTGTCCCTGGAGAATTTGGGACACATGACCCTCCTGACGTCTGATGCATTAACCAACCCATATGCTATCTAAACCCTGTTCACTGTTGTTTAGGGTTTTTTATGGAAGCTCCACATGATAGATTAAATCCATTGGCCTTTAGTGATTAACTCAATCTCCCCCCTTCTCCTCTCCCTGGAGCTGGTAGTGGGGCTGAAAGTTCCACCCTTTAATCACCCCTTAGTCTTTCTGGTGACCAGCCCCAGTCCTGAAGGTATCTGGGGGGAGGGAGAAGGCAGCCATAACCTTAGCATAGAAAGCCATACACAATGGAGATTAGGAAAATTTTTAAAGTTATCATGTCAGGAACCAAGGACTAAATCCAAGTATTATAACAAAAGATGCTCCTGTCATTCAGGAAATCACAAGGGTTTTGGGAGTTTTGTACCAGGAACTGGGTCAAAGACCAAATTTTTGGTCGTCTTCTAGTACATTATCACAGTAGCATGGTCAGTTGCCGAGAAGAATTAGAGAACATCACGTGGGACTCAAGAGTTCTCACCTTGTGCGACTAGGTCAAGTGTTCAAGAGCTACAGCAGGTCAAGGGAAGCAATACTGGAGTAGGAATCCCACCCCTTGCAATTTAAACATGAGTCTTCCTGTGCACTGATATCGGGGGGCTCTTAGTGTCCCCGACTGTCCGCCTGCAGTGTGGATCATTGTCAGGATGGCGGAGATGTGGAGGTGGCTTCATAGGCATGTCACGCATTATCCCCAGTAGTACTGTTTTTATTAAGATAATGACAAAACTGTAACCTATTATGAAATATTTAGGAAAAATATAATCACATGGGAAATAATCATCACTTTGGTTTTTTGTTTTTAAATTGTTTTTTGTTTTTAAATATCTAAAATTTGTCCCTTATTGGTTCCCTGTGAGTCTTACTGATGAGCTGATGCCTCCTCAAAAGCTCCCATTGACGTTTAGACACTCCCCCCGCCAACGGCTCCATGTTCTTCTAGCTCTCTTATTAAGCCAGGCTTGGTGTTTAAATATCATAGCTGTGAATTAAATCCTGGGAATAACTTGCATTTGGTGGAGTTATTTTTTAGTAGAGAGCAGTGAGAATGGATGAAAATTGTCCTGTAACGAGTTTTCAGTCCAATCTCTTGGGTCCAGGTATGTCTTGCCACTGTCATACGCCAGCCAGCATGAAGTGTACCAGCTTCTCCCTGGGCCCGGGTGCTGCTCTCCTCCTGCTCACCAGCTTCTCTCTTTAGGCACCCTGCTCTCCTCTTACAGCACACAGCCTGGGTGCAGGTGCCTGTCTTGTATTTCTTTACTAGAACTTCAACTGGAAGTTCTTTCCCTCTAGGCTGGTTCCCAGAGTACCCTGGAGACCTGCTCTTTAGAAAAGAGAAGAGAAAGGGAATCAAAAATAGGAATTAAGACTTAAAACTCAGGCCTTGAAGCAAGGACCACCCAGTTTCTCAGGGTGAAAATGTCTGTGGTTCAGCATCAGGCCGGCAAGGACATGACGGACAGAGAGTAGAAATACTAAATCAGACTTTTGGCCGGATATAAATAAGTGAGCCACATAGTTTGTTCAGAACAGAAAGGCTGAATCTCTCTAAAGGCAGGAATAATCGTTTCGGCTATAAATAAAAGAACACAGTGTGGGTGACAGACTGGATCTAGCACCATGCACATATCTGGAGAAGTTGGGTGGCAAAGAGAGGGAATAAGAAAAATAATAAAACCTAGAAAAATTTGTCATTTGGTCTGATATTTTACATTGAAAATGTGTCCAAGGAAAAGAAATGTTCGAAAGTCCCCGGGGTGGGTAGGTTGGGGGAGGGGCACACAATTATAGGCTCTAAGGAAAGTGGGGTCGGTGGGGAGAGCCAAGGACGGGGCTTACCGACCTGGCCGAACAGATGGTCCGAGGGATGGGGAGGAAGGCAACCGTGAGTAGAGAGCAACGGAACAAGGCTGCCTTCCCCCTCCCCACCCCCAGCAGGAGATTACTTCTCTAGGCCCCGTACCTCCTGAGCCTCTGATTGCGTCTCTAGGTCTAGTCACCACCCTGTATCACCAAGTCTGACTGGCTCCAGCTGCATTGGCAAGAGCTCTGCATTGTTGTGCAGAGCGCTCTGGCCTGTTGGAGATGGTTCTTCCGCAAGGCTCACCCGCCCTTGCTCTGTACTGAGCCGCAGCCCAGGAGGGAGTGGGTCGGGCTGGAGTTGAGAGCCCCTTTGTTACTGGAACATCATTCATGGCTCCCGCCTCTTGATCTTTTTTTTTTTTTTAATTTTTTTAATGTTTTTTTTATTTCTAGGAGAGAGAGAGAGAGAGACAGCATGAGCAGGGAAGGGTCAGAGAGAGAGGGAGTCACAGACTGAAACAGGCTCCAGGCTCTGAGCTGGCAGTCAGCACAGAGCCCGACGCGGGGCTCGAACCCACAAACCACGAGACCATGACCTAAGCGAAAGTCGGACGCTTAACTGACTAAGCCACCCAGGCGCCCCTCTTGATCTCTTATTCCCTTCCTGCCACTCCCCTGGGAGTACCCCCAGTGCAGATCTGTTGGAGACAAAGCCAGAAAAAGAAGTCTCCATCTTAAGCTCAGTAGAACCAAACATCTCTATGTGGGCAGTGAAACCAGGTCTGGCCCAGGAGGTGTACTAACTAGGGAATGACCGGGGGCGGGTACGTTTTGCAGGAATTTTACATGGAGCACCAGCACAGGTAACTGTACCATTTTTTAAAAAGCGTTAATCCCTCTTTGATTACCAAATCTGTGAAATAGATATTTAGCTCAGATCAAAAGTATCCCCTCCCCTCCAGCTCCGGCGCCTCAGCAGCCCTCCTGGCCTGTCCTCTTTTGAGCATAACTGGGGTGGGAATAGGGATAAGAATAAGAGGGCACAATGGGGCGCCTGGGTGGCTTAGTCGGTTAAGCGTCTGACTTTCACTTGGGTCATGATCTCGCAGTTCGTGGGTTCGAGTCCCGCGTCAGGCTCTGTGCTGACTGCCAGCTCGGAGCCTGGAGCCTGATTCAGTCTGTGACTCCCTCTCTCTCTGACCCTCCCCTGCTCACGCTGTCTCTCTCTCTCTCTCCTAGAAATAAAACATAAAAAAAAAAAAATTAAAAAAAAAGAATAAGAGGGCACAAGTCACTCCTAAATCCATAAACAGATATCTGAACTCGAAAAATTCAAGTCCATTTCAACTCCCTTTGAGAGAAGCGTCTCTCCTAATTGCATACACACCACAAGGTCATAGGCAGTGTGGCGGCCCCTAGTTAGCTAACCTAGGGCTGGGCCACCCTTGCTCTTGGTTTAATCGCAGCTGCTGCTAGAATACCAAAACAAATTCGTGGTCAGAAGTGAGAATGTCAGCCACATACCTGACCCCGTTTTCAAAGTCATTCGTACCCCTGTCTTCTGTCTTTGTGCATCCATTCACTTCATTCGCTTGTTTCCACGCACACTTCTGTTCACTCGGTTCCTGCTGGATCCTCTCTGGCGATGGCTTTGCCATCAGCTGCACGAATTGACAACGTGGGGCCCCCCTTACCTTCGCCACCTGCGGGGAGTAGTGAAGCCCTACGGACTCTGCCTCCTTAGTACTTAGATCCAAGTATAATTTTCAGAAAGTTAAAGAAAAAAAGGCCCTCATGTGCAGTACATAATAACAAGCTGGAAACAGTTCAAATCCAGCAGCGGGTGAAAAGATAAACAAAGGGTGGTATATCCATACAGCGAACATCCACTCAGCAGTAAAAAAGAATCAACTACTGATATACATAACTACATAGCTGAACCTCAAAAGCTTTGTGCTGAGTGAAGGAAGCCAGACTCCCGAACCCTCCCACACACATACAAAAAGAGTATATATTGTATGATTTTATTTATATAAAAGTCTAAAAAATGCAAAGTCAACTAATCTGTCATAACAGACAGCAAGTCAGCAGTTACCTGGAGAGGGGTAGAAGGCAGGGATTATAAAGAGGCAACAAGAATCTTTGCAAGTTCTAGATATATTCACTCTCTTGATTATGGTGATAGTTTCACAAGCGTATACCTATATCAGAATTTATCAGATTATATATTTTAAATATATGCTGGTTACTGTATGTCAGTTGTACCTCAATACGGCTGTTTTAAATATAATTTTAAAACTATACAGTGAGTAACAGGTCAAAGATTTTTTTAGCTCAAGATTGAGGGAGCCAGCAGGACACCAAAGCCAGGTCAAAGGAATATACGAAATGTTGAACATCTGCAGAACTGCTGATTAAGCTGTCAGAAAGCACAAGTGCTTTCAAGAATCACAGAGGGACACCTGGGTGGCTTAGTTGGTGAAGAGTCTGATTTTGGCTCAGGTCATGATGTCACAGCTTGTGAATTCAAGCCTCGCCTTGGGCTCTGTGCAGACAGCTCAGAGCCTGGAACTGCTTCTGCATCACTTATCTCTCACTGCCCCTCCCTCATTCGTGCTCCCATGTGCGCGCGCTCTCTCTCAAAAATAAATAAACATTTAACAAATGAAAATAAATAAAAAGAATCACAAAGAGTCTCAAGCTAGATCAATGAAATATATTCACTCACTCCTTTCTAGCCAGGCACATCTTAGTCAAATGGCTGAAACCAAAAGCAGAAAGAAAATCCTAACAGCAGGGGTGCCTGGGTGGCTCAGTTGGTGAAGTGTCTGACTTCGGCTCAGGTCATGATCTCACAGTTCATGGGTTCGAGCCCAGCGTCGGGCTCTGTGCTGACTGCCAGCTCACGGCCTGGAGCCTGTTTTGGATTCTGTGTCTGCCTCTCTCTCTGACCCTCCCCCGCTCATGCTGTCTCTCCCTCTCTCTCTCAGAAATAAATAAAACATTTAAAAAATTAAAAAAATAAATAAATACAATCCTAACAGCAGCCAGAGAAGAGAAAATGTTAAAATAGATGGATAAGTTACATACGACATTGATTAATGTTCTCCTGGCAATAAAATTGTTGCCTGCATTTTTTTGGCATGAAGTTATAGAAATTATTTGCATCTTATTAATCTTCTGTAAATTAACAGCTGACTTCACAGACTCTGAGCCCTAATCACTAGTAAAAAGTAAGTCACAGAAAGATACATTTCCCTGGAGCTGGGCTGTCCAGGGTAATAGCTGCTAGTCATGGTAGCTCTTGATTCCTTGAAATGTGGCTTAGTCTGAATTGAGATGGACTGTCAGTATAAAATACACACTAGGATTTGTGCAAAAAAAAAAGAATGTGAACTGTCTCATAACAGCATTTTATATTGATTACATATTGAATGATAAGATTTTGGACATATGAAATAATCTATTATTAAAATTAATTTCATTTGTGAGGTACCTTGCTGACTCAGTCGGTTTAGTGTATAACTCCTGATTTTGGCTCAGGTCATGGTCTCACAGTTTGTGAAGAACGAACCCATGTCAGGTTCTGCATGGCAGTGTGGAGCCTGATTGTCTGTCTGTCTGTCTGTCTCTCTCTCTCTTTCTCTTTCTCTTTCTCTCTCTCCCTCCCTCCCTCCATCCCTCTGTCCCTCCCTCACTGACCTTTGTGCACACACGTGTGTGTGCATGCTTTCTTACTCTCTCAAAATAAATAAAAATTTAAAAATTTTTAATTTCACTTGCTTCTCTTTCCTTTTTTAAATATATTTTTAAAACTTTTTAGTGTTTGTTTATTTTTGAGAGAGACAGAGTGAGAGCAAGCGAGGAAGACACAGAGAGAGAGGGAGGGACAGAATCCAAAGCAGGCTCCAGGCTCCGAGCTGTCAGCACAGAGCCTGACACGGGGCTTGAACTGCGAACCATGAGATCATGACCTGAGCTGAAGTCAGATGCCCAACCAACTGAGCCACTCAGGCATCCCACCTCTTTCCTTTTTTAAAAAAAATGTGACAAAAGCTAAAATTACCTGTTTGGCTTGCCTTATCTTTCTAGTGGAGAGCACAGTACTAGAGAATTAAGCAACCATTAGGCAGGCCTGTTAAGTAATGCCCCACTGTGACATTGAAAAGGCACACGGCATCCTTTCCCTTTATTTCCCAGTTTGAACTAATTTTTCTTACCACTTCTTACACCCATCTCTCCACCCCCATCCCTAACCCCCGTTCTTCTCCCTGTGTCACCTATTGCTTCCCTCCAAATAACCGGTCAACCTTTCTGACAGGCGAAGGCATGTTCCCTGCTGCTTGCAGGATGAAATCCGGACTCCCTGGGGGGACGTGTCATCTCACCCCTGCCCCCTGCTCCAGCTGCCTCTCCCCAGACTCCCCCTCTGCTCCAGCACGGTGGGCGAGGGCACATACTCGGCCTCAGCCCTGCACTTCCTTACCCTGAGCTGCTCACTTTCTAAAGCCTTTTTGTGAGTGGCAGCTGGGTGGCTCAGTCTGTTAGGCATCCAGCTTCAGCTCAGGTCATGATCTCACAGTTCATGAGTTCGAGCCCTGCGACAGCCCAGAGCCTGGAGCCTGCTTCAGATTCTGTGTCTCCCTCTTTCTCTGCCCCTCCCTCACTCATGCTCTGTCCCTCTCAAAAAATTAAAATAAAAACATTAAAATAAAGAGAGAAATCATTAAAGCCTCTTCATGAAACCTTTATTTTTCCTTCTATTGAAGCAGCCATTCCCTCTTCTGGGTTCACCACTAGAACCTACAGAGACACCCCAGTACCTCTGAAGGAAGCTTTATTTAACTTGTTGATTACATGTGTGTGTACCCACAGGAAAATAAATTTTGTAAGGACAGTTATTAGATTAAATAATTGAATAATTGTCATGTCAATAATTAAATAATTAAAATTATTTTGTAAACCTCTACATTTTTTATAGTCACTGATTTTTCTGTACATTGGTTTTCAAACTGTTGTAACCTATAAGAAATGTCATTTGTGGCATGACCTAATTCTCCTGTGTCTTCTTAAAGTGATTCACATGTAACTAAAAAAGCTTCACATGACAATACTTATCTTCCCTGTGTGTTCTGTTCTTGGATTTTTTTCTTTGGTACTCTATTCATTTAACTTATTTTAACTTTTTTCTTAAAATTTATTTATTTTTGAGAGACAGAGTGAGGCAGAGCACAAGTAGGGGAGGGACAGAGAGAAAGAGACAGAGATTCTGAAGCAGGCTCCAGGCTCTTTGAGGAAGTGTTCAGCACAGAGCCCAACGTGGGGCTTGAACCCACAAACCATGAGATTATGACCTGAGCCAAAACCAAGAATCAGACACTTAACTGACTGAGCCACCCAGGTACCCTGAAATTGTATATTCTTATGAGTGTAGCTTTCTTTGCAGTCAGAGAATATTCTCTCTCAAAGAATTGGTTAATGGTGGGGGCACCTGGTTGGCTCAGCCAGTTAAGCGTCTTACTCTTGACCATCATGATCTCACAGTTTATGAGTTTGAGCCCCGCATCAGGCTCTGTGCTGACAGAGCAAAGTCTGCTTGGGATTTTCTCTCTCTCTCTCTCTCTCTCTCTCTCTCTCTCTCTCTCTCAATTAATTAAATTAATTAATTAAGAGAATTTGGTTAATGGTAAAAATTTCATCCTTTGTCTTGTTTCCTTTTTTGCCAGAAAGTTTCAAGTTAAATTAAATCCTTAACTGCAGTAATTAGACTGAACCAAATGATTGTGGTTTTTTGTGGATGAGAAGTGGTTGAATGTGGCTCAAATTAATATTTAACATAATTGATTTACAGAATTACATCTTCCTTCTATTTAGTTTTAAATTTCATTTTCCTCACTTAAGAACCTATTAGAATGTTTGCTGCTTATTTGTAAACCAGTTAACAGAAACACATGGGATATAAATTTTAGTAATCACAGAGTCCAGGTGTGGTGCCCCATTAATCAATAGGGTGTTTAAAATACAGGTAATTTTCTCTGGTTTCCCTATTTTTCAGTAATTGCCAAACACTATGCATTCTTTAACAGGAGCACTTTGAGGGTATTTTTCCCTCTGTAAAATCCCTGAACAGCTAAAAGAAGAGCCAAGTTAAAAATGTATCTCTACAGTCAGTTAATATTTATTGACCACTCCAGATGACATCTGTGGCTTTCACCATGACTTAGAGAATAACAGTGTCACAGAAGCCGCCTCAGCCCTCACAGCACTTGCTTGGCCGACTTAGCTTTCTTACCACCAGGGATCCCGTGACGAAGATAAGCGGTGATTACTAAAGTATTACATTTAATGGATGGTGTAGAATTTCTTAATACATTTTCCCCCACGAATTCAGTGCCCTAGCTGTGATTGTCTATGCCCCTTTCTTACCTAAAGGAAATATCTTGGTTTATCTCTATATAGCTTCTAGCTAAAGAGTTGCTTTGTCTTTCTTATTGACGTAAGAGAAGCTATAGAGGATATTTATTAAGGAAGATAAAACCTAATCTTGTTCATTAAATTCATTAAGTCAAGGGTTGAAAATAAAAAGGAGGGAAAATTTTTTTTTAAAGATAAGGTTTTAGTACGTCTATGCTGTAGAAATTAGAATGATTCTTTTTTTAAAAAATGGTATATATCTTAAGTCTTTGCATCTTGGGTCACTTTTAATCGTAATGTTGTTAATCATTCTTTCAGGCCTTGGAACCATGATATTAAAACAGATTATTCCAAGGAAGTGTATTAATCAGGACAGGAGGAGAATAGAAATGGCTGTCATCATCCAGAAAGCGCACCATCTTTCTTTTTTTAAGCTTTACAATTATAATTTAACCATAATTG
The DNA here is from genome assembly GCF_008692635.1 of Crocuta crocuta. NCBI lineage: Eukaryota > Metazoa > Chordata > Mammalia > Carnivora > Hyaenidae > Crocuta > Crocuta crocuta. The sequence continues at coordinate 2,885,095 of NW_027529426.1, forward strand.
TACTTGTATATTTTTAAGTGATCCGTGTTGGCTTACTTCATGCCCAAGGCCGCATTATCCTCATTCCCACCTTGAAGTGTCAGGCTATGGGATTTCTTTCCTCCCTCCTTTCTCTGTTGTATGGTCCCATCTACCTCTCTGGGGATTTATTAGATACTTATCTATTGTATCTCCACTATGCACCAGCTTCTGTGCTTGGTCCAAGGATGTAGCTATGAACAAAAGCTTCAGGGTTCCTATCCTCATAGGGTGTATTAGGTAGAATAGTAAGTGATTCTGTAAATCCTGGAAACCCATGAGTCACTTTGTAATATACCTGTCAAGTACTACATGACTTTGCTGTCCCTATGGCTTAGTCTGGGTCCCATCTCTACTGTTAGCCTTTCTGTCACCCTTTGTATCAGTCAGCCCTGGCTAGTTTATGCTGCCATAACAACCAAAGGGCTCAGTGGCTTAAAACAACTCTCCTTCTGCTAAATGTCCAGGGCGGATTGACTGGAGGCACTGCTTTTTATAGTCATTGCCCTCATGCTCCGTCTGAGGCTGATGATACAGTCACTAACTAGACCAGACTATTGCTAGCCATGGTCGCAGGAAAAAAGGATGCACTGACTCTTAAAAGGTCTGCCTGGAAACAACATTTTGCTCACATTCCATGGCCAAAGCAAGTTACCTGACCGAGCCTGACTTCAAGGGGTGGGGAAATACACTCCTGCCCCAGGAAGGGGACCGGATATTCACACCACTGCAGTGCTCTATAATCTATTTTCTCTCTGTGGTCATGTAGGTATAATTGGCACCTAATCTTTTCAAGCTTGTGTTGTTACTTAACGTTGTAGATGTGTATGTCTCCCCAGGAAGAGTATAAATCCAGCCAGCTCTGGTGCCTTACACTTCCTCATATGTGACTCAACATGATGCTCTCCTTATACTAGATGCTTCTGATTGTATCAAGAAGAGAATGACAGGAGAGTAATCAGAACTCGTTCCATGTTTTAATACAGTCCTTTGTAATTTACTGAGGGTCTGTGTACACTATCTCCTTTAATCTTTTCAGAGACTTCCGGAAGGACATATCATGATGGCTTTTACAGATCAGGAAAATGAGACGTAGAACTTTCACACGACTTGCTCAGTACTGCACCCCCCAAAAAACGATTGAGTGTGTCTGAAACCGTGAATCCTAAACCCTGGACCAGTGCTTTTTCCTACTCCTTTCAGCTGTTACTTCGAACACAGCAGTTTTTTCTTGTGTTGAGGATCACACAGGGGACGAGGGAAGGAAGCTGCAGAAAAAGAGTTGCAAGCCCCTGACCAGGATGGGGTACATCCCCTGGTATTTGGATGCCGGCCAGGCTGAGGCGCACACAGCAACAACTCTCAGCTTGTACTCAGTGGGCCGTTGTGTTCATTTCCTGTGCCTGTCGTGACATATTGCCACAAACTTGCTGGCTTGCAACAGAAATGAATTCTCTCACAGCCTGGAAGCCAGGAGTCTAACATCCGTTTCAGTGGGCAAGATCAAGGTGTTAGCGAGACTCTCCCCCTCTGGAGACCCCGGGAAGAATCTGTTCCGGCCTCTTCCAGTTTCTGGTTGCTCATGGCCTTCCCCCCAGGCCTTGCATCCTCTTCTGTGTGTGTGCCCTCTTGGCCTCTCCCTCACAGGGACATTTGCTGTTGGATTTAGAGCCTACCTCCATAATCCAGGATAATATCCCATCTCAAAATCTTCAACTTAATCCTATCTGCGCAAAGATCTTCTTTCCCCGGTAAGGTAATATTTACAGGTCCAGGGATTAGGACCTGATACTCTGGGGACCGTTTCTCACCCTGCCACAGTCGGGTGGGCTGACTCTTTTCTCCCCTTCTCCACTCCTCCATTCTCGTCCCTCACTTCCCCCCTCTCTGGGTGGTCCAGTGATATGGAATCTTAGAAAGACCTTTGGAGGTCAGCACACCCCAGCAGATCGTGGGTCTGCCTCCTCTTGGCTTTGTGACTCTGGGCAAGTTACTCGTTCTGAGCCTTGCTGTCCTCATGTGTAGAGATGGGGGCTTTAGACCCTCTGTGCAGCTTGGTGTGAGAGAATACACGAGAGCAGGCCTGCCAAGGGCACCTGGCAGAGAACCGCCACCTCCCTCGCTGCCCCTCACTCGAGCACCCCCGCCTGTGCACCTACAATGTGGGGCGAAGTGAGCTGGAGGCCGAGGATGCCGCCCATTGAGATTCGCCCATTGAGATTCGTAGAGCACTTCCACCCATTTATTTTTCACAGTGAAGTTAAAAACACACGATGTTTATTAAATAATTAATCATCCTTTCCTAGAAGGGTTATTTCATTTCATGGGTGAGCAGTTTATTGCCTGAGAACTATGTATTCCTCCAAAATGATGTATAACATGATCTAGCATCTACGTTTTTAGACACTAGTATGTTTTCTCTCCCTGCACGTTAAGCTTGAAGGTGGTGTGGTGCATATTCAAACCTTGTTTGTTTTAAGAGACACACATGTGCATGGTGGAGCGACCTTGTCTTCTTCCATTTCTAAAGTAGTATGTGGAAGCTGATGTGCCAAATGCACGTGAGTTCCAGTAGATTTTTGTGTTCACTGAGTATTTAGTAACAAATACCTTCACAGCATTAAGGCCTATGAAGAAAAATAAGCAATTGTGTAACTGGCAAGGAACCTAATACAGTGGTATAAGCCGAGAAATATCAAAGCCATTTTTTCCCCTCAAAAGCCTGTGTGATTTCGTATACGTTCCTTGTCTACAATCTAAAATTTTGGCCGATTTTGTTTATAAAGCAGTCCCTTCAGACATTTGCCTTATTTTTAGGCAGGAGAGTAAGTAGAGGTTACTTGAAATCTTTATA
>NW_027529426.1:2887974-2926870 GCF_008692635.1 Crocuta crocuta
ATATATATATATATATATATTTACATTTATTTATTTATTTTTGAGAGACAGAGAAAGAGAGCACAAATAGGGGAGGGGCAGAGATAGGGGGACACACAGAATCAGGCAGGCTCCGGGCTCTGAGCTGTCAGCACAGAGCCCGACGTGGGGCTCAAACTCACAAACCGTGCGATCATGACCTGAGCCGAAGTCGGACGCTTACCAGACTGAGCCACCCAGGTGCCCCTATTTATTTTTGAGAGAGCAAGGGAGAGAGAGAGAAAGACTCCTAAGCACGCTTTGCACTGTCAGCACAGAGCCTGATACGGAGCTCAAACTCAACGAACCCCAAGATCATGAACTAAGCCAAAACCAAGAGTTGGACGCTTAACTGACTGAGCCATCCAGGTGCCCCACACCATCTTTGACCTAATGACATTAGGGACCTGAACTGCTAGCGTGAGAAGGGCCAGGAGACCAAAACCGGCTTGTGCAGAGTCTGTCATCCACTAGTCAACACCTGCCACAGACCTGGGGCAGGAGAGCACACACATAACGTAGCATAACTGTTGATGAGTGATTATTGGAATGTATTTCATCTAGGCTTTACCCAGTCAGATCGTCCAAGTCCTCATATAACTAACTTTGAAGCAGAATCAGACCTGTAAAAACAGAGGACAACCTGATGGTTGCCAGAGGTGGCGGAGGCGGCGGGGAGAGACTGAAGGCAAGTGTGAGGGGCAGGCTTTCCATTGTGGAATGAACGGTCACAGGGAAACAAGGAAGGACACAGGGAATATAGTCAGGGGACTGTACCAGCACTGTGTGGGGACAGATGGCCTTGTGGTGCACATAGCAAAATGCATAAATGGTTTGAGTCACTTTTGTACACCTGAAACTAATGTAACACTGTGTGTCAACTACATTCAAATTTTAAAAAAATGTAACCTATATACAGGAAAAGTAAAAATTGAGAGGAAAAGGCTTAAATGTTGGGTATTCTCAATACCTACCATCATATCCGAAATTTAGTAGTTTACTGATAAATACTTGTTGAAGGAAAAAAGAAAGGGGAGATTCGTTGGCTGGAAAACTGACCATGGCTGCAAGGAGACAACTTGTGTTTAGGACCTGATTGTGAATCAGAAGAGCTGAATTTGTAACGACTCCTGGCACAGAGCGGTATACAGTGTTCAGAATGAGCAAGAACACCTGGGGCATTTCGTTTGTGGATAAACAGCATAAATGTAGTGTTTGAATATTGAGTGTTTGGGTTTGCATTGTCTAACAACAGACACATAGCACTTGCAACAATGTGGCCTTTTGTTTTGTTTGCCACACCTCTGGAAGAAATCAGATGGGTTTTCAAGATTTGGGGTCGCCTGGGTGACTTAGTCGGTTAGGCGTCCGACTTTCGCTTAGGTCATGATCTCGCGGTTCTTGGGTTCGAGCCCCGCGTCGGGCTCTGTGCTGACTGCCAGCTCAGAGCCTGGAGCCTGTTTCACAGTCTGTGACTCCCTCTCTCTCTGACCCTTCCCCGCTTACGCTGTCTCTCTCTCTCTCTCTCCTAGAAATAAATAAAACATTAAAAAAAATTAAAAAAAAAAAAAAGATTTGAATCCCAGCCCTGCCTGCCACTTACTATGTGTGTGTTCTTGGGCAAGTTACATCACCCTCTCTGAACCTCAGTTTCCTCATCAGGTACTTACATTGCTTACCTCCTAGGAGTAAGTGGGTTACCCTTGCTAAGAATTGAGGGCAGCGTCTGGCACATACATAGTACAGTTGCCCGGTGGCCCTCTGTCCATACTAGCCTTCCTCTCCTGGCCTCTGACCCCTGCAGGCTATTTCCAGGCTGTGCCTGGGTTTGGCCACTGGGAGGCGCTGAAGGAGTGAAAAGCCAACCAGGGTTCCTCTCCGTTCTGGGCTTCCTGGCTGTGTCTTCTCAGGACTCAGCCACCTGTCTCCCGTTTGCTTTTCAACTCTTCCATTACTCAAATCACCAGTTCCATGAAATTCCCTGTTTGTACTGTTTGTAGCGGTTTTGTTTTCCTGGTTGTGCCCTGACTGATAAGGACGAGGCACCCATTTACCACCATTATTATTGTTGTGGTCATTGGTGCTGCTGTTGGGTTCTCATGGGAAACTGAGGTAACATGTTACTCAAGAGGTAACAGTGAACTAACCGGAATCCCACTGTTGGTGTGTAACAGACCCCAGCATAAAACCGTTTCATTAAATCTCTCCTTCTCCCAAGTCTCTGGATGGGCTGGTATGTTCAACTCTAATTAATCTGAGTTTTCAGTGCTTTGTGAAAGGAGTCGCTCCCTTCCTGGATTCCCACATATTGGAAGATACGTCTACCTGGACATGTGCTGAGGAAACAGCCATCCTAACTGCCGGTGACTACTTTGCAGTCATAAACTATTAGGTTAGGACTGACCTCACGTCATGCAGTTCAACCCCACTGGACGTGTGGGTGTAAAGATCATTGATTACAAGCAATAGAGAACAGTTCGAGTTATCTTAAGCAAAGGATGATTTGGTTGTCCTTTCGAACCCAGAATCTGAAGTAATGTCATGATGTATTCTTGGTTTCATTCTTTTCTCTGCCTCATCTGAGAAAAAAATGACCATTCCTCTTCTAGCCAGTCTTAGAGTGTAGTCTCTCAATTCCAAATTCCTGAGGGAAGAGACTCACCCGGCGTAGACCAGGCATCCACCATAGTCTAAATGAACTGGCCAGGTTCATTTCATGCAAGATTCCAACAAGGAGCCTGCCGTTGCACGTGGATTTGGGTGGTTGTGGTGGTTCCCAGAAAGGGGGGGCCAGCACAGATAAGCCAACCAGCAAATATCCATTCTAGAGCTCATTTCAGGCTTAACTAATCATCATGGGAATAGCAGTGGCCATATTTGCGCCACATATGGTGCTAATTACACTATATCTGAAGGTGTCTGTTTTATTTTAATTCTTACAACAGGCCTTAAGAGGCAGGTGTTGTTTACCTTTTACAGATGAGGAAAGGCCAAAGGGAAAATTACACATTTGTATAATACAAAGCTGCACAAGCGAACCGAAACATTACGGGTCTTTGCTTCTAATGGTAATTAAAATATATCAACTCTGAAGGGTAACACTGGTCAGCTCATGCTGATCAGAAGTTTTGATTGGTGGCTGAGTATAGCTTTTGACAGAGAAAAGCAGTGGAAGTACAAATCAATGTCATTTATTATTTGTATGAGAAATGCATTTTAAAATAAGAGCTCCTTGGTGGTGAAAAATAATAAAGTGGCCCTTTGATGGTTAAAAGGATCGATTTTGGTCCAGCCCCCAATCTTTGAAAATAAGGAATTTTATTTGAAATAAGTAATTTAGGTTCTTTGTGAGAAGTCCCTTCAACTTCTAAGATGATTCAGAGTTCAGAATTACTGATTCAGTCTGACTATATCAGGAGTGTTTAAATATACATTTTCACTCAATTAATAAGTCATGAATTCATTTAATTTACATCAGTGCACTCAGAAATCATCAAAGTAGACTTTGAGCTATAAGCATTTGCTTCTCTCCTTCTGGTTAATCCTCACACATCGAACACGTCATGTTTTCCCAAAATTCTAAAAATGGGATTGCTTACCATTGAAATTGGCCATTGGATTGTTGTGGTCCTAAAGACAACTTATAAAACTTGCTTAAATGATATAGTCTCCCCCCCTCTTTTCCTCAAAATGTTTTCTACGTGAGTGGAGAGAATGGAATCTACAATCTAAGAGACCCATGATGCTCCAGCTGGAGACACGTCAGAATGAACTGTAGGTCTTCAAAAAGCACCAACAGCTGAGTCCCGGCCTCACAGCTTCTGAACCGGATGTCTGGGGTAGGGCCTGAGGACTTGCATTCCGAACAAGTTTCCAAGGTGAATTTTATCTATAGACCACACTTTGAAAACCACTGCTCAAGACTGAAGACTCTAGAATCTGCTGAGATGAGGCAAGAATACTTTCAGTCTTGCAGCTTTATGAGGAAGCAATGGGGATGGCAGATTTAAATAATGAGTCTGTTCAGGGGCGCCTGGGTGGCTTAGTCGGTTAAGCGTCCGACTTTTGCTTAGGTCATGATCTCACGGTTCGTGGGTTCGAGCCCCGCGTCGGGCTCTGTGCTGACTGCCAGCTCAGAACCTGGAGCCTGTTTCAGTCTGTGACTCCCTTTCTCTCTGACCCTCCCCTGCTCACGCTGTCTCTCTCTCTCTCCTAGAAATAAATAAAACATTAAAAAATAATAATAAATAAATAAATAAATAATGAGTCTGTTCAGTCAGAAGGGGCCACTTCTTACTAAGAGTCCTGTCTGGAATATATGAGCTTCCTTTTGCTGAAAGGGAAAGATAATTCACAGAGGAGGATATGATCATGAAGCTTCAAATTCAGGGCCCCTTTGCCTGAGTGGCTCAGTTGGTTAAGTGTCCGACTTCAGGTCATGATCTCACTGTTCATGGGTTCAAGCCCCACGTCGGGCTCTGTGCTTACANAGTGAGTGAGCAAGGGACAGAGAGAGAGCAAGCCTCACCCGAAGCGGGACGCAAGCTCACCCAGATATAGATCTGGAACTCCCGCACCACGAAATCATGACCTGAGCCAAAGTCAGATGCTTAACCCACTAAGCCACGCAGGTGCCCCTCTCCTGTTTTTTAAAGATCACTAGTTTGCTCGGGTCTGTGAACATTGTAAAACTGAAGTAAGCTATAAGAGTTTCAGGGGACCCATCAAAAGACAGTTCGCCTATTTTTCTTAAAAGGGAAGATGAAGAGTTGCCTGGTTGGCTCAGTTGGTTAAGCATCTGACTCGATTTTGGCTCAAGTCATGATCTCATGGTTCGTGAGTCAAGCCCCATGTCCAGGTCCTCACTGACAACACAGAACCTGCTTGGGATTCTCTCTCTCTTCCTCTCTCAGCCTCTCCCCTACTCTCTCTCTCTCTCTCTCTCTCTCAAAATAAATAAATAAACTTTTTAAAAAGGGGGTATCAATCATGAGCCATGAATAGCATTTCTGTAAGCATTCTCATGTAAGATTTTGTGTGCACATAAGTTTCCACTTCTTCTAGGTAAACACCCAGGAGTGGGATTACTGGGTGGTGTGGGAATGGGATGTTCACCTTTCTAAGAAACCTCCAAACCACACTGTGAAGTAACTCCCAACTCACGTTCCCAGCAACAGCGGAAGAGCTCCGCGTGCTCAGCGACCTCAGCTGGGCTTTGTGTTGCCAGGTCTTTGTGGGGTTTGGTCGCTGCTATTTTCAGCACTCTAAAATGTGTGACACGGTAACCCGCTGGGCTCTGAACCTGCACTTCCCTAATGAATAAGGACGTTGAGCATCTTTCCTGTGCTTATGAAAACCATATATCTTCTTTGGTGAAGTATCTGTTTAAGTTTTTTGCCCATTTAAAAAATGGGGTTGTTCTTCTTTTTATTGGCCTTATTTATAATTCCTCCAAACTGGAAACAATGTAAACATCCACCACTGGTAAATGATAAACACATTATGGGGCATCCATTCAATGAAATTCTCAGTGGTAAAAAGGAATGAAGCACAGATACACAGTCAACAATTATGCTAAGTAAGAGAATCAAGATTCCAGAGCTACACATAGTTTGGTTCCATGGATGACATTTGAGCAAAGGCAAAGCTCTAGGGACAGAAACTAGACCAGTGATGGACCAAAAGTGATTGCTCCTGCCCCCACTTTCCCAACTGTAGGTGTAATATCAGTTTAAGCTTTAGTTTCTCTTTTTTTCCTCTCCTTTTCTTTTTTTCTTGTATTTCGAGAGAGAGAGAGAGCACATGTGTGCTAATAGGGAATGGGCAGAGGAAGAGAGAGAATCGTAAACAGGCTACAGCCTAACGCAGAGCCCAGCCTGGGACTCCATCGGGTCGAAACTCGATAACATCAGAGCTCAATAGTGAGATCATGACCTGAGTCAAAATCAGGAGGCAGACACTTAACCATCTGCACCACGCAGGTGCCCCTGAGCTTGAGTTTCTAATACAGAAACACAAACATGATTTTTGTCTAATTTTAATCGTGGAAGTTGCCAGACAGCAGGCATTTCCCTTGGCTCTCCGTTTTCATTCCTGAGTAGACATGGAGACAGCCAGCTCTCTTCATCCCCGTGCATTTAGGGCCCCTGTGCCTCCCTGCAGTTTTACCTGCCAAGGGGTTGCATAGGGAGATGACTGAGGAGATGCACTTTAAGAATTGAGTGCTGGGCTGATTCCAATAGGATTCTGAATCATAAAGGGTAACGATTGATGTTCATCCCCCACTCCCAGCGGCTGGGAACAAGAGAACTATTGGGTGAAGTGGGGTGAAGAAGGATAAGTCAATTTCTTCATAGTACAGTGAATGCCAGAGAAATGCCCACTGTCTTTGGTCTCGTGGGAGGTTCTGTCTGCTGAATATTACATGCAGAAAATGAGCTGTGCTCCCTGACGAGGGCTTGGAAATGTCTTCCATTTCCAAGATTTTTGTTGTACACATCCATTATAAATAGCCTTTGCATTTTATAGGGCAGAGCATGAAGAATTCAGGCCATTCGACAAGAGAGTTGGGTTTTGTTTTGTTCTGTTTTTTCAAAAATTTCATTAGAAGATGCTGTAGTCAAACCTGGAGGATTTTTAGAATAAAAGTTACATCCGTATGTGAGTGCAAGCAAAGCTTCTGCTGTATCTGGTGTTTTGTGGGTGGTGGAGGTTTTCATTTAAAAATTCATGTTATGGTTTCCTGTAAGAGCAACCTTCAGGTATACAGTCCTTTAAAATAAGTTGGGAAAGATTACTCTTGGTGCACAATTCCCTGGCTTTTGTTGTTTGAGTTCAATGTAGATCCGAGCTTACATTCCTTTTTGCTGTTTATTTATCCTTGTGGCCATTGTTGGGCAAATATGCATCTGGTTTCTTGACACTCCAAGTAGAGTCTCTGGACTAGAGCACCTGCATCACCTGGGAGCTTTAAAAAAATTTTTTGTTTAATGTTTATTTCTGAGAGACAGAATGTGAGCAGGGGAGGGGCAGAGAGAGAGGGAGACACAGAATCCAAAGTAGGCTCTAGGCTCTGAGCTGTCAGCACAGAGCCAGACATGGGGCTTGAACTCACAAACAGTGAAATCATGACCTGAGCCAAAGTCAGACACTTAACCAACTAAGCCACCCAGGTTCTCCTCAGCTGGGAGCTTTTTAGAAATGCAAGTCCCACCCCAAACCTACTGAATCAGCACTGGCATTTTAACAAGCCCCCAGAGGATGCATTTATTTACACATGGAAGCTTAAAAGGTACTGATCGAAGTCAGGGTCCTGCACAAACATACCACCTGCTTTATTGATAACCTTGTTGGGATTGTGTGTGACCCCCAGAAGTGCACCGTTGGTTTCTCCTGATGTCCATGTAAGTGTGAGCGTGGGTGCATGCCACTTTACTACAATGAAATTAATTTAGTATGTGCTCTCTGCTGAGCTAGGCACCAAAGATACCAAAACCAAATAAGGTATAGTTGAGCTTCCAGGAGCTCAGAGTCTAGTTGGGGACACAGAAAAAGCCACAACATCATATTGTCCATTGTCTTTATCTATGTTATTTGGCTTCTTTCATCCACACAATTCCAGTCCCCTTCTCTGGAAACATCTCTCAGCATATATAGTCCATTGGCCACCTGCCTCTACATTCTTCAGGTACCTATATAAAAAGAGCAGGGGTCACCCCAGACCTACTGAGTCGTACTCTTCAGGTGAGCCCTAACATCTTTATTTTAATGATTATTATGCCCATTATAATTTCAGAACCACTGACCTAGGGGCTTCTTTGATATACTTTGTAATTATGCAGTGTGGTAACAAAGGAACGTTTATTTATTTATTTATTTATTTATTGAGAAAGAGAGAGAAAGAGAGCAGGGGAGGGGCACAAAGAGAGGGAGAGAGAGAATCCCAAGCGAGTCCGCACTGTCAGCACAGGGCTCATCTCGAGATCATGGCCTGAACTGAAATCAAGAGTCAGACGCTCACCCGACTGAACCACCCGATGAATGTTTAGATACAACTTCAAATATTTAAGGAATCATCTGGGGTTTTCGTTATACTAAATTCAGGGAGAGTTGCTAGTGGCCTCCAAGTTCAAAGCTGCTTTTATCTTAGGTGAGACAATGTAAAGATCTTTGTGGACAGTACTCAAGGATTGTTTGAATTCATATGTGTGTATTTCCTAGCAGCATATTTTCTGGTAGCAAATGAAAATGCTTTGTTCTATAATGAGTTAACAGTGTGAACATTGTTATGACAATCCTGTGACTTTCTTGTTTAATGTTTATACTCATCTAATCAAACAAATTGAAATTGGATTATGGCCGTTGCACATTATAGCAGTTATTATCCAGTTTAAATGCAGGTCTGAAGGAAATAAAATTGATTTTTCTATGCTACTTGGGGACATCGTAGGTTATTAGTGTGCTGGTTGAATTTTCAATTAGGTTTGTATGGAGGAGAGAAAGATTAGTAGTTGGGTTTTTTCTATTTTTTTAATGTATTATGTAAATAAACTGTAATATTTCATTCTAATTAGGGAGTCAGATGACTTTTAAAAGTTTGGTGATCTGCTTCCGTACTTTTATTTAAAGCATGTCAGGCTTTTAAAGTGTGTAATAATTTTCAGGAACACTTTTATTTTTAAAAAGAAAATAACAGAGTTGCATGCCATGATAACACTCAGTTACTACGGTAACAGCTACCTTATTTTTCAGGGAGTGAACTGCAAAATGTACCAGAATTTCGCAAATGGCTGAACCTTTTTATAAACTAAACGCTTTTTTTTTTTTTTTAATTGCCTTCATTCTGTAACTACCTTTTGTGTACCTGCTCTGTGTAAGCACCATGCCCGACACTCGGGATTCAGAATTGATCTAATCCAGGTTCTTCACAGAAACAAATGTTTCAGTACCACTGACTGCTGGGAGAGCAGGGCGACGAGCCATAGAAACACAAAGGCAAGAATGACGAGCCCTGGGGAGTAGGAAAAGGCGTTATGGAAGAGCTCATTTTTGATCTGGACCTTGACTCAGGAGTAAGAGTGGACAAAATGAAAATTTATTCTTTAAATTGTAAAGGCATTACATGTTCATTACATGCTCATTTTAGAAGTACCTATAGGGGCACCTAGGTAGCTCAGCTGGTTAAGCATCCAACTCTTGATTTTGGCTAAGGTCGTGATCACATGGTTCATGAGATCGAGCCCAGCATCAGGCTCTGCACGGACAGTGTGGAGCCTGCTTGGGATTCTCTCTCTCCATCTCTCTCCCCTTCCCTGCCCTCCGCCACTTCTCTCTCTCTCTCTCTCTTTCTCTCTCTCAAAATAAATAATAAATAAATCTTAAAACAAAAATAGTACCTATAGAAAAGAATTAATTTATTAAATGTGATCCTTAGCACTAACTGTGTATCAAGAAATGTGCTTGATGCTGAAAATACGATGGGGAACAGTCTACAAGATCAGTTTTAGGTTCATTAATTCACTAGAAAAACTCACAAACTATTACACTCACTGTGGTGGTTTGTTACAGCTAAAAGATACAGATTAAAATCAGCTAAGAAAAGAGTTGCACAGGGCGGAGTCCAGGAATTTTCTGAACAGGGAGTCTTAGGTGTCCTCTCTCTGTGGAGTCATGGACAGCATAACTTTTCCAGCAGCGATGTGTGACAGTAGGCACAAAATATTGCTGACCAGGGAAGTTCATCTGAGCCTTGGTGTCCAGAATTTTTATGGGGGTTCTGTCACATAGGTATGGTTGGTGACCCATGTGATTGACCACAGTCTCTAGCCCCTCCAGAAGTGGAATTGATGCCGAGTAACCCAAAGCCCCTCACTAAGCCATATCGTTAGATGATCTAGTGTGACCCAAGGCCCACAGGCAAACAAAAACACTAATGGTAGGCATGACATTCCATAGTCTTAGAGATTACCTCCAGAAGCTGAGGGATAAGGCCAGACCTCTCTTTGGTCAAGGTTGAATTCTCTACTATGCAGAAACAAAACCAGACACTACAATAAGTGTGTAAGACTCACCATAAAGTGAAGGAGAAGAGGACCGTAAAGAAAATATCCGGGATGCTGGGGAACGGGGGTCTGGGGGGTAGGGGTATGGAACTGCCAGTCAGGATGATTTTCCCAAGGAAGTGGACTGAGATATGAAGGGTTAGCCGGATGAGTAGTACGGTGAAGAGCATTTCCAGAGGAGGGAACAGATGGTGCAAAGCCTCTGAGGTGGGAAATAGTTGGGTATGTTCCAGAAACTGAAAGAAGATGAGGCTGGGGCAGAGAGAAGAAAGAGAGAACGGGATTGCAGCATTGATTATAGAGAGAATAAGCACCAGATCTCAGAAGGCCTCAGAGACCCTGGAAATGATCATGGACTGTATGTCTCCAGTCAATGGAAAGCCACTGGAGGGTTTTAAAGCCTGAGCATGGATGCTCAGGTTTGTGGTTTGTTAAAGGGACACACGTGTGGCAGCTGTGAGACTAACCAGTCAGGGATGAGGGTTGAAAGACTGCTTTAACCATCTAGATGAGAGAGGAGGGCGGAGACAGTGGGGTTGGAAGGAGGGGAATGAGTTTGAGAGAACAGTGGCCAGTAGAGTTGGCAGGACTTGGCAAGTGTGACTTCTCTGCCAGCAGACCCTCAGCCGTCACACTGTGTTGTCACCTTCGGGCATCTGGCAGCTCTTTTGTTTCTCATTTGTTGTTTCCACCCTCCTATAGGCAAGTAACCAAACGCAGTAGAAATGTGTGTAAGGAAAGAAGGGCAGCCTCGGAAGGGGTGACAGGTGCGATTCTGTGAAATTAGCTCATGTCTCCAGATTTGGTGATGCCTGTTCTGACTGCTAAACCCCAAGCCCCAGACTCACCCCCACTTCCAGTGGAGGCTGTGTTCCAAACAGTTGTGGTTGCCAGAGCAGTTCATTGTAAACAGCTTTTCTAAATAGCTGACAAATTACTGGTCATAGATTCAGATATGCCATGAGTTAAAACATGGCCCCTTGAAAAACAACTGATGACCAGAAAAGCCTACAATAGAATTGTCAGCACAGAGCCCGGCATTTAGGAAAAGCTTAATAAATGCTGAACAAATGAGTAGATGTTTAATCTGCTTTTAAAACATGAACATTAAAAGAGTTTCCAGTAGGGGCACCTGGGTGGCTCAGTTGACTGAGTGTCAGACTTTGGCTCAGGTCATGATCTCGCGGTCCATGAGTTTGAGCCACTCCCATCAGGCTCTGTGCTGACAGCTCAGAGCCTGGAGCCTGCTCTGTGTCTCCCTCTCTCTCTCTGCACCTCCCCCGCCAGCTCTCTTTCTCTCTCTCTCAAAAATAGAATAAACATTTAAAAGAAAATAAAAGAGGTTCCAGTATACCTGTAGTGTGTTTTACTAAACCCAGATAAGACCTCCTAGTTGCATACAGTCTTGATTTTCTTGTGTGTATTTTGTGGATTATATTCCTTTCCCTGTAAAAAAAAATATATATATAATAAAATATGAAATATTAAAATATAAATATTATATAAATAGCAGAAAACACGGTTGATGCCCCCTGCCTATTCCATTTGCTTAAATTGTCCAATCATCTTGCCCAGAATCAATGAGAAGAGGAAGTACTTTGAGTACACACAGAATATAGACAGTAAGAGACCTTGGATTTTCCTTTCAAACTCTGTTTTAGTCAGTGACTGGCCAGCCTTCATTTAAAATGCTGTCACTTAGCCAACTGGACACTTTCCTGCTTCTGTGTATGGGGCAGGGGGGTTCTCAAGAGATGACAGCGTTGGGATGCCAGTGTCATCTTGGAGCAAGAAACCAAAAGTGCCTTAAGACATGCCGGGATTGGAGAGGTGTGTAGGGGTGGATTACTTACTGTTAAGTGTTTCCTGTAAATCGGCAGGGCATCTGTGAAAAGTACCTTCCAGCTCAGTTCAGCACTCGCTGCCTGATTTATCAAACTACAGTTCGGACCTGCTTTGTCTGGACATTGCAAAGGCTTTCTGGCTGTGGGTTGCGATGCTCCCTCCCCTCCGGCTCCCCCGCACCCGCAGCAGGGTTCAGGTAGGGTCTGTTAGGAACCAGAAACCCAAGCCGAGGACTTCAACTTTCTAAAGCCGTTCAGCGGGATCAGAATGAACTTCCCAAGTCCTGCGTGTCCAAAATGGAAATGGTCGTCATAGAACGGGAGGGCTTGTTGGGGATGGAGATTTTCTACCCCCCTCCACCCCCATGCTTGCCTTAGGCCCGATCTCTGGCAGCTGGAAGCCCTTGGCAGGGGCACCTGCTGGGCACACCTGGCGGGAGGGGGGCGGAGAGGGAGGGGCGGCTCCTCCCCTGCAGCCAATGGGCGGCGGCGGCGGGCGGCGGCGGGCGGAGGGCGCGGGCANACGCGCCGCTGCTGGTTCAAGCGGCCGCGGCCGGCCGGCTGCTGTGGACCCCGCTGTCCTCGTCCCAGCGCGGGAGGCCAAGGTGAGAAACGTGGGGAACGGGCGGCGGGCCTTTGTCTGCAGGTGCGTGCAGAGGTAACGAGCCGCGTCCGAGCCCGAGCTGGCTCGCGGAGACAGCGAGGCGGGCCCGGGAGACCCGCGGGACAAAGGCTGCACCCTCCTTTCTCCCGAGTCAAGTGCCTGGTCGTGGGCAGCTGGAGGGCAAAGGAGGGGTCTTTCTGCCTCGCTGGAGAGAAGGGTGAAGATTGTATGAATTGGAGGGGTGGATGGGGACGCAGGAGGCTTTTGATCCCAATCGAGGGACGCAGCAGAAGCTGTTCAGTGGTGGGCCGTTTGGAGGCTCTGCTCTGGGCATTCCTCTTGTGGCCAGTGCTGTGACTGAGTAAATGAGTGTATTCATCTCACATGCCCTCTGGTGAATCCACATGAACGCCTTCCTGTCCATTAGAAGTGAAATATAATTGCAGGATCTTGATAATCCAATTTTTGGATTAAAAGCAATATTGTTTGGTGTACAAAGACTGCATTTACAATAATTTTAGTTATAGGACTTTGAACATCTGTGTGACTTCCATGTGACAAAGTTTTCAGGTTCCCAAAATGTGGAAAATCAGCCAACCTATCACCTCCTTGCTCTTGGCATTGAAAAAGGAGGTTTTTTTAATAAAGAAAAACATGATGTAAATAGTGCATACAGCATTTGATTGGATTCTCAGGGAATCTGTGCCTTCTCTCCCCATTATCTGTTTCCCTGTACCGGTACTGTAACCACGCACATCTATTGATTCCCTAATTAATATGTGGTTGTGAATCTTCATTACTGCCTTGGGTGGGAGAAGGCGGAGGCGCAGACAGTCCCATTAGTCTTTTTCTTTCTTTTTATAACTGCAGCTGCAGTCTGGCTTGACTCGAATCCTGAATGGTGGGTTACGCCTGCTTTCCTCATATTCTCTTTTTGGGTTCTTTAGACATTGGGCAGGTTCCCCTCCAGCCTTACTCAGACACAAAAGCAGTTTGCAAGTTTTCTCCTTAAAGTTCGGATCTTTGCCACTGCCTTTTAGTTGGTCCTGCTTTGTGAAAGGAATTATTTGGTGTCCTGAAGCCCTTTGCAGGGACTTAGAAGCATAACATATTGTGAAGAAAGCCTTAAATTCTTAATGAAAATTTTGTCCATAATTTTGGGGTTTTTTTAAATGTTTATTTATTTATTTTTGAGAGAGAGTGAGCAGGGAAGGGCAGAGAGAGAGAGGGAGAGAGAGAATCCCAAGCAGGCTCCACACTGACAGCACAGAGCCCGATGTGGGGCTCAGTCTCACAAACCATGAGATCATGACCCGAGCCGAAATTAAGAGTCAGACGCTTAATTGACTGAGCCACCCAGGTGCCCCTCGTCCATAATTTTGTAAAAGTTGTTGGTGGCTGTGTGTCCAAAATGAAATGTGAATAAGAAGCTTAATAGGGGAAGGACTTTCCATAAGGCATCAGTCCTCATTGTCGAAGAAGGTAACATCGTTCTTGGCTCAGCAGTAAGTGAGGCTCAGGATGAAGGCACAGGCTACATGCTGGGTGGGTCAGGAATCCCACCTTTCTGGCACCTGGTGCTTTAATGAGTTCCTCTATCATTCTAGTGAGTCCTAGCTTTTGAGCGATGGGGATTATTTATTTAATAAGTATTTATTGAACATCTGCTATGTCCTGGGCATTGGCGCTAGTGATTAAAATGGGAACTGCAACAAGTACCTTCTTGCTCTTTTTTTTTTTTTTAAATATNCACCCAGGCGCCCCACCTTCTTGCTTTCTTAGCGCTCACATAATGCTGTCACAGGATTAGAACTGGAGCACATCTGGGGCGCCTGGGTGGCTTAGTTGGTTGGGCATCCGACTTTCACTTAGGTCATGATCTCACGGTTCGTGGGTTCGAGCCCCGCGTCGGGCTCTGTGCTGACTGCTAGCTCAGAGCCTGGAGCCTATTTCAGAGTCTGTGTCTCCCTCTCTCTGACCCTCCCCTGCTCACGCTGTCTCTCTCTCTCTCTCTCTCTCCTAGAAATAAATAAAAATAAAAATAAAAAAAAAAAGAACTGGAGCACATCTAAGGAGTAATGTGGTAACCCTGAGACGAGCCAAGAGGATGTTGCTGCTGGCTGCTGCCTTGGAGGCCAGCTGAGCCCAGGGCTGTAGGTGCACACAGGTGGGGCCAAGGTCACCTCCTTGCTAAGGGTGTAGGTATTAATCAGACCGGTGGGTCCTTGTGCACTTGAGTCAGTCTTCCGGGACCGCGGGGAGGGCCAGAAGCTGAGTTCAAAGAGTTTGAACTGGGGTGTTGTAAATTTGGATGTGCTTCTTCCAGACTATTTCAAAAACTGTCAGTCATGCAATCTCCTGGTCTCACCTCATCAGCTTTTATCTTTCACAACCCCTCAGGGAAATGAATTTCATTCTGTACCACTGACTGAGCAAAGCTTTCCATCTGTCCACGGTCTCCCAAGTGTGAAGAGGTGACTCTTAGATTTAAGGACCCGGAACACAGTTGGAAAACCCCTATTTACTCTATACTTTTCATGGGTTTTTTTGTTTGTTGTGTTTTGTTTTACTGTTTTATTTATTTCTGAGAGAGAGAGAGAGAGAGACAGCGTGAGCAGGGAAGGGTCAGAGAGAGAGGGAGACACAGAATCTGAAACACGCTCCAGGCCCTGAGCTGGCTGCCAGCACAGAGCCCAACGCGGGGCTTGAACCCACAAACCGCAAGATCATGACCTGAGCCGAAGTCGGACGCCCAACCAACTGAGCCACCCAGGTGCCCCGTGTTTTGTTTTGTTTGGTTGGAGTATATTGGTGACCTATAACTTCTTATTCATCTGGGTTTCCAGAGTTTTCCACAAATCCCTTGGGTTACATGAAAATATATTAAATAGTAGTGTAACTTGTTCTTTTCTAAGTGCCTGTTTTAAACACAGAAGATAACATTTTGAGAAATTCTTAGACCTTTGGATTCCTCCGGTCCTGGCATAGGATGTTCTTCACAAGTAATTGAATTGTTGAATGGGCAGATGAATTAATAGAGATGCAAAGACTTCATTTTCTATTTTGAGGGTTTACGTACTTGATATTTATAATCTATAGATTGACTTGGCAATCTATAGATAGATGTTTGGCAGATACAGAACATCATCTGTGTGTCAGGCCTCTTGTGAGGTACATGATGGAATGAGACAGGATCCAAAAAGGCAGGAGATAAGCCAGGAGAACAGTTTAGGAAGCAAGATGGTATAGATTATAAGTGCCATGAAGATGGTCCGTGGTGCAGAGAACGCAGCTGAGTAGTTCAGTGGGGAAGGGGCCCACCAAGAGGCAGTCCACCCTAGGAGGTGACATTTGAGCTGAATGTGAAGGCTGAGTAAAACCAGGCATGTGGGGAGCAAGTAGGAGGCTCGGAGGAAGGGAAGCACTCAGCACGCTCAAGAATCAGAGAGGAAGCCAGCATGGCTGGAGCCAGGAGCAGGGAGGCCAGTGGTATGCGCTGGGCTGGAAGAGATTTGTGGGGACACGATTATATGCGGCTTTTGGGCTGTGATTGGGGATTTGGGTTTTCTTTCTAATGCTATGAGAAGCCTTTGAAGGGTGGTAACCAGAGGGATACCAGGATCTAATTTCTTTCAGAATAAAAGATCTCAGCAAATGTTGTTAGGGAGATGGAT
The DNA here is from genome assembly GCF_008692635.1 of Crocuta crocuta. Taxonomy (NCBI): domain Eukaryota; kingdom Metazoa; phylum Chordata; class Mammalia; order Carnivora; family Hyaenidae; genus Crocuta; species Crocuta crocuta. The sequence continues at coordinate 2,904,176 of NW_027529426.1, forward strand.
GTCTGGAGTGGAAGTGGAAGCTGGGGCACCAGCTAGCAAGTCCCAGTCCTGAAAAGATCAAAGTTGTGGCGGAGGGAACGAAGACAAGTGGGCTATGGAAACTGAATGAACAAGACTCACGACAGGAGATGTAGGAAGAGGAGGATTCTAGGACCACACCTGGATTTTTAGATTCATTGTTTATTTCTGTTTGAAATACATAATAAAAGAAATAACGACCGGTGCACCTGGGTGGCTCAGTTGGTTAAGCGTCTGACTCTTGATTTCAGCTCAGGTCATGATCACGGTTTAGGAGTTCGAGCCCCATATTGGGCTCTTTGCTGACCGTGCAGAACCTGCTTAGGATTCTCTCTCTCCCTCTCTGCCCTTCCCCCACCCATATGCATGTGCACCAAGCTCGCGCGCATACTCTCTCTCACAATAAATACATAAACTTTAAAAAAAAAAACAGTGATGTTTAAGGACAAAGTTACTAAGCAGCGGATCAACTCAGTTTTAATTTATGCTGTGTCAAGACTTTGACTGAATTTTGTTCCCTTCCCTTGTGTGGGTGAGCAGACCTTATCCAGTGGAGTGCTGTGCATAGGGCCATTCTTCCGGGACATTTTCCCCCTTCATTGCCCTGACTGTCCTTCTCAACTGGTATCAGACCTTTGAACATTTTCTCTGATCTGTCATAAAAATAAAGGATCAGGGGCACCTGGGTGGCTTCATCAGTTAAGCGTCCGACTCTTGATTTCGGCTCAGGTCATGATCTCATGGTTTATGGGTTTGGGCCCCAAGCCAGCCTCCACACTGACAGCTCGAGATTGTCTCTCCCTCTCTCTCTGTCCCTTCCCTGCACATACGTGCTCACTCTCCCCTCCCCCCCATCTCTTTCAAAATAAATAAATAACTAAAATAGTAAAGGATTGAAGTAAGAAAAAAGACAGGTTTAAGCTTTAGTCCACATGGAATTACTCCACCTTTGCTGTGGTTTTATAAGAAACCACTGATAATTGCATTTGAAGTTCTTTATTTCACATGGGACATTCTTCAGAGTCTGGAGAATATCAGTTGATATTTTGTCCCAAACAAAAGTTATTCCATATGTATCTTGAGTCAGAAGAAGAAACTTTGTGGGAAAATCACGAGCATTTTGTGAGCTAGAAAAGCCATTTCCTTGTTACCTGTAAAACAGAAATGAAGTTTTTGGTTTCCAATGGGATTATTTTATACCCTTCCCCCTTCAGATATGTGAACTTGAAAGCTTGCCGTGTCTTTGTCAGTTAACTTTGGTTTTGAAATCAACTTTGGTTTGGTTTTGCAAAAAAAAATAACTGATGTAGAAAATATCCCCCCTACAGTCAGAATTTGAGGCTTGCGGAGGGACGGAAGTGACCAGGGCCGCCAGCCCTTCTGACCCGGACGCCTGGACTAGTTACCCTGGAAGACGTAAGCTTGTCTGGGGATGAATAAATTATGACAGTTGAAATAATTATGATAGAGGAAAAGCAGCTGCAGAGAGAGAACAGTTGACAGTTGGGGGTGATTTGGCCTGATTCTGTCATGTCAAAGCATGCATCTGTTTGGCAGGTTACATGAAAATGCTACTTGCAAAAGGTCTGGTGTGATTCCCGTCCTCCTACTCCCCCCAAACATTCATAGCCTGCAAGTGACCTTTTTGAAATAAAATGGTTGAGGCCGAGCTCCATATTGACTCTGATCCGCATGCTGGATGTACATGTAAGATTTCAGTTGAGCAGAAATGGTTTTGGTTCTGAAGAAGCTGCAGATTGGAAGCACTCTTATCCCTGCTTGTGGGTAGAATAGTTTCTAGCTGGTCTTGGAGTCTTGACCCCCACAACAAGGATTGTTCCAGCAGCCTGAGATGTGTGTGCTTGGTTTAATGCTGTGCTCTTACCACCGCGCAGCTCTCCATCTCCTCACCCAGGACCTCCCATTTCCATTTTGCACTGGACTTCACCAAGTATTTAGCTGGTCCTAATCTCAATGTTGCTCTATGTTGTATGTTACACCCCTGGATCAGGTTGTCATCTAAGCAGAGTTGGGCACTTTTTCTGGAAAAGGCCTGATACTGAATATTTGGGGCTCTGTGGTACACAAGTTCTGTTAGAGCACAAGAATAGCCATAGACAAGAGGAAACGAATGGGTGTGGCCATGTTCCAGTGACTCTATAAAAACAGCAGGGGGCGGATGGTCTGTGATCCTGCGACCATAGTTTTCACCCTTGATTTCAAGGACCTGAGTGGAATCCACAGTGACAGGTCAAATAGGGACCTTGTCCTTCGGAAGTAAGAAGGCTCAGTCGCTTTTGGCCAGCTTTTGGGTATTCTGAAAATCAGCCTCCAAACCAAATTCCTGGAGAAGGTAGGCTGTTTGGGGTACTTCTGTGGCAGACCATTAGTCAGACATCCCAAGCCCACACTTAAGCTTCTTCAAGGTGGTACATTTATTGTGCAAATATGAGCAAATATGAACAATAAAAGAGAGGTAAACTCAGACATAGAAACAGAATGATACCGTGATGAGATTGTGGTTTTTGTTTTTTAAAGATTTCTTGTATTCGATGGAAAAGAAAGAAGAGTCTGGAACCAGGAGACCAGCCACATATAAAAAATAACCTTACTGAATAGGAAATATTCTTTCAAATTGTGAAGAAAAGTCAGCTGCTGCTAAGATAGCCTGTCGGGAATTCTCTGTGATGCTTCGTGGCAGCTCTTCCTGTGTCCCCTGCCTCGGTGCAACAGAAATGTGTTGTCTGGAGTCTGGTCCCTAAATGATAAGCAAAGGTTTATGTCTTTTAGAGCACAAATATAAAAATTATCTGAGGAGCTGATAAGTCTTGATAGAAATCAATATACAATGGAAATTTATATATTGATTTCTTCAGGAGCAGAGGAGCCATTTTTCATTCAGACAAACGTTCCGAAGAAGGAATCTAGTTAGGGGCTCTGGAAACATTGTCGTTTCGGCTGGAGATGATCAAAGCATAGATTTGCTTCACTTTCAGAGAGAGTCACAAAAGATTGATAATCTTTTCACAACTCTCCTCCATGCCCATTCCTATGAGATACATGTTTTATTAACATTGTGATTTCAGATGAAGTGAAAATGGAATATGAACTAAAGACATTTTTAAAGCACCATCTGTGGTGAACAGTAGCAGGAGAAAAAGGAATTCAGCCAACTCCCTGTTATTCGCAGGATTGTTGCCTTGGGTTCTTATTGACATGATCAGGAGTAAGGGGGGGAGAAGTTCTTTGTTTACTCTATTTAGTTATTCATTCATTCAGAATCATTTATTGATTACGTGGCAGTGGTGAGTGGTGAGTGAACACCGCAGGAAAGACCCTGCTCACACAGATTTGACTTTTTTATGGGGTAGAAGGAAGTGCCAGGGTAGCATTAGATGGCTGCAGGTGGCGGCAATGACTGGGTGGCCCGGAAGGGTTTTTTGGAAGTGGTGACATTAGTAAGGAGGAGCCTTCCCATGGGAGACCTGCGGGTATAAGCCATCCACTAGAAACGTGTGTTTGAGAAGAGAAGGGTCAGAGTGTGGCTGGAGCCCAGTCGGTCGCGGGCGAGGCAGAAAGTGAGGTCAGGAGAGACCGGGAGTTCGGGAGGGGATCATAAGCAGGGCAGCAGCGGGCTCATTGGCTGCTGTGAAAAGGATGACACCGTCAGCCTTTGCCTGGGAACGCCATTTAAACCAACTAGAGCACACTTACTTTTTGTCACCAGGTCCGGCAGTGGGGGAACCGAAAACCCAAGAGAACAGAGATAGGAGCGGCGAGCTGAGACTGGCTGTCTTCATCGAGGGGTGGGGTCCTGAGGGGAGCCCCTCAGCTGGGAGGGGGGCAGGTGCCCGGTACCCTAGAACCACACAGCGAAGGAGGAGAGACCCGGCAGGCAGACCCGCAGCTTCCGGTTGTGGATCTGCCATTCTAGTGACGGCGGTTTGAGCGGGTGGAACTCTTTGAATCTTGGATTCCTTGTTTGTAAAATGAGTCCTGATGCTCCCGAGCAGGGTTACTGTGTAGCCTGGCAATAAGTGTGCCAAGCACAGAGCCTGGGTGGGCAACAGATTCAATAAGAGGGGAGCTGCTGTTGTGATGTCGTTACCAGTCAGTCATCCTAGCGTTGATGTCTGTTTTTGTTGAGGTATTGCCGAGGGTACCGAATATCAAGAATACTTGGATCTAGATGGAAGTTTCCAAAACTCAAATGATCGAATGTCTTGGCTCTTTGTGTTAGCTACGCCAGCACTACTATGTGGGCAAAGAAAGGAGGATTGGCTCTGTGTAGTGATAGCCCCAAATCCTCTTGGAAATTTAGAAATTTAGAAATAGATTTAGGAACGTGCCTTCCCCAAAAGAGGCCCTGCACATGGCTGGGTCCATGCAATTGAAGAGAATTCACCCACAGGCTCACCCTGGTTTTAACTGGGAGTCATGTCTATATCGGTCCTGGTACTTTGTGTCCTTGTCACACTTCTTAATACAGAAGCCACTTGCCTAGTATAGACCAGTCTTCTTCCCTCCACTGTGTCAAAGTCAGAGAGGAGCCTTCTGAACATTTTTTGTTTTTGTCCCTCTACTATCAGGAAGGAAGCCAGCCCGGGGTGTCACGGTTTGGATATAATTTACATAATTATTCCCTTTGATTATGCCCCAAACTTTAAACCTTGAAACCGGAACATGGCATGAGTTACTTCTCGCTTGAGAAGTACGTATAAGGTGCATGTGTACGTGCGTTCTCTTTTCACAGATACTCAGAGAAGCAAGGTTGTTTTGTTGTTGTTGTTTTACTGTAGTACATTCCAAATGAAAGCAGACGCTTGTTAATTCTTGCTCTCTTCAAATAGGAACTTAGAGAAAAAAAAAAACCCAAAACTCATTTCCTGGTTGCTCTCAAATATCCCTTTTTCCCTCATTAGTAAGCTGGCCAGTAACTATTGTGTCTTCTCTCCAGTGGCAGAGAAAGGCCTTTGTTTAGAAGAATGTGCCTTGAATTTCAATAACCTTATACCACTTTAGGTTCTCATCTTCACACTTACTCCTGGGAACTCCAACTCCCTGCTTCCGCAAGTTCTTCCAGTTAACAGGCTGCTCCATCCTGGGGGGGTGCGGGGAGGGGAGGGGAGGTGGGGAGCGAACTAGCTTGCAGACTAAGGCACATTCGTCAAAGGCAGGTGCTTCTGGTACCGTTTGGTCCTGGGAAGGACAGAACCCTTCCCTGAGCTGAATTCTCTGAAATTCCAGACACCAGATGGTAAATTTGCATAAATCCAGAATTCAGTTCAGAGCTCTTTTACCTGCAGGATGTGGATTCTGAAGGGATCTGTAAATGAGTTTCAGTGGGTATGGAGCCTTCTCCCCCATCTTTCTAAGGTTGTGCATAAAATTGTGGGTCCGTGCACATTTCTTTCTGAAGTATTTTCATCCGATTCCAAAAGGTTCCAGGATCCAAAACGGGTGAGGAGACCCCCTCTCCTCAGACCTTCTCTTTCACAGTTGGTTAGTGCACTGCTAGGCATGCATGTCCAGTCCACATTGGATGCTCTCACAGCACTCTCAAGGGGTTAGAGCCACTATTCCCATTTTACAGATGAATAAACTGAAGAACAAAGAGGCTAAGGGCCTTGACCAAGGGCAAACAGCTAATAAATGTCAGGGATAAAAAACATAAAAAACCGTTGAAGCTGGGAGAAAAAGTAAGACAGTCAGGTTCAGGAGCTGGTGTGAAAAACTTTCATGACATACAGTTTTACAGTTTTTGCTTCATTGTCCTGTGGCTAATGCTTGTCTGTGCTGGTGCTCAGAACCCCCAGTGATGAAACACTAGCATCAAAAAGTAGCATGAAACAGAGTGCTGCAGAAATGGACTGAGAAGCACCCTAGCAAGTCTTTGCTTTACGTGCTCAGTTTGTGGAAGGTAGAGGGTGTGCACTGCATGTGAAGTAGGTGACTGGGGGACAGGAGGTGCATCCTCGTCAAAAAAGCTGGAATAGACATTGTCATTCTGGTGTTCTATTTATTTTGAGGAATTTCCTATTCATTTGGATGCCCAGTTACACGTGCCAAGTAGTTCTGTTATTTCAGGCTTATTTTAATGAAAACATTGCCAATTACTCCCACATTCATTTTCCCAAGAAGCAGCTGCCGAGAGCATACTGATGGGGCAGCCTTGGGTGCGTGGCTGGTGTGGAATTAATCCCGGAGTTGAATTCTTCCCACTGCATCTCGTACAGTGAGAAGGGAGTCAGCTCGTGCCTGACTCCACATTTAGCCTCCTGGAGGGATGCTCCTCATGCAGGAGCCCAGCTTGCGGCTGATGTTTCCTTCTGGCAAATGTATAAGGTGTCAAATCAGTGAAGCAGCTGCCACTTTGACTCTTCTGCATGTTTTGAAAGACATTTCAGAGATCGCTCTCAAGTCCCTATCTGTTTCAGGCTTTTACTTCCACACTCAAATCAAGCAGTGTCTATTAACCCCAAAAGAATGAACCTTGGTAAAAGTTTGCAGTGTCATGTTTCCAAGTTCCACCTTCAGGGGAAAAAAAACAACAACAACTCCGTGGCTACAGACAGATGCTGTTTCCTTAAGTGAATCGCTATTCCTGGGTCCATAATAATTATACCCCAAAGAAACAGACTGTATTCTCAGGTCTCTAGATTGAATATTATTGGGCAAAGTTTTTGCCATACAGTAGGCATAGGCTTTTTATTAAGAGTAAAAAATTGGGGCACCTGGGTGGCTCGGTCAGTTAAGCGTACGACTTCAGATCAGGTCATGAGCTCACAGTCCGTGGGTTCGAGCCCTGGGTCGGGCTCTGTGCTGACAGCTCAGAGCCTGGAGCCTGCTTCAGATTCTGTGTCTCCCTCTCTCTCTGCCCCTCCCCCGCTTGCTCTCTGTCTCTGTTTCTCAAAATAAAATAAAGACATAACAAAAAATTTAAAAAAAAAAGTAAAAAATTAAAAGCATTTGGTTTAAATCAAAAGCTAGCCAAGAAATGCTACTGGCTCATTCTTTTTTGTTTTTAAGAGGCAGAGCTTTCTAACAGACCCTTTTTTGATAAAAAGTCTGAGCACGAACAAAGTGATTCTTTTTTTTTTTTTTTTTTTTTTTGCAAATCGTTTATTGTCAAGCTGGTTTCCATATATAACACCCAGTGCTCATCCCCAAAAGTGCCCTCCTCCATGCCCATCTCCCCCATCCTCCCCCCACACCCATTAGTCCTCAGTTACAAACAAAGTGATTCTTGAAACATCTCCTCTGAAATGAGAAACCAAGACTCAGAGAGGTTAAGAGACTTCCTCAGTGCTCACTCAGCGTGGGACTAGAGCCCAGGTCTTTGGATCCTTTGGTGATGATCTAAAATTGCGTCCATAGACTAACCTTTCAGAAGGACATGAGCAGCAGCGACTTCCCCTCAACCTGTGGTAAACTGCCCAGCAAATCTGAGGAGATGGCCAGAAATACGTCCCCAGTGACTTCCCTTCCAGAGGGAGACATGTCACTTCTAGTACTGCCTGGCATGACCCAGCTGAGACATGAGACTGTCAGATGACTTAGCAAAGAAAACCGGAAGGAAGCCGTTTATTGCACTTTGTTACACGCCAGGTACTCTTGTGCTCACACCGTCTCCTTTAACTTAATCCTCACGATTACCCTGAGCCAGGTGTCCCTGCCCCCTTTGCACTGATGCGGAAGCAGGTTCAAAGGGCCGCACCATCTAACAGTGTGCCTGGCACATAGAGGGAGCCCAGGAGAAAGAGAAGGTGAGTCACGTACCCAGGGGAACACAGCTACCAGAGGGATTTGAACACGGCTCTGTCTACATACTCAGCCTAAAGGGCCTCTCTTGCGAATTTTCAGCCGCCTTCTCCCCCAACACAAGTTCACAGGCCAAGGAAAGGGAAGGAGGTTCCCCTGTGCATGTAAAGCCCCAGGTTCTTTGCCAAAACCTTTGCTCCCGTCTTGAACACCTGTGCGTGGTAACCCTCTGGGTCATTCGGGAGACAAACCGTGAGGTGGTTCTACAGGACTGTGAACGAGGAAGGGGAACCCAGCTTTCCTGTTTTTCGTATGAGACCATGTATCGTCGATTCTGCTTCGTGACTGTGGTTCACTATGCAGCGTGCTGGCTGTTTCATACCGTGACGTGAGCCCTCATGTCTGCAGGGTCCTGCCCGCCGCTCTGTGACCCTGGCCATGGGGCGCCTGAAAGAGCGGGTTTCTGTGCAGGTTGGGTTCTCCCTTTCCTTCTCATTATCTGGTGCCCCCTGCGTCTTCAGTCCACTTGCTTTATGTTTACCTGTGTGCATGTGTCCGATCCAGAAAGTCTGTGGTCCTCAGCCCCTTTCAGATTGGCTGTGACGAGACCAAGGGGATGGGCTCTCCAGCATTGTCCTCCTCCCTCTCCGCTTCACTCCTCTCCTCCCTGACACATGATTCCTCCCCCTACTGGCCCTCCCACATCCCACCTCTGCCCTTGACCTTCTGCTGTCTCTGCTCACTCCTGCTCTGTTGCCGTCTCATGATGCATTTGAGTGAAATACCCAGACTATAATGTTGTAGTTCAATTAATAGAATGTCAGAAGTTAGTAACACAGGTAAGGCTGTATCCACGTCATTGTTTCTGTACATGTTTTATGGGAGCAGGTGGAGCCAGAAGACGAAGATAAGGGCTCTGCCAGTGTTGACTGCAAACAGTTTCTTGTATTTGACTGTGATATTTTAAGCGTGATTACCTCCCCCGGTTGATATGTTGCCTCTAAACTCAGCTGGCATCTCTTGGCTTCATCGTAACGTGGCTCGAAATACACACTTCTGTGTGACAGAGCTCGGCTAAAATAAGCACCGAAAGGCTATTCGTTGCAGCAAAGTTGGGAAGTAAGATGGGACATCAGCGCTCGGAGTTGCTGTTAACGGGACTGTGTAATTTCCTGGATGCCGCGTGAATGCTAATGTGTTGTTTCTGCTCTGTTCCCTCATGCCTTCCCGGACTCAGAGAGAGGTAACCAACCGATTTTCACTTCTCGCTCTTCATGGTGTCTTTTAAGTGTCTGGCACAGCTCACTTGCTTTCTTCATGCCATATTGCCACCCCCACAGGCGTCGTCATCTTTGAAAGGCAGAACTGTGTTCTGTTTAACCTTCTATCATCATCATGCTCATGTGTCCTCATTGAAAACAGAGTATGGGATAGCATCTGGGTCCCCGGCCCTCCGTCGCGTTTGGCCCTGTTTGGGGAAGGTGACGGGCAAAAGTGAGGAAGGGGTAACGGGAACATGGTCACTCTCAGAAATGGCTGGGAGGGGTTGGATCCACATGCTGGGCAGTAAACGTGAGGGGACATACTAACGTTGGGTCCCATGTTGTATCAGGCTTGTCATGCTTCTTGAAGAATTAATATTAGGACTTATGTATTCTCTGGAGTTTCATTGGGAAGGTTTGGCTCTAGGCTAAGGGCCAGAGGACTGACTCCATTTCAACCTCGATTATTAGTCAAAGTATACAGAATTCTTCTCCTTTCCCACAACTAGATGAACAAAGTCTGGAAAGGCTGTAACTGAAGCGAAAAGCAGATGTTTAGCTCACATGTATGTGTTTACCGTGCTGTCAATGTCAGCCTCCCCATTTGGCTGACTGGGGGCTTTAAGCTCTATGCTTTATCACTTAATTAAAGCTCCATTTTTGATGGAAGAAGAAAGTTTTGAAATGTTTCTTATTTAAAAAAAATTTTTAATGTTTATTTTTTTGAGAGAGAGACGGAGAGACAGAGAGAGTGTGAGTGGGGGAGGGGCAGAGAGAGAGGGAGACACAGATTCCGAAGCAGCTCCAGGCTCTGAGCTGTCAGCACAGAACCTGACGCGGGGCTCGAACTCATGAACTGCGAGATCATGACTTGAGCCGAAGCCTGACGCTTAACCGGCTGAGCCACCCAGGCGCCCCTGAAACTTCTCTTTTTGAAAGAATGGTTGTGGTTACTGCTTGGCCGGGTGAGCCACCCAGGCGCCCCTGAAATTTCTCTTTTTGAAAGAATGATTGTGGTTACTGCTTGGCAAAGTGAAGAGACTCAGGCAGTCGCCTTGTTGCACTGGAGTGGATTTCAGGGGAGCTCCCGCCTGGTTGGGGGCCGAGCCGTCTCCAGCTGCCGTCAGTGCTCAGCGGTGAAGAGGGAAAGGGAGGCAGCACTAACTGGCTGGGTTACGCTTCCAGGATCCGTGTTCCCGAGGGTATGGTTACGAGAATCTGCAAACCTGACAGAATCTTTAATTATCTTGGGGAGCCTCTAGCTTCTGGAGGTGGTGGAAGCTTCCAGAGGATGAGGAACGCGAGCTCCCTCATCTAAAGTAATGAGAGGTCCCGTCCCAACCAATGGTGAGGATGTTTTCAGATGTTCGCTAGTTCCTACCGTCTGTTATTTATTGAGGTCTCCTCCCTGGGAAGCGCTGAGTACGAACAGCAAGACTCTGCCCTTGAGAGGGTTACCAGTTCTGGTCCGCCAAAGCCACCTTGCTCATTTGCAGGTGGTAGAATTTCAAAGCTGCTGTTGACACAGCTTATGTGTCTCACAGAAGTGCCTAGTGAAGGATTCCCTGTGGAGAATGTGTGTTTACCCAGGTGATGAGTTACTGGAATGCCCTCTGAAGGGGCATCCCGGGAACTTAGTGTATTTGAACTTAGCATCTGCTTAAGCTTGTGAAGGAGAAAGAAAGTTGAGTTTACAAAGCTAGAGCATGAGCTCTGTGAGAGTAGTCCTGCCTGCTGATGTGCCACTGGATAAAATCAAAGAAACAAAAAATCGTGCGTGTGGAACATTCTCATTGGCCATCTAGGAGTATGATTTTCCCCTCCCCTGTCTTCCTCTCCCCTCCTCCCACCCCCAAAATGAGATTTTCAAAGTCCACTCAGAAAATAAGAGCAGTGAGGCAAAGAAGAGCAAACAGGCTTGAAAATAGGACTCCTCCTCCCTCCGGTCCCTGTGCAGGTAACAGTGGAGCTAAAGCCCTTGGTCATAAAGGGCTTAGACATGTAACGTTCGCATCAAATCTCTTGGTTGCTCTTTGTCCTTATTTGCATATGGGTCCTGTCCTGTGCAGTTAAAGCAACTCTGGTGACTTACAAGATTCTACAGAAAGATAAGCAGGGCAGAAAGGGTCCTTCTATATTTCAGCAAGTCTTAATATAATTCATATGAATGCAAATGATTATGAAAACATCACTCGTGGATAAGGAGACAGGATTTCCAAAGAGACTTTTTCTTTGACTTTTTCCCCTTCATTTATAATGTCAACTCCCATTAATTGAATGCCTGTCCTGTGCCAGCTGTCACAAATTCCCAGCATCAAACAACATGTTTTTTTGACCTGAGCAAACACAGATTACGTAGAAGGCGTTATCTTCTTGTGGAGACTGGGATAGGACTGCTAGCAGTGGAGATTTGGTGGAGAATGGAAGGGAATCTCCTAGAAAAGAGGGGAGAGAGTCAGTCCCAGACAAGCCTGCGCTGTCTGTAGCTGACAGGGTCGCTCATTCTGGTTGGCTTCAGAAGGCAAAGCTCGATCCCACAAGCAAGGGCTGCAGGGAGGCAAATTTCAGTTTATTGTTTAGGAAAAAATACGTATTTTGGCTCAGAGGGAGCCTTCCTGCAGTGGAACAGGCTGATTCATTAAGCAAATCAGATTTCATATCACTGAAATATCCCAGGTACCACCTCTCTGGGCATCTGTAGACGGGGCGGTTTAATGTTAGCCTGGCTAACCGCTAAGAGGTCTGAAGTTGCCTCATAAGTTCCTTTTGAGGAGAGAGAAACACAGAAGCAAATCCATTTATGTAAGAGAGTTGCGGGGGAGAGAGGTAGGAAAAGGGTGAATACTTCAGTCTTGGCTCTTTTTTAATAGAACTCATTTCAATAAAGAATCATGTCTTCATTCATTCCGTGAGATTAAGCCCCTACAGGGTGATTAAAATGCTCTTCAACTGAGAACAGTAAGAGCATTCTTTTGTCCTCTCCTTGCCTTTAAGAAATTTGAGGCTGCCGTGTAGGATTTCTTAGCGCTGACATTTTTCCCTGGTGGAACTATTGGCTGGTCCTCTGGGGGAATAATTACCAGGGACAACAGCCAAAGGATAGGAGCCGAGAGTTGGAAACACAAGGGCTCAATAAACAAATGGTGAAAGGTGCTCACTTCTGTTCGAGTTTAAGGAAGGGGCACAGATAGCTACAGCCATAAGCCTGGGGGTTTTCTTGTTTTTGTGTTTGTTTTATACAAAAGGGATTTATTTAAAAAAAACAACAACAACAACAACAGTAAGACACAACTACGTACGTCATGACACTGTCACACTGGGCTTTTAACACAAGGCTTCCTCTATCATACCGAGGGGGGAGGGGCATCACTTCCTGGTTTTTAAAGCAAACACAGTGATTCTCATGACTGCAGGAAATAAATGGGGCACAGCTCCATGTGTGGGGAGCAGGGGACTGGACCAGCGCCTCATTTAGCAGATGGCTCATCCAGCATTGTAACTGGAGCAAGCTGGAGCAAAGGGCAGAAATGCTTCTTGCTGCTGAGTGTCAGACAGAATGTCTCAGACATCTGGAAGACTGTTGGGAAAAACAGGAGCTGTGTTCTGACTGGACCTCAGAGATCCTTTGGGTCAGTGTTGTGGTTTAAGCCTTGGGGGGTGCGTGACCACCAGCGTGCTCTGTAGCTGGGGAAAGGGGGGCAGGTGCTAGAAGCCCATTTGAGCTGTGGAAGCCAGGTAGCTGTGTAGCCCCAGAGCTACTGGCAGCTCTTGAGGAAAGAATGCGGGGAAGGCGGGAGGGGGCAGGAGAGCTATTGAGGGCTCTGTAGGCGAAGGTTCCTAAAATGTCCCAATAGCGGGCTGACCCTCCCCCTCATGCAGTGTCAGAGCCACCTTGGGCCCTGCCTGGCTGTGTGACCCTCAGTGGCACCTGGTGCTTTTCCTTGCAAATTCACACATGGCCCCCGGCCCCGTCACAACAGCTTGGCTTGCAGTCTGTCAGGAACACTGTAGCTGTGGAGGTTTCTTGTTCCCCTCAGAACACAGGAAGATCTCTAGAAAAGGTCAGAGTGCTCTGACATGTAAGCAAAAGGTCTTTTAGAACCCTAACACTGATTGGAAAATGTCTCTCTGAAAGGCCAAGTTGGGCAGCATCTTGACCTTTGCTGAAACTGGATGATGGGACATGGGGAGCTCATGGCCTGCCCCCTCTATTTCTGTGTTTGAGAGGTTTCACAATGAGACGTTTAAGAGAGCAAAAAATAGGCAGATGCACAATGTTCTTTTGTACTCAGGAGGTCCCATTCTCTTCTCTAGGGAAAAGGCTTGGCCACCACAGATCTCCCTCCCTTCCTGTTGCTAAGGCCAAATGGCCTGTCTCTTGGCACTCCGCCTCTGCAGCCCTAGAGACTTGCCTGAAACCCTCTTTTTTGGATGCCTTTGGAACCAGCTTGTCCTGGTCTTGCCCCCCACCCCCCAACACTTTCTCCACCCTTTCACTGGGCCCACCTGCCTCAACCAGGCCTTTAAATGCTTTCTCTTCTGGTCGGGCTTCATTTTGTCTTTTCCCATTCTCTACACCCTCTTCCCCCCTAAGTGCAGCTGCCCCCAGGCCCGTGTCTTTAGTCCAGGCCACAGGCCTGAGCTCAGGGACTAAGCGTCCACCTGCTTGGTGGGCCTGGCCACCTGGTGCGCCTCAGGCACCTCCCGCTTCCTGCGCAATGGGGAGCTCATGAGCTTCCTTCACCAAATCCCTCCCCTCTCCCCACCTCCCTGTGAGGGCACTTAGTTGGCCCAGCAGGGACCCTAGAGGTATTCCGGGTTCTCAGCCATCCTTGCAACACCTCTTTTCCATCTGTCTCTGCCACCTTGTTCTCACAGGTGCTGATCTAGCCCGCATCAGGCTCGTCCTCGGCTGCTGTGTTGACATAAGGGGGCACCTCCCTTGACCCACTCTGTTGCATCCAAAGAAACTTCTTAAAACTCATATTGTATGGGGTCACATGCCATATTGCAAGGCTCAGGTGGCCAGACTGCTGGTCGGACACAGGTACAACCTCCCTGAGGTCACCCTTGGCCCGTCCCCTCAGTACCAAGGTGTGCGCTTAGGACCAGCAGTTCTTTCAAATACTCCGTGGACTTTCTTACCTCGATGCCTTTGCTCATGCTCACTGAATCTTCTGTGACCGTCCACTACCCTTCTTATCCTGGTGAGGTTCTTACCCTACTTGACGATGCCACTCAAATCTCACTGGACGTCTGTATCATTAGACAGTGGGCTTCCGAGGCTGAACCTTGTCTGTGTTTGCATCTCTGGCGCCTGACACATAATAGTGGCCCAGAAGGTATTTGTGGAGAGAATGGAGTATTTTTTTAAATTAGAAGTCTTTAATCATGTCATAGTTTCGTTAGAACATAAAGCCAACCAGCAGCTGTATTAGTCCGATTGCTGCTTTAACAAATTACCGCAAACGGTAGCTTAAAGCAACACAAATTTATCCTCCTACAGTCCTGGAGATCAGAAATCTGAAATGAGCGTCGCACTTGTAATCGTGATGTCCACGTTGCCAAAAACTCCAAGAGGAAATCTATTTCCTTGCTTTCTCCAGCTTCTAGAGGCTGCCTGCTTTCTTGGCTGGTGGTCCCTTCTCCTGTTCTTTCATTTACAAGCAAAATTCCTCCATCTTTCCCCTGTAATTGTGTTGGGCCCAACCAGATAATTCCAGATAAGAGCCCCATCTCAACATCTTTAATTTAATCCCATTTGCCACGTGAGGTGACCTATTCACAGATTCTGGACTTCTTAATTGAGCTTCTTAGAAGGGTCATCATTCTATTACAGCAGCCTTTTCAGAAATCAGGTGCTGGGAAGCCAAGCTTTTTTAACCGTTTATTTTTGAGAGCGAGACAGAGCACAAGCAGGGGAGGGGCAGAGAGAAACAGAGACACAAAATCCCAAGCAGGCACCAGGTTCTGAGCTGTCAGCACAGAACCCGACAGAGCCGTGAGATCATGACCTGAGCTGAAACCAAGAGTCAGACGCTTAACCGACTGAGCCACCCAGGCACCCCATGGACAGCCAAGCTTTTGAAACCACCATTTAAGCAACATTTGGGTTTCATTCTGAATAATAATAAAATTAGATCAGCCACGCATTTCATTGCACACAAAGGAAGTTGTTTACCTTCTCTATGCCCCAGGTCTGAGAGAGAGGACTCACTGCCTCTGACAAACCCCCGTGTATAGCTTGCAGCTATTTAGTGTGACTAGGGACATGTCTCAATAAGAGAGGCGCGCAAATCGCCTGACCTCCCCAGTGAGGAGAGAATGCTTGTTTTTTCCTGGGAAACAGATGAAACCCTGGCGGGGTTAGTTATGGGATTCACTCGCTGTCACAAACGGACAGATTCCTACCTCCCTGATCTATCAGCCTGGTACCTGCGAGGGAACAGGAAAAGATAAAATCTGTTTAAAAAAAAAAAAAATTGTCAGAATCCCCCAAAGCCTTCGGCATCTGAACCTCTCCTTTGGGAAGATGTGGGTTCCAGATGGTTGCCTTAGGCATTAATCACTCTCCCTGGAGCCAGAAGAAAATGAAGATTAATAATAATAATTTTGTTTTAAAAAAATTACTCCTGAGGGGTTGCATATTAAGGAACAGAGGGCACGGAGCTGAAGTTTGATAGGATGGTCCATTGCTTACTGATCATAGATTTTTCATCCTCCCTGATGGTAACCTTGCACTTGGAACACTTGCAGGACGGCCATCAGTCCTGAAGAGCAGGTTGGACCTTGAAAGCTTATGTCATTGAATATCAGAGCTGGGCAGGAACCCAGGAAATCATGCTTTTCAACTTTCTCACTTAGAGATGAGGCTAGACTCCATGTCCAAGGTCGTATAGTTCAGTGGATTCGGAATGAGACTGTAATTGGGGCTGCCTGAATGCTGACTCATCGCTCTCTGGCTTTGCCTTACTATCTCTGAGAGAACAGACACGTTAAATCTGTGCAAGAACTGCAAAAAGGAGGCTGTGACAAGCTCCTGTCCTTTGTGCTATAGAATTTAAATACTATAATAAGCATCTAGACACCAGCAAGGTCCTGGAGCCCAGCAGGCCAAGCAGGCTTTTGAGCTGGTTGGACTGTACCGTAGAGGGAGCAGTGCCCCGCAGTGCAGGGACACCAGCGGTCACCAAGTGAGGAGAGATGCCATGAGTGGGGACCTGCCTTTCCAGGGCAGAAAGGACAGCTCCTTGGCTGGAATAAAGATGCTGGAAGAGTAGGTGGGACAGATTTTAAAACTGTAGAAATCCACAGAGNTTCCAGGGCAGAAAGGACAGCTCCTTGGCTGGAATAAGGATGCTGGAAGAGTAGGTGGGACAGATTTTAAAACTGTAGAAATCCACAGAGTTGTTGGGGATCATAGAACCACAGCTGAACCTGGAATTTTTTTTTAAGGTTATTTACTTAGAGAGAGCAAGCAGCAAGGGAGGGCCAGAGAGAGAGGGAGACAGAGAGTCTTGAGCAGGCTCTGGGCTTTTAGCACAGAGCCTGACGTGAGTCTCGAACTCACAAAACGTGAGATCATGACCTGAGCTGAAATCAGGAATCTGGACACTTAACCTGCTGAGCCCCCAGGCTCCTGAACATGGAATTTTGAAGGGAAACAGCTGTGCGTGGCAAGACACCACATATATTCCTTTAGGATCCATTTAGGAAAGAAAAGCCAGAGAGATGGAGGCTAGAAACGGGGCCTTCCTTGAGCATGGTCTCCAAAAGTGAAGCCTTCTGTCATTTTTTTTTTTAAATACAGTATGAAACCTTGGATTGTGAGTAACTTGTTCTGCAAGTGGCCCACAAGACAGGCAAATATTTTTCATAAATTTTAACTTGATAAACGAGCGACATCTTGCAATACGAATAGTACTTGATGCCAGATGTCACATGATTCCCAACTGAGCCACCGGTTCTTGAAATTCTCTTTGATATACAAATGCTTTGGATTATATGCGTGTTTCCAGAACAAATTATGCTCGCAAACCAAGGTTTTACTGTACTATGCGGTCTCCATGGTGGTTGAGACTAGAATGGGAAGGCATCAGGAACCCCGTGTAGAACAAGACTGTGCTCACCCCTCAGTCTAGGCCCAGCACCTCGCCCAGACCCACCCCTCGCTGCCATGAAGCCTGTCATCGACGCCTCTGACGGAGGGCCGGTTCACCCAACAGGAGATGGGGATGCTGCTGCAGACCCTATGCCAGAAGGGGAAGAACACTCACCACCTATATGGCCAGGCCTGGACCTGGTACTGGGGGTGAATAAGGCACAGAGCTTCTTCACAGAGCTTCAAGGACTTGCGGGGAGGACACATTCCTACACAGACACTGATGATACTCTGTGCTTAGTGCCGTGTGCATAAGTTGTGGCCACAGCACCGGGAAGGGCGCTCTGTCCAGCTCTGAGTCCCACACCGTGACAAGGGCATGGAGACCGTGTGCGCAGAGGCGGGGAGCGGAGACTGCTTGAGAATGCCCAAGAGGTCGAGGTCGTAGGGCTGGCGGGAGGGGGGATGGGTTCGGGACATTTTTCGGGAGGTAAAACCTGCCAAACAAACACGGGGCAGGTGGGGGGGTGGGGGGTCCAGAGGCTGACGGAGAGGCCAGAAGGCCTCCTGGTTCCAGCATGGAGGGCACCAGCTGAGACAGAACGAGAGGAAGGAGAACACTGGGGAGAACCGGTAGTGAAGCCAGGTGTGGACAGGCTGAGGCTGAAGTGCCCCTGACCTGGAGGCGGGGCTTAGAGAGCCCCCACGGCGCATGGCAGGCCGTGCAGGGTAGGCTTCTCTGCCGCGTGGCCTCCAGTAGATAGACCCCTGTGCCTTCCCAAAGAAGCCAAGGATATCTAGAGGAACGTGGCTGTCATGGTCTGGGAAAAGACCACCAGTTCTTAGAGGAACCATTAAAAATAAACGCAGCTGTGGTTACATTTGCAGTGCCCTGGCTTAAGCAGCAAACACAAAGAAACCAGTGATCCACGTGGGGTAAATCTGGGCGTTTCTTGTACTTAAACACTTTGATCTTGAAACCATTGTCCTCCAATAAGAACAGTGAGAAATTTAGTTGTACGGTTAGTTGTTCTACCCGGTTTTTTGAAGCCAGGTCTTGGCACAGTCATTATCCTTTTCATCAGTAAAGCAGATGGTAACGTGCAGCACCAGCTGCGCGCCCGCCGAGGTGTCTGCGCTGACCGTTTACCATGTGCTGCCGCTGCCGCCGCCATGCTGGGCTCCTGAGTGGGAGCCGCGCTTAACAGAGTCAAATCCCGTCAACGGAATGTTGGTCTGCGGTGTCTCCTTGTGTCACTGCCCACCCTGTGACTGCCTGTCCACTTTCTCCTGCAGCTGTGGTCCGATGCACTCTCCGTGCACGTGTTTACCCATCAGACCCTATTGTTCTTTCTTTTGTACCACTGTTTGTCATAATAGCGCTCATGCACACTCAGGCTCTTCTCAAGCCCCCTTTCTCTTTTATAATCATATTTGTTGTTATGCTAGAGAGGAGGTTCATAAAAAAATCAGTTTTTCATTAAGGGCTGTAAGAGATTCCAGGAGTTGAGCACACTGACTTTGGGAAACAATGTAGTTCTTTTACTCAGAAATGAATTATTTTTTAAAAAATTGTTTTAATGTTTATTTTTAAGAGAGAGTGAGAGAGACAGAATGTGAGCAGGGGAGGGGCAGAGAGAGGGAGACACAGAATCTGAAGCAGGCTCCAGGCTCTGAGCTGCCAGCATAGAGCGTGATGTGGGGCTCCCAACTCATGAACAGCAAGATCATGACCTGAGCCGAAGTCGGACCCTTAAGGGACTGAGCCACCCAGGTGCCCCAGAAATGAATTCTTACCGGGAAACTGTTCCTCCATTTTTGGGTAGCTCTTGACGTTTACATTTTGTTTTTAACCATCGCATACTCTGTTTACCACTGATATACTGGCTCCTTGCTCAGCTAACATTCGTAACTAGAGGCTGTGTTGGTAAAGTTTCCTTTTCTGACATACTGACAAATTTTGTTTGCACAGAGATTTTGCTTATGTAGCAAGAGACAAAGATACGAGAATTTTGAAATGTCATGTATTTCGATGTGACACACCAGCAAAAGCCATCGCCACAAGTCTCCACGAAATCTGTTCCAAGGTAAGGCGGGTCAGCACACCGTGGTCCATCCCTCTCTTTTTTTCTCACCACCTGAGCAGGGGAGGGGCCGTGAAAGGGCAGGGGAAGGGGGCTGCATTCAGGCAGAAGTGAGCAGACCATGTGTTTAGCCCAGGAAAAGTACTGCATTTCAGGTGGTGGTCTCAGTGGCTCTCTACCCACCAAATGAGTAGAGCCTTCGAGCCTCCCACAGTTTGGAGGGTATGGTAGGCGGGCAGAACAGTGACGGGAGAAGTGGTAGAGATGTGGACCCCGAGCCTGACTGGGAAAAGGGGGGAAGGAGTCAGGGCAGATTTTCCAGAGACAGGGTCCCCTGATCTGAGAGTAAACGCAGGGAGAAGAACGGGTGTCTGTGCAAATGCAGGCAGCCAGGGGTTGCCGTGAACCCACACTGACTTCAGGAGGACACGCAGCTGCTCATGGAAACTGACCGGCCGTGAGGCAGGGCTGTGGTCAGTGTCTCACACCGGTGAGGTCCTGCTTCCTTAACCAGAGTCACAGAGCCTCCGAGTGAGGACAGACGGGCATCTCAGGACCAACCTTCCTCCTTCCGTCCAGCAGAGCAGTCCCCACCCTCTGCCTGGGCCCTCCTTTGACCTCCATCCACAGGGTCCCCTACTTTTCTGGAGACGGTTCTATTAAATTGAACAGCTCTGGCTGAGAGTTCTTTCTTGTGTAGACCTGAAGTCTTCCTCTCTAGAACTTCTACATATTTACTTGAGATGTGTGATCTATAGCAACAGAGAAAGATTCCTCCATCTCATCCCTTTGCTGGGCAGCCCTTTATTATCTGAAACCCTCTGAAGCTGAGAACTGTACCCGCACACTTAGAAGTGCTAGCCAAGTATCTGTCCGGTCTCTCTGCTCCTGTCTTCCTCCTTTCTCCCGAATCCCCACCCCCATCTCTTTGGCGTCACGTGGCTACCAGGCTCCTAACCCTCTTGTGAGAGTACCCTGGTTGGTTCCCCCTGAATGAACACAGTGTTCCAAGGATGAGCCGGTAGAGAAAAGACCAGGGACCACTCTGTCCCTTGATCTCCAAGGATGCAGTACCGAAGTGATTGAGGTTTTTAGCAACCGTATCACCTGCCATCTTGTGTTCGAATACTGGTTAGCCAGGTGCCCAGGACACTGTCACGGATGCCCTTCAGGCGGGCCTGTCGTCTACTCCCCAAACTTACTCACTGAATCTACACAAAGGACTCGCCGTCCCCTCTGCTGGGAACCCCCTTTGTGGTTTGAGGTGGATGTCAAGACCCAGCCTCATTACAGTTCTTCTGAGCCAGCCACGCCCCTGCTGCAGNTGGGACCTGGTGCAGGTGGCCAGAGCATACGGGATGGGACCACCGTTACTCCCGGCCCCGATTCACACTCGTGTACAACAGGCCCAGGCCCCGGCTGCGCCTGTTACAGCAGTGCAGGACACTCGCCGGGGGCCGTTTGCGTCCTCCATGTATGCAGCAGACATCGCTGAACACTGTTTATGTGCCAAGGACTGTTCTAAGAACACAGCAGACACTAAAACAGAAAAAAAAAAAATCTTTGTCCTTGGGGAGTGCAAAACCCCCAGAACACAGCCCAGCACAGAGTAAGTGCTCAGTAAAAATGTGACGTTGCTAAACTCAGCCGCCTCCTTGGCTGCGGGCCCAGGCACAGGCCTGGAGACGGGTGGCGTGAGCTCTGGGGAAGAGGTGACTTTCATTCCCGCTGGAGTGTTCAGAAAGCTTGGGCTGGGAATGAAGGTGTGAGTTACCTTTTGGGTCATTGAAGGTTCAGTTCCTAAACCACCAGCACTGTGTAAACAGAAGGGAAGTGACTATTCAGTAAAGGAGACGTTCGTGCCCCCAGTGGTAGACAGCTGATGGACTGAACAGTTTGCAACTAGCCCCGCTAGCAGCTAATCTTTCCGAGCACTGACAGAGCTGACATCGCCTTATCCCTGGGGACATAAATATTACTATTCCCACGTGCAGAGAGGAGATGAGACACCAGAGGTCAGGTGACTCGCCCAAGGTCACACAGCTAGTAAGTAGCGAAGGTGGGATTTGAACTCATACGCGCCATCCCGAGGGCCCTGGAGAGGGGACCTAACAGCCAGCATTCAGAAGCAGTGGGAAAAGTCCCTCGCTGTGTGCCCCCCACCGACCGCAGTGGGCCAGCAGAGGGTATCTGGGGTATTTCACTAGAGATGGGAGCCTGGCGAGTGGAGGAATAAGTTCCAAACAGCAGGGAACTGCTGCCCTGAGGGCTAGCCATTCACCTGTTACCCGTAGGGAAAATGGGTACATTCTCAACTATGCAGCCCAGCAGTACGGGGGTGGGAGGTCAGGCGGTGGACTACAAAACCAGCTCAGCTTGGAGGCAGAGTCAGCGCAGGCCCTTTACTGACTGGCATAACTGAAGTCCGGGCTTCTGTGACCACAAACCACAGTGTGTTTTCTCCCCTTCAGATTATGGCCGAGCGGAAGAATGCCAAAGCCCTGGCCTGCAGCACCTTACAGGAAAGAACCAATGTGAACCTCGATGTTCCCTTGCAAGGTAGGTCAGTGGCATCTGCTGTCTTCGTGATGGCGCCGCCCATCCTAGTCAGGAGCCAGCGGGTCTCACAGAGTTCCCGGCTGTTTCTAGCCTTAAAAACCATGCTCACCCCATGGAAACTAATTTGACAATAAACTATTTGTGTAAAAAAAAAAAAACAAAAAAAAAAAACCATGCTCACCGCAACAAATGCCCGCTGAGCTGGCGCCAGGGAGCCCCTGTGCACAGAGTTCGTTTTGTGTCGAGAGGATTAGGCACAAAAGGCCAGGAATAGTTTTGTTATGACAGGACAAGATTAAAGAATATCGTCTTTAGTGGATTTATAACTCCTGTACAGTCTGGGATAAGAACCAGCTGGTTTAGAAATATGTGGGTTGATGTGGGGAAAAAAAATTTTCTTGTAACTCTGATGATGAATGTTAGACTCACGGTAATGGGTTTGCAATATAGACACCTAGCAAGTCACTGTGTTCTACCCCTGAAACTAACATCATGGTATGCATCAGTTATACCTCAATAAAATAAATATATATATATTGGGGGCGCCTGGGTGGCTTAGTCGGTTAAGCGTCCGACTTTCGCTTAGGTCATGATCTCACGGNTTTAGTCTTTTTTCCTGTCTCTGTGCCCTTTGCGATTAAATTCTCTCTGGGCATCAACCCTCTAACAAAGAGGAATCAGGAACTGTTACTGAGCATGTCTGAAGAGGGCAGTGGCGAGGCCAGCACACCCGTAACCATTCCTGCCTCCTTGCCAGGAAACGGAAGTTGAGTGGGTTCTGATCGCCAGAGCCCCAGTGTCTGGCGCAAGAGCCCTTGACCTCACAGAGCAGGTGCGCCACACCTCGCTCTAGAGACAGGCTGTTGTGGCACGGGTGGTGCTGGGCACGGCGGATGACACACGGGGTGAA
>NW_027529426.1:2926951-3000541 GCF_008692635.1 Crocuta crocuta
GAATGCCGTGGCTGTTTTTTATGCGTACTTTGAAACCACTGAGAAAGTGCTGTCGCTTTTGTTCCCCGCAGTAGACTTTCCAACACCAAAGACTGAGCTGGTGCAGAAGTTCCATGTGCAGTACTTGGGCATGTTACCCGTAGACAAACCAGTGGGTATGTGAAACATTTATCTCCTATTGCCGTGCAGGTGTTGGCGAGCTCGGGGGAGGGAGGTGTCCACGCTCCCCAAAGCGCGGGGTCTGCTGTTCTGCTCCCTTTCCCTGTCTTGCCTTAGGCCCTTGCACCGTCACCAGCCAGGCACGTGAATAGTCCTAATCAAAGAGCAATGAGGGCAGGCTGATAAGCTGCTCGTCATGTGGTCCTCGAACATAAGGACTTCCACAAGGCAGACGTAGTTCTCCTGCGCCCAGCAGGCCAGAGATGCATGAGCCCGGCCCCTTCTCAAGTGGAGCTCCGTCTCTGGGGCCATCTCTGCTTCGGGCCTTGGTGGCCCCAGGGCGGGGAGAAAGGGTGAGGGAGCCCTCATGCTCTCCTTCCAAGGTGTGACCCCGAAGCGGCACACACCGCAGTCAGCTCCCGCCCCAGGAGCAGAACGTAGTTGCTTAGCCACACCGAGCTGCAGGGCGGCTGGGAGATGTGCCCTTTCCCGGGGCAGAAAGGGCTGCGGAGAAACCGGGACCCTCATGCACCACTCGGAGGAAAGCAGGGTGGTCTGGCCGCTCGGGAAAGCGGCCCGGCAGTCCCTCGGAAGTTCACAGAGTTCCCGTTTGACTCAGCAGTCCCGCTCCTCGGCCTGCACCCAAGTGGCATGAAAACATCTGTCCACATAAACGTGCCCAGCAGTAGTAGTATTCATAATCGTCAAAAGTGGGAACAAACGTCCATCAACTAATGAACGGATTAATGAAATATGATACTGCCACACAGAGGAATTTTACTTGGCAGTGAAAAGGAATGACGTATGGATAAATGCTACAACGTGGGTGAACCACGAACACCACCTGCTAAATGAAAGAAGCCAGTTACAAACCACATATACTATGTGATTCCGCATATATGAAATGTCCAGAACAGATAAATCTCTAGGGATAGAAATTAAATAATTGCCTGCAACTAGGGGGCTGGGAAGAAACGGACGGTGACCCCAAAAATGTAGACGGTTTCTTTTGGGGGAAATGAAAATGTTCTAAAGCTCATTGTGGTGATGATTGCACAACTCTGTGAATGTACTAAAACCTATTGCCCTGTACACTTTAAATGAGTAAATTGTAGATGAATTATGTCTCAATAAAGTTGTTATCTGACCTACCCCCTCACGCTACCACAAAAAAAAAAAAACAGCTGTGGGAACACTCAGCAAAAGGTATAGTGCATTCTATTCACGTACGGGGCCTTCCAAACTTGACCTTGTTCGAGTCGCAGAGTAAGGTGGAGGAAGATTGGGGTGTTCTGGCAGATGCTGGCTTCTGTCCAATTCCTTCTCCCCAGGCTCCTTGCTTAGGAAAAGGTAGCATTTGCCGAAGTTCTGTTTAGATACTCAGGACTAGCGAATTTTTGGAGAGGAAGTAGTACCATGGTCCAGTTAGACAGGACATCACACACTGCACATCGCTGGAGGTTCTCACGACCCTTTCTTTTGAAAAAACAGGCATTTTTTTTTTCTTTCAAGCAATGAAATGCTCAAATGAAATGTCTCCTGGAACTATTTAAAGAAAAAAATCACTTTGGGTATAGCTGTTACTGGGTGATTTGGGCCCACACTGGAGTGGGTTAAGTGGCTTTAGGACCTGTTTCGATGATCTGTTCTATCCACAGGAATGGACACCCTGAACAATGCCATAGAAAGTCTTATGACCTCATCTAACAAGGAGGATTGGCCGTCGGTGAACATGAATGTGGCCGACGCTACTGTGACGGTCATCAGTGAAAAGGTAAGAAGGATCGTAGATGCAATTGGTCTGTTTGGGTGATTACAGTGAAGCTTTGCATACAGTAATCGTCCATGAGACATAGACACAGCCAAGGCTTGACCTCCAGCGAGTTATGCTTACTTGTAATTAAAATAGCCTGCATTTAAAAAAATTTTTGTGTCTGGGTCTCTGCATAACTTTGCACTCCTCTGAAACAAGAATCTCCTATCTGGTGCTCCCCATTCTTTCTTCCTCATGGGCCCAGGAGCTTGAAATCATTTGCCAGAGGCAACCGTGTGATGCTAGCAGTAACTCAGGAGGGTGGTTTTTTTGGCTACTCTGCAGGCTTCCGTATTGCCTGGGCTGTTTGTCTGGAGTTGGGGCCCAGGAGATGCTTCTGTTGTGGAAGGGCCTTTGGTTCGTTCCGTCAGTGGCAGCAGAGGCCATTGGTCATCCAGAAAGGCCAGCATTAACCTTAAACCAAATTTTCCCAATTTTATGGTTGATGACACTGAGGCACAGAGAGGTTAAATAACCGCCCGTGGTCACAACAGCTCCAAGTGGCCAGCTAAGGACTCGACCCAGGCAGTCTGCTCCAGACCCTTTACCACTTTTCAGTTCGGCCTCTGCGAAGCGTCTGTCACGGAAAGACTGCAGGTCGTTGGCCTGCTCCTGATTCTGTCCACTAGGAGGTGGCCTTCAAGCCCATTTCACCTTCTAAAAAGGAGTCAGGAGTAAGCTGCCCGCCAGGCTGCACTTCCTTAAGTCTTTTTGGCCTCAGCATCTCCAAGCTCTTCTTTTTTTTTTTTTTTTTTAATATTTTTATTTATTTCTAGGAGAGAGAGATAGCATGAGCAGGGGAGGGTCAGAGAGAGAGGGAGTGATAGACTCTGAAACAGGCTCCAGGCTCCGAGCTGGCAGTNCTCTTCTGCGCTCCACCCCTTTGCCTACCCAGCCTTTACCCAGATCTCAACCTAAACATTATCTCTCCCAAGAAAACTCCATGTGTCTCAGCCTAGTTTCATTTGCCTCTTCATGAATTCCATAGCACCTGAGTGAATATTGAGTAAGTCAAGATGTTAATGATCCAAAAGGCAGCATTCTGGGTGTGTTTACTAATTCACAAACTGCATATGGTTGCTGCAAAGGATGCGGTGTTCATACGAATGAATTCCAAACATTTCTTTACACTGATCATATGGATACCATATGGGGACCAGTTTGTGGGGGGAAAAGTGATTTGGCAGCTTTTCTGCGCGGTTTTAGATGGAAATACGATTCCACGTGGCATTTCGCATGGGAGGGGGGGCTGGATGGAAGGAGATCCCACAGCGCCTTTTCTCTTGGTGCTCTGAGGTTTCCAGTGGGTTTACCCGGGCAAATGGGTTTCTGAGCCACTGGGTGCCCTGTATGGGCAAAACCTAAGAAGTGTGCATGGCAGGGCTCCTACCCACAGTGAACATGCAGGCTGGGAGCTTAGCAGACCGAGAGCAAGAGAACACGCCTGCCACGGTGAGTGTAGCTCAGAGCGGGATTAAATGTCAGCGAGACGCCCACATGGCAATAATGGCCTCTCCAGACATATTTAGAAACTCGCCTTTCTAGGAAAATACAAGTCCTTTCTAAATCCGGTCGAGCTATGTATTTTTAATATCAGTGTCTATATGCAGCCACTCCAGGCTTGATTTCTGTGATTTAAGAAATGATTCGGTTTATTCTATGACTGTTGCCCGGCTTCACAGAGAGCGTGGGCGGCTGACCACTGTGTCTTGCAGAATGAAGAGGAAGTCTTAGTGGAGTGCCGCGTGCGATTTCTGTCCTTCATGGGCGTCGGGAAGGATGTCCATACATTTGCCTTCATCATGGACACCGGGAACCAGCGTTTCGAGTGCCACGTTTTCTGGTGCGAGCCTAATGCGGGTAACGTGTCCGAGGCGGTGCAGGCCGCCTGCATGGTGAGTAGTCACACGCCAGGGGGCTGTGGGACCTCCACGCCGCTGCTTGTGTCTTACGTGCGGTGAATGAACACAGAGCTACTCGTGTAAAGGAAAATAGGTCTGATCTCTAAAGTGATGTTTTGCTGTATAAATACCCTCACTCCTGTGGACGCAGTTATGATGAGCGGTTTGCCATCTCAAGAGGCCAGGATGCCTACAAGAAGCTGGACCAGGTGCAGTGACATTCTGTGGAAATTCCAGTAACACTGAAAGCAGTGCTCTTCAGAACCACAAATTCCTAATTCTTGGTCCCTAATTAATTTCAGTAGGTGATCAGGAAATGTTGGTCATGTATGAGTTGGTGCTGTTTAGAACCAACTCAGTACTTTATTATTTTTTTTTTTACAAATAGTTTATTGTCAAGTTGGTTTCCATATAACACCCAGTNAACTCAGTACTTTAAAAAAAAACTGCAGTGTATTGAACGATTTTTATTTCAGATAGTTGGTTTAAGCCCGTAGTTCTTACGTATTTTATTTAACTTATTATCTGTGAACTCAGTCCTTGGCACAGCCATTTGTAAGGTAGTTGTATTGTTTTATTTATGAGAGAAATAAATAAATATTTATATATTCTTAGAACAGAGGCTCAGAAGAAAGAACGGGCCTCAGGGCACAGAGCTGACAAGACAAAGCCTGGGGTTCAANCCTGACTTGGGGCTCGAACCCACCAACTGGAAGATCATGACCTGAGCCGAAGTCAGACGCTTACCGGACTGAGCTATGCAGGTGCCCCACAACCCCGAGTTTTTGAGCTGACACAGCCAGTGCTTTTTGCCCCATGTATATGTTTCAAACAGAAACACCACATCATTCATTCTGCAAATATCCTTTGAGCACCTATTGTGCTCACACTGAAAAAGTTCTAGAAAATTTGAGGAAACGGTATGAACGTAGGCACAAAACCTGAGGTGGGTGGTGGTTCTTAGCAACAGCAGGCTTGGTTGCTGGACCGAGTAAAGGAGGTCTGTTCTGTATCAGGAAGGGCCCGTGATGTCATGCCAGCATGTTTATCTTCAGCAAAGATTGGTAGGCGAGAGAGATGAATTGGTATTAGGTTTTAAAAGCAAACTCAAAAAAAAAAAAAAAAAAAACAAACCCAAGTTTAGAGGATGGGTTGAAAGGACAAGCTTGAGGTGGAGAGATCAGCCAGGAAGCCATTTTACTGGTCCTCATGAGGGTTTCAGAAGGTCTACACCAGGAGAACAAGCAGAAGTAGATGACCTGGGATGCTGTAGAGACTCGCCGGGTTGGGGATGAGGAGTGGTGAATCTGAAGCACCTGTTCTTCATTTAATTCGACCCACCATTTATGGGCTGGACTGTGGGAAGTTCCAGAAGGCTGAGAGATGAGCCTTACATTACGGAGCTTGGGTATATGGGGAGACACATGAACCCAAATTCTGTTGCAGTGTAAAAGGTGCTGTAAATAGAAGCGTAAGAGCACACTAGACTGAGAAGTGACCTGGAGGAAAAAGAAGTGGAGGCCTTGAAGTAGACCAGAGTCGGACAGGGAAGGGGGTTGCTCCTTATTTTCGGGGGGTGGGGAGTTGGCACATTTTTTAGGCTCTGGGAAATGACCTGGTGAAGCTGGATTGAAATGAGGGTCATATAAAGAGTTGGGCAAGGTCTTGGTGGTAGATTAAGAGCCTAGGATTGGAGTTTAGCCTAATTGGGTCACAGTCAGATGCTGCTGAGACTAGTCAGATGCTAAGAATCCAAGAGTAACAGGTGGCATGGAGATTGGAAGAGTTCTCTGTTTTTCTACATAGAGTACATCACCTGGTTAAGAATGAAGGGAAAGGATGAGTGGGCTGCAGTTGGCAGTGATGAGTCACAAGGAAAGGGAGTCAGCTGACTTTTCCCTTAAAAGGCTCCTCTGAATGGAGAGGGATGGAGGGAAGCGGGAGGGGAAGAGCTAGTGCTGTGTGTTCGTGATCTGGCGTCCTTCTTCCCACAGTCCTTGTCAGAGGAACATTTGCCCCTCAAGTACTGTGGAGCCACATGCTAGCTCAGATCCGCCTGCATGGGGGCCGGGGGGGGGGAGGAGTCACACCAAACCCCTGACCCAGCACAGGAGCCTGAGATGGGGTGAAGGAAACAATAGAAAATGAAAGCATTCAGTCCAGCAAAAATGGAGGCTAGTTAGGTATTTCCTGAAATTGAAAAGGGATCATAACAGATGGTTTTAGTCATAAAATGAATGGCTGTCAGCCTTCATTGTACGTTTTAAATGCTGGTGACAAATAATTCACTTCATCACTGGTTACAGTTTGTTTGTTGTCTGATTCCAAGACTTATTTTCTTAGAAACAGTTTTTGTGGATGTGCTTACGTGTTAACTGTGATAGGGCAGCCGGCTCACGAGTCTCAGCCAGTCCAGCATAAGCCATACTGGTGACGCCGCCCTCTTCTTTGCACTCAGAGCACAGCATTTCTGCCTCCGTGGCTCTCCTCCTGACTCAGATCTGCATGGTTCTCCATCTGAAATCTCTACACATGAATTTCTGTCCTCTGAAATATCTGTGTTGTAAACACATTCTTCTGAATCTACTTATAATCTGTAGCCATATTTTGCAGCTGTGCAGGGTGGGCCCAGCTCAAGATATTTTGGTGAAATTTAGAATGAGAGAGGAAGCCTTAATGAAATGCATCAGGTGCAATTTTGATTCACACCAGACATGCCTAATGTTAGGATTTCCGGTCCCCAGTGTACCATGTTGCCACTCCTGCCCATTTATAAATCTGGGCTTTGGAAGTGTGCAGTTTGGGCTTTGGTACAGACCTAGCAAGGTCCCTTACACAGAAGAGACTTGATAAGTCGTGTCTCATATGATGGTGCTGAAGGGGCTGGTTCTGTGGCCACTGGGCATTGTGACTGCTCTAGATAGTTTAGGCTTCCCGTGGGGAAACATCAGCCTGTTTCATACTGTACCAAAGACCCTATTAGTATTTAAGTAGATTTTTAAAAATCAGCCATGGAATTATTTTAAACTGCTAGATTAGGAAAAAACATATTTTGTAAATTTTAACCTCTAATTTTGAAGAATTTTTATTAATATAAGAGTGGGTGGATTGTGTTATATTTCTGAAGGAGAGAAAATATCTGTGGTGCCAGCAGTGCTAATGGACACTTTTAAATCCATTAGGAGTTATGGGCACCTGGCTGGCTCAGTCGGTGGAGCATGTGACTCTTGATCTTGGGTTTGTGAGTTTGAGCCCCACGTTGAGTGTAGAGATTACTTAAAAGCTTTAAATCCATTAGCATAGACTTGCAGATAAAATGTATCCTGAAATCTTCATACATTATTCTTTTTTTTATTAAAGTAGGAAACAGGAAAGGGAACAAACATTTATGAACGCCTTCTGCATTGCTTGCTAGGCCTGTTCTCAGCATTCTGCAAGTATTCCCTAATCACAGCATCCGCTGTAAAGGTCCCAGTCTTCTGCCGTTTTACACTGAAGAAACTAAGGCTCAGAGATTGAATAAGTTGCTCGGGTCACACAGTTCACATAAATGAATGGGAGAGCCTAGATTCAAACTGTGCCCTTTCTACCATGCTGTCTCCCAGGTAGCCATGAGCGCTTACCTGACGTACAGAGATGTCCGTGTCTCCGACGAAACTCTAACAGTGTCTCCCAATCCTCTGCCTTCTCATTAGCTCTTCGGCTCCTCGGTGTGTTAATTGCAGCCAGTCCACCCAGAGAACAGGTAGAAGGTGGAGATGGATGGAAGAAGAGGAGGGCAAAAGCCACAACACTTTTTTTGAGCCTAATGATCTCAAGAACCTTTAAAATACCCACCTTAAGAAAAAATAAATTCTGGGTCCTGGGTGGCTCAGTTGGTTAAGTGTCCGACTCTTGATTTCAGCCCAGGTCACGGTCTCATGGTTCGTGGGATGGAGCCCCGCACTGGGCTCTGCACTGGCAGCGCAGTCTCCTTGGGATTCTCTCTCTCCCTCTCTGCTTCTCCCACGCTCCCATGCACACACACTCTCAAATATTTTTTAAAAAGGGAAAAAAAAAAAGAAAACAAAACTCTTGGGTTTTGGAGCTAGGTCGTTAAGTTTTGGAAGTAATGTATTGGTGATGCATTAAATCATCAGATCACAAAGTAAACAAGAAGGGACGATCATCATTGATGACCATAAAACATATTTGTTTTATTTCAGTTACGATACCAGAAGTGCTTGGTTGCCAGGCCGCCTTCACAGAAAGTTCGACCACCTCCTCCGCCAGCAGACTCAGTGACCAGAAGAGTCACAACCAATGTAAAACGAGGGGTCTTATCCCTCATTGACACTTTGAAACAGAAACGCCCTGTCACAGAAACGCCGTAGCTGCACCTGCTGAAGGATTCTGTGCTATTTACCGAAGATCGAATAGCTACACTAAAGAAGATGAACTGACATCTGGCCTTCCATTCAGTTGCTGATGCTTTGTCTTCAGAGAATTTATCCGTAACCAAACAGTGTTAGACAAGCATGTTCTTGCGTCTTGCCACCATCATGTGATATGAAAAGAAGCATGACTAATTTTTTTTGCTATCAGTAAGATACATCATGAGCAGCGGAAGGTCTTTTTCTTATTGTAAATATCGTGGACATTAACGTCACACACGCGGAGAAGAATGTGGCCACACCCCTCCTAGTGAACTAACGCTGAGTCCTTGGAGTGAATGACGCCTGAGTTAGTTTCACTGTCTTCTTGACTGGATCTGTCACAAGCAATGTGGAAGTCCTACAGCACTCTGCCCTGTTTCCAGCATTGGAATTCCAGCCACTGCATTCCAGAGACCATTGAATTGCTGTAAAGGCAGGATGATGGGTTTTTGTTACGGTCGCTCGTGACCCTGAACCTTTGGGTTGACAAAATTGGCTGTCGGCATCAGTACAGAAACCAACCGGCAGCTTTCCCTGACAAGCTCTTTGACACATGGACACCATTTCACGTCTGCAGCTGTTTTGTGGGATGTTGGGGAAAAAGGGAAACTTGAAAATTGAAACACAAACCAAATTTGAGAAATTAAAATTCAACAAAAAAGAGCCTTTCTTTCTAGATGATTTTCAAACTGATGATTAAAAACAAGAAAGATTGAAGGCAAGCCTAATGCATTTCGGGTGGGACATGTTTCAAACTTCTGCCTTATATTGTACAATGCAGCTAGAGAATTATAGTTCACTATGGCCATTCTCTACGTAAACATTAAAATGAAATAGTCCTCGTACGCCTTTTATCCTTAGTTTGTTAATTAGCCAATATGCAATTTGGAGTTGAGGAAATGTCATTTATATTTTGGATCTCCACCACCACATTACTGTGTTAGTCCGCCTCCTAGTGAAGCCCGCCAGGATTCTGTATCTCGCTCGGTCTTACCCTCGTGCTTTTTGCCCAGAAAGCTGTCTGTCCATCATGCATTGTCCATGGCAACAAATTACATTAAATTAAACCTTTCTGAGTTTATGTATTTAATATTAGGATTTGTTGGACTTTACTAGGTATATTTTTAAATTTCTACCTTTTCCATTTTTTCAAGATTTAAAAATTTCATATCAGAGCAAAATAAACATAGCAAGAATGGACTGCTTAACAGGTTTCCCAAATATAGCATTTTCCTGCTTCTCTTTTCTCACTTACCTATCAAGATACACAGATTTAGATTCTTGTTGACATTGTTGTTCTAAAAGGAAGTTGCTAAGGAGACCAATCTAAACATTAGTCTTACTTACTTTTTAATATCAAAATTAACGTTTTAAGAACATCCGGTTTTAAAAGTAACACTTTGTTTATCAACTGCTCTGTACTTGTCAATGGTTTTCACATTCTTAGCACATTTGAGCCTTACAAGGTAGAGAAAGGTACTAAACACATTTGAGAAATAAAAATACATCTAGAGTACCAAGAGGCTCAGTCACCTCACCTAAGATCTCTCGCAAGCTTGAGAGAGAGCCAGGACAAGAACCCACGCTTCCCAAGTCTGTTATAAGTTCCGCTGCTGCCACATCGGTGAGCAGGTCTTTCCAGAATTACTCTGGGCCTATCTCGTGATTGTCAGGAGGTCTTAGAATTCCCTGTAGGAGTCGGGAAGTATGTCCAGATGACTCCCGCAGTGATGTTAACCATAAAACCACCGCCCTCTCTCAGTCCAGGACTGTTTTCCTGCAGTGTGCCTCACATGTGTTGTGCAGGACAGGATTCTACTTGCTGTACAGCCTGTTCAACTTACAAGATTTTCCAGAGATGATGTTACTTGTGATAGACATGTTCCTAACTCATGGTACTCAGCCACCAGAGAGCACGATGGAGTAGGTGGGCTGCTTCTGTTCCCTCAGAACTCCGGAACTGTTTGCTAGCACTGTAGTGTTATGACCAAAATGATGCCACTCTAGAAATGAATTCTACTTCTCACCAGCCTGTATACTGTTCTATCTGAAGTAACCAGTGCCATCATAAGAAATTATTGCATTAAGAAAATCCTTACTGTGCCCTTTGAAAAGCTGTTTGAAATTCAATCATGATGATCTTTCATCTTGAGCTCCACAATGAAAGGTTTTAGTGTGATAAAAAAGTCCGAACAAGTCATCCACTTTTATATTGGAAATCTCTACCCGAACCCACTGTTCATTTTTTAAAGCATACATTTGTTTGTTTTCAGGATCAAGAATACTGAGCTAGCTTTAAGTAGCAAACTGATTTATATATGCAATTATAGGATGCATTAAGACGAACGATAGCCTTTACATATTGAAAACTTTACTGCAGATATTTTGTTTTGAAAATAGCTTTGCATACTAAATGCAATTAATTTTGTAAAATTGATTATGTTAAACAGTACGTTCAGACACTTTCTGCCATGGCCAAAAAGTATGTATGAAAGTATGTGTGTATTTTTTCTGTGAGAGGATGCCAGTGTTTTACCTGATAATTGTGGTGACATTCAGTTATCTATGCATTCTTTATATCTGTGACTCGGTAAACAGGCAGCCATGTTCACTATGCCTTGTATGTCCTATCATTTTTTTAATTAACCTGTTAAATACAGCTTAAGATATTTTTATTTTATTTATTCTATTTTTACTGAAATATACTGCATTATTGTGTTAATGTACTCTTTACTGGATAGTATCTCACAATGTATCCAGGCCTAAGTAATCTCAGTGAACTATATACATTGCCTAAAAGGTGGTTTTGTAATGATTTGTAGACACATTTTTATTGGACTATGTAGAAGAAATGGCAACATGCTTAAAGTTCCTTTTATTTTTTAAAAGCAGCTAGATAGACGCAGACTTGCCACCTCATATACGCTCCTTGGCAGCCTCAAGGGGAAGAGCCGACATGCCTACGGCAAAAACTTTACTTCGCAAACCTAAAGCACCGCGGGGTGCTTTGTTTTTATATCCTTCACACCGCCTGTGATCTCCTCCAGGCGACAGACACGTGCCCACAAGCCCTCTGTTCACCAGAAGACCGCCCGCCCGTAGCTAATTAGGACCATTGTTTTCCTTTGTGTCTGTCTTACTGCATGAAGGGACGTTAGACCCATCTCCACTAAAATTAGTTTTTGGTGACAAACCGTTGCCACCTCTACTTTGTTAAAGGGCCACTCTGATTCTATGATGGAGATTGGTAGGATGATTCTACATGAGGTCGCTTACTCGAAAGCCCTAAATCTTTCCTCCTTGACTTGTATGACAAACTCACTTCATTAAGCACTGCGACACAAGTTCAAGATTTCACAAACAACATGAAACACATCTCTCTGAGACTAGCACAATTTAACCAGTAAAAACACTAGCTCTCTAGTTTGCCAGGCTTCCTTACCCTGATACACAGCTGACGTGTGTTATACAGCCAGTAAAATGAAGTTTTAATTTATTTCAGCTTCGGAGAAAAGGTTCCGCGCGCACTTGATCAATGAGAGAGCACTCCCTCCCATCCAAAGCGGCTTGTTTACCCTGAAAGAACGTTCGGTTTTGCTTTCTGCCCCGTTTGCTGTTGACCACTTTTACACATTTAAATGTAATATGTTGTGAGAATAAACTTAGCTGCATAAAACGTCTGGCTCATTTATCTGACATCTCCGTCCTATAGATCCAGGAATGGAAATTCAAGTCCAGGGTCGCCACACCAGTCATTTTATTTTCAAATTATTCTGCTTCACTACTGCAGGTTTCCACCTGGTAAGAACTAGAAGGTAACTTTAAATTTTGAGTAATTCACCACACCGCTCTTATCTGGTGACCAGGAAGGACAGCTGGCATCTTGAGTCCCCAACGCAAGGCCTGGGTAAGCAGTCTAGTGTTAAGAGAGTCTACCTTTCAGTTCCTTTAAGAACCTGACGTCAAAGAATGAAGAGTAAAGTTGCACAGGCACTAAATCCAAAATCAAAGGTAACCAGAAAAACCAGGTGAATCTGGGTGAGTTTAACTGTCAGACATGCGGAAGAGAAGCAGGATTTAGAGTCTGTACCCATTTTTCTGGTTCTTCTTGTGTTTCTGCGCCCATAGTTTCTCTTTTACTCTATCAAAGGCAGTTACTCTGAAGGAATGAACTTTCATTTTGGTTTCAGGTATTAGTGGCGAGTAATTTCAGATAAAATCTGCCACTGGAGACTCCAAATACTGCTAACCCATTACTTTAGATTTTTGCAGCACTTCCCTCTAAGAAGCTCAAGAAAGGAGACCGTCCGTGTAATCAGTATTCTCCTTCACTCATTCTCTCATGTTGTCTTTAGCCAAAGTATGTTTCCCTTTTGTCGCTACAAAAGTACTTAACTAATTTATCATGCCCTTCTCGGAAGACTCTCAAGAAAACGACAGGCTTAACAAACCCTTCAGAATCTCCGTATATTTCTAAAGAGAAGAGTGGCAAGATGCGTGTTAGGAGATACTGAAAATAAGCGGCTTCGGTCGTGATAGGACAGGAATCACAAGTTTATCAGAAAAACACGCTGAACTATTCCTTCACAATGAGGGCTTCCTTTTCAGACCATCACAGAAAATAAGGCTCGCAGGCCTGCTACTGGTGGCCGCCGGCGTACTTTCCAGCGTGGGGAGGGCACAGGAGGGATGAGCGATTCCAGGGATAACACGGCAGTTCTGCACGCAGCAGAGTCCCTGCAGCTGCACCAGTGCCCTAGAGGCACGGCGCGCTCCGAGCCAGCCAAACCGGAGGCAAAGAGGAAAGGGAGTTTTTGGAACAAAGAAATCTATCGTTTTTGATTTTTGCAGTCGGTAAAATAAGCTGAGCATTTACAACATTTCTGTACTTGCTGAGAGTCATAATTGAGAATTCTTTGAGGATTTAAAATACAAAGTTCAAGTATACAAAGGCTTGTTTCCTATCTTCACTGACATATTCTACTGATAAAGGTAACTTTTTAGCTAAAATATTACCAATAAAATGAAATTCACCATTTTGTTTATCCTCACTGCAAGTGAGAAAATAAAGAATAGAGTATTAAGCTAAAACAGATCTAAAAATTCATCTTGAAGAGGATAATATCCTACTGAAATCATGCCGCCTGAACTGAACAGTTAGGAATTTACATAACACTGTTCAACACGACTGGATTCTGAAAATAGAACTTTATATTCAAACTTTGTGTCTATGAACATTTTCTTAAACAATAGGTTTCATAGTTGTAACTTATTTGATTGTCAATTTCTGTTTCCATGATGAAGAAGAAAATCAATAGACCCTGAAATGATAATCATACTAATTCTTGGTAGGCAATGGATAATACATTCAAGATGAATTGACTTTTAATATAATTAACATAGTGCTACAATATATCTTAACTGTGCATCAGAGATGATTTACCCAAGTTTGATTACTATGTGCCATATGAAATGACTGGTAGATTTTAGCATTTTACCTGATCTTTGAACAGAATCAGACATTTTCATGGATTTCTTCAATAATAGGTGTCACAGTTTTGCCTCTTCCTCAGAATTAGTACTATTGGGATGGAAATTTGTGTACAGCCACTTTTTTACAACCAGATTTGGCATAAACAGAAGGGACAGCTGATTGTGTTCAATCGGCTCAGGATCCAGAAGCTCTTCTAATGAGAAACCATTTTTGCTCTCTTAACATACATCTGAACTCCACACACCTGGAACTTTGGAACCTCCTGTTCTTCCTACTCCATCTCAATCACATCACAAAAACTCGTAACACCCCCGTTTAAAGAATATTTTGATATTTAAGAAAAAAATTAATCTCCATAGGGACTGAAAATGTCAAACCACAGGTGGATACTGAAAAAGCAACGTAAAGTTGGTGTGAGAAATCCGCATCTTTTCCACACCTACGCTTTCTAGTAGACCGCCTCAAGTCTGTTACAAGGCCGACAGTGTTTCCCTTCAGTATAAATTGCCACACCTTTCTCTTAAAACCAGTGTCCTGAGTCCAGACTGAAAGTTGAGGGGAGAGAGACAAGTTCTGACAGCAGATACTGAGTCTAAGCTGGACACTGCAGTACAGATCAGCACTGAGCTGCTGAGATGTGGGAATTCTGATTTTGTTGAATTGCCTCCATTATTGTTTCTCACTTGTCCTAATTCTCGTGAAGGTGATCCCACATTTAGAAGATACTGAGTGGGCAAAAGGATGAGTATCTTACACAGGGACGGCTAACCCTCGGAGAAATATCGGGCTTTGAAAAACATCAACTGCTCTTGACCCCTGTCAAAAACACAAGACAGTCAAAGCCATGGTCGAGGACGCCTGAGCAGGGAGGAAGGTAAGTTTTCTTTAGGCTTTTCCCCTCTTCTGGAGATCACTGGTGAGGGAAAGTAGCTGGGCATGAGAGTCTTGGGTCCAACCCAACGATAGTAAAGATGTCGAGTTGGGAGCTGAGATTTGATCTCCTGGGAACCTGGAAACGGCAACATGACTGGAGGCAAAACAATCTCTACAGGCTTCAGTGTCATCACTCTGTCTTCTGGGCGAGATCTTGCTAAGTGTGTCTGTCGTACATATGGTCTGGGGTGAGATGTGTTCTTCGTAAATGTAGGCACTAAAGAATTGCTGGCGGGCTTGTTGGGTTTTCTGACCTGCGAGGAAGAACCAGCTGTAGTTGTATTTTTCTGCGGAAGAGACGTTTTTGTTGTTAGTATCTCTGACCGATCAGCATTTGCATTACTTTCTCGGGTCAGGAATTCAGCGATTTTCATTTGGATGCCGCCGTTATTACTGGTGGGAGCTTTTGACAATGATATTTTTGATTTTTTCTTCTTCTTCTTCTCCCGTTTTGAAGTTTTACCCAACTCGATTCCATCCAGTAGACCCTTTGCTGCAGCACGGGCCAAAACATCTTTCACAGACACTGCCTCAGATGGGTCCCGCTACGATCGAAAGAAGCAGTTACTAAATGTTGGAGTTAACTGTTACTGTGTATATTACAGACGTTCTCAGTGTTTCAGTAAAAATAAAAGTATCTTTATTACTATAAAAGAAAAGGTTTTTAGGCCTTAGTCCCTAATATATCCCGTAGACCTCAGCAAATGACTTATTTGTGTATGCTTAAATTTACCCATCTATTCTGTTTTAAGTTTTTATTGATTTATTTTTGAGAGAGCAAGCAGAGAAGGGGCAAGAGAGAGGGACAGGGGACCTGAAGCAGGCTCTGTGCGGACAGCAGAGACCCCGATGTGGGACTCAAATTCATGAACCATGAGGTCATGATCCTCAGACACTTAACCAATTGAGTCACCCCGGTGCCCCAAAACTTCCCCATCTGTAAATCTGATGGAACAAAAAGAATTACAGAGCCTATTTTTCCCATGTGACCTAAGATGAACTAGATGTTGGCAAAGTGCTTGGAGAAGTGGGGGTGGAGAGCAGGCAAGGGAGGCACGCTCAGGGGAAAGAGAGAAAAATAGGGATTTGGGGGCACCTGGCTGGCTCAGCCAGAAGAATGTGCAACTCTTGATATCTCAGGGTTGTGGGTTCGAGCTCCATGTTGGGTGTGGCGCTTACTAAAAATATAAATAAACTTAAAAAAATTAGGGACTTTTGTGTTACACAGTTATAATTCTTTCCCCTGTCTTTTAGCTACTTATGAAATAAACACACCATTACAGAATGTTCACAAAATTCCTAGGTTCCTCTTTTTGAGGCCTTGTCGTTTCTTAATTCTTAACAAAGTATGACGTGGAATGGGATTTCCCCCTTACCTCCCTTGTTAGAACAGAAAGAAAACAACCATTGGTAACTTCAGATGGTTCCATTCTGAAAAACTTATCAGTAGACAGATGTATTTCCTTTAACGAGCTCAGGGGAAGGACAGGAGGACTAAGCCTGCAATAGACAGGAGCAAAGAGGAAATAGTTAGAATGGCTTGTTTACCAACCAAGAGAGACAGTAAATTGCAACAATTTTTCTTCTGTTATGTTTTCTAATCATTTAAACAAAAATTCCCATAAGAATAAAATGCTGAAGCATCACAATATTATTATAAATTAAAAGTTCTAATATTTCATGTTAGTCCAGAATTTATTATGCTTGCCAAGGTTTCCATCTTTAAACAACTTTGCCAAGAATACCAACCTTTCCACAAATTAAAAACTCCTTTCCAACTCACTAATATGTTAACAAAAAGACCTCCATTATCAAAACCGGTAAATATATACAGTAAGCACAAAGATGTAATAGAAAAAAATCCATTACTTTCACATGTTGTCAAAATACAAAAAGTGTGACTTCCTTCTTTTGGTTGCTTTTTGCATAATTACAATATAAAAATATGGTGCATCATTTTCACTGCATTATTCTTAACCACTTTTTGAGTATTAACGGATGAGTTATGTAGTGCTCAAAGTTAGCACATAACAAAAGACTTTGTGTTAGAAACATAAAAATCTCTAATCACTGTTATGTGTAAGGTAACATTTTGGTTTTTATATTTACTATTTAATTTCTCATTCAACAGTGATAATTCTTATATTCCTATGCTTTTGCAATTAAAATATATTTAATCACGGCAATATTTTCCCATATAAATTAAAATATCAGGAACTCTTATTAATAATTTTATGTATTCTGAAATTTTTTAAAACCATTTCTTTCAAGTTTTTATTTAAATTCCAGTCAATATACAATGTAATGTTAGTTTCAGGTACAGAATTTAGTGATTTAAAATCATTTTAAATTTATATTCATTCACTATTTGCCTATGATGTGCAAGGCATATAAATATCAATTAATTCTCTTAAATAGTTTACAGTTTAGTTGGAGGAACTCATCGGTTTATAATAATATAAAGAAGAGCCAATAAGAATGCTGAGCCAAGTAGAGACAAAATGGTGTAGAATACAGAATAAGGTGCAATTCACTCAGGCCACAGGATAGCAAATGTGAAGACTCCACAGAGGAAGTCCCATTGGTTCTGCATCTAGAAAGGTAAGTTAAGTATCCCATAGGTAAAGAAAGTATTTCTAGGCAGAAAGAAGGACATGAACAAAGACACAAGTGTCATAAAAAATGTTCAGGGTACAGCAAGTATTTCCATATGGCTGGGACATAAGGTGAGTGAAGGGATGTAGAGGTTACTTAGGATGCAGGCAGATACACATGACCTCTGATGACATGCCAAAGAGTGGTGCAGAAGGTGGTGCTTAATAAATGTTTATGCGGAACTAAGCTGAAGTATAATAGCTGTGTAGGTTCTAAAGGCAAGAGAGCTAGCTGCTCCTCTCACCAACCTTGTAACCAACAAACTGAATTTCTGAGGCCTATTCATGTATGTGCTCAACATAAACAGAAATCATCAAAAACCATTTATTCACATAAGGTAAAAAATGTTCTCATGAAAATAATGATTTCTTAACAAGTTGGAACATATTTAGCTCCAAAATGTAAATATGAAGGTTAGGGTTTTGTCAATTTTAATTATTAATATATCCCTAGCACCGAGTTAAGTCTTCAGTTAGTGTTTAATAAATATATATTTTAGCTATATATGCTGTCTTTTTTAATGGTAATTATCCTAATTAAAATTGGTTAAGTTACCTTACAATATCCCTATATAGCGAATTTATTTCCAGACTCCAGCTTACAGGCCATTTCTTTGCATAATAAAGTTAAGTTCATACCCAGTCTCATGGATAACTGACTTAGATGATGACATTTGGGATTTGCGGAGTTGATGCTATTTAGGTGAGATTTTGGACTTAGAATCGATCCTGGAATGGATAAGGACTTGAGGATACTGGGGTAAGTTAAGTGTGTTTCATACATGAGACAGACATCAATTTTGGGGGCAAAGGTGGACTGTTGGGGGCTGAAATTCATCTCCGTTCAAAACCCAGAATGTACCCTCCTTTGGAAATATGGTCTTTGCAGATATCATTAGTTAAGATGAGGTAATAGTGGAGTAGAGTAGACCCTAAGTCCAATACTGGTATCCCTATAAAGGAGAGAGGATACAGAGACGCACAGGGGATGAGCCATGTAAAGACAGACAGAGATCAGAGCGACACAGCTACAAGCCAAGGACACTAAAGATTGCTAGCGAACACCAGAAGCTGGGAGAGGCATAAAACAGATTCTTCCTCAGAGGCCCCCGAAGCCAGCCAACGCTGCCAACAACTGACATTTGACTTCTGGTCTCCAAAACTGTGAGAGAATAAGTTTCTCTTGCTATAAATCACCAGTTTTGGGATAGTTTGTTGTGGCAACCCAGGAAAATAAAACACATGGCAAAAGGAATTTTGCAGATGTAATTAAGGTCCCTTAACCTTAAGCTATGCATATTATCAAGATGAACCTGATCTAATCACATGAGTCCTTGAAATCCAGGTCTACAGGGATTCTTGGAAGATGATGGTGGAGTAGGAAGCCGCTAGGCTTGCCTTGTCCCACGAATACAACTAGATACCTATCAAATCATCCTAAATACTCCAGAAATCAATCTGAAGACTGGAAGAACAACCTCCACAACCAAAGGTAGAGACGAGGCCACAATAAAGAAAGTAGGAAGTGTGGAGACTTGGCTTGGGGGAGAAATGGATCATGGTGCTGCGGTGGGGAGGGAGCTGTAATCTCAGAGAAGGGTGAGAGACAGACTGGCACACGGGAATGCACGGGAGAGACAAATACCCACAGCAATAGACTTGGAAAGTGAAAGGGCTTAAATTTTGTGAGTTCTTTTAACCAGTAAGGCTTAGAGCCTGGAGTTTTAAAGGAGAGCTCAGAGGACATTGGTGCTGCTCTTGGAGAGATAGTAGGCAAAAACAGCAATCTGAAGAGTGCCTGGGGCACAGAGCGAGGAGGTTATTTGGTCATCTTGGCACTTGTCCCAGATAGGCAGCATTCAATGAGAGACCCCTCCAGGAACAAAGAAGCTGGCCAGTGTCCTTTCCCTCCACAGCCCCTCAGTATAAGCACGGGGCCACCTGCAGGTACCAGTATACCACCAACACTCGACACTTGCTACCTAACTTGCTTACACCAAGCCCCGCCCCCTTGCCATCTGGAAGAACTGCCCTTTCCAGTCATGCTTGCCTCAGTCTCAGTGTGGTAGGGCCGCTCTTTAGAAGACTGGCCCAAACCCCTGTCAGAAGTTTTGGTGAGAGGCCTCAGTTCTTGTGACAGTGGAGACGTGTCTCATTTCACAAGCAGATCAGAGCGCACCTAGTTAAAAATGGACATATTCAGGCCAGGGACCAAACACTGCCCACAATAGGCAAAGAGAGTCTCTGCAGACAGCTGGCCTGATGGATATGGCAGTTAGGACACAACAGCAGAGCATACACACAACACACTGCAGACACTCCTAGAAGTGCCAAGCCCTGGGAAAAAGGGGACACTATACTGCAGGGTAATATAGGACCTCTTCTTCACAAAGCTATTACCCTCAAGAACAGGAGACATAGCTGACTTTCTTAACACAGAGAAATGGGCACAGAAACTTAGACAACATGAGAAGACAGAGGAATTTGTCCCGAGTGAAAGAACTAGAGAAGGCTACAGCTGGAGATCTAAGTAAAACAGAGTAACAAGTCTGATGGAGAATTTAAAGCAATGATCATAAGGATACTCACTGGACCACACCAAGACATACTGTTTTTTATTATTACTATTTTATTACACCCAACGTGGAGCTCAAACTTACAACCCTAAAATCAAGAGTTGCACGCTCTACGACTGAGCCAACCAGGCACCCCGCCAACACATTGTAATAAAAATGGTAAAAATATAGTGATAAAAAATATTAAAAGTGGCAAGACAAAAGAAGGCAGTGTTATACAAAGCAAACCCCATAAGGCTATTAATGGCTTTTTCTGCAGAAACTTTCCAAGCCAGAAGGGAGTGGCATGCTACATTCGGAGTGCTGAATGGGAAGAACTTGCAGCCAAGAATACTCTACTAGCAAGGCTGCCATTCAAAACCAAAGAAGAGAGAGTTTCCCAAACAAAAACTAAAGGAGTTTGTGACCATTAAAGCAGCCCTGCAAGAAATATTAAAGAGGACTCTTGGCGTGGAAAGGGAAGGCCAAAAATGACAGTATGAAAGTAGGGAACACAAAAACAGAAAAAATGAATACCTCTGTAAAAAAAATCAGTCAAGGAACTCACAAAATTGAAGGATATAAAGTATGATGCCATATACCTGAAACATGGGGGAGACAGGAGTAAAGAAAGGGCTCCAATTTAAACAAGCATCACCTTAATGTAGACTGTTATACGCAGAAGATGTTATACACAAACCTAACGGTATCAAAAACCACTAATAAATAGACAAAGAATAAAGAGAAAGAAATCCAAATATATCACTGAAGAAAACCAGCAATCCATGAAAGAAAGAATGACAGGAAAAGATCAAGAAAATCTTCAGAAACAACCAGAAAACAAGTAATGCAAAGGCAGTAAATACATATGTATCAGTAATTACTTCGAACATAAATGGACCAAACATTCCAATCACAAGAGATAGGGTGATAGAATGGATTAAAAAAAACAAGACCCATGTATATGCTGTCTACAAGAGACCCATTTCAGACCTAAAGGCACCTGCAGATTGAAAGTGACGGGATAGAAAAACATTTCTCATGTAAACAGATGTCAAAAGAAAGCCAGAGGGGGCGCCTGGGCGGCTCTGTTGGTTAAGCAATAAAGAGTCTGACTCTTGGTTTCAGTACAGGCCATGATATCCTGGTTTGTGAGTTTGAGCCCCACATCAGGCTTTGGCTGGCAGCGAAGAGCCTGCCTGGGATTCTCTGTCTCCTTCTTGCTCTGCCCCTCCCCTGCTTACTCTCTCTGTCTCTCTGTCTCTCAAAAGAAAAAGAAAAAAAAAAAAGCCAGAGTAGCAATACTCATGTCAGACAAAATTGACTTTAAAACAAAGACTGTTAACAAGAGGCAAAGGACACTATATAATAATAGAGGGGACAATCCAACAAGAAGATACAACAATTGTTAAATATTATGCATCCAACATGGAAGCACCCAAATACATAAAACAGTTAATAACAAACTTAAAGGAACTAATCTTTGTGGAACAGAGATGC
Organism: Crocuta crocuta; assembly: GCF_008692635.1. Classification (NCBI taxonomy): domain Eukaryota; kingdom Metazoa; phylum Chordata; class Mammalia; order Carnivora; family Hyaenidae; genus Crocuta; species Crocuta crocuta. Next base: position 2,948,376 of record NW_027529426.1, read on the forward strand.
AAAAATTCTCAACAATATACTGGCAAACTGAATCCAACAATACATTTAAAAAAATCATTCACCACAATGAAGTGGGATTTATTCCTGGGCTGCCAAGGTGGTTCAATATTTGCAAATCAATCAACTTAATACATCACATCAATAAGAAAAAGGATAAGAACCATAAGATCATTTCAACAGAAGTAGAAAAAGCATTTGACAAAGTATAATATCGATTCACGATAAAAACCCTCAAAAAAGTAGATTTAGAGGGAAAATACCTCAACATAATAAAGGCGATATATGAAAAACCCACAGCTAATATCATCCTCAAAGGGGAAAAACTGAGAGCCTTAACCCTAAGGTCAGAAACAGGACAAGAATGTCCACTCTCACCACTTTTATTCAACATAGTACTGGAAGCCTTTCTGCAGCAATCAGACAAAAAAAGGAATAAAAGGCATCCAAATCAGCAAGGAAGAAGTCAAACTTTCACTATTTTCAGATGACATACTACTATAAATAAAAAACCCAAAAGGCTCCACCAAAAAACTGCTAGGATTGATAAACAAATTCAGTAAAGTGGCAAGATACAAAACCAATGTGCAAAAATCTGTTGCATTTCTATACATCAATAATGAAGCAGCAGAAAGAGAAATTAAGAAAACAATCCATATACAATTGCACCAAAAATAATAAGATACCTAGGAATAAATCCAAAGAGGTAAAAGACCTATATTCTGAAAACTACAAAACACTGATGAAAGGAATTAAAAATGACACAAAGAAATGGAAAGACATTCCATGCTCATAAATTGGGAGAATATGTTTAAAATGTCTATTCTATCCAAAAAATCTACACATTAAATGCAATCCCTATCAAATTACCACCAGCAGTTTTCACAGAGCTAGAACAAACAACCCTAAAATTTGTTTGGAACCACAAAAGACCCTGAAAAACCAAAGCGATCTTGAAAAAGAAAAGCAAAGCTGTAGGCATCACAATTCTGACTTCATTATATAACAAAGCTGTAGTAATAAAACAGTATGGTAATGGCATAAAAATAGATACACAGATGAATAGAATGGAATAGAAAACCTCAAAATAACCCACAATTACATGGAAAACTATTTGACAAAGCAGAAAGAATAGCCAAGGGAAAAAGACAGTCTCTTCAACAAATGATGTTGAGAAAACTGGAGAGCAACGTGCAGAAGAATGAAAGTGGGCCACATTCTTGTACCATACACAAAAATAAATTCAAAATGGGGGCACCTAGATGGCTCAGTTGGTTGGGCATCTGGCTTCAGCTCAGGTCGTGATCTCATGGTTCGTGGGTTCGAGCCCTGTGTCGGGCTCTGTGCTGACAGCTAGCTCAGAGCCTGGAGCCTGTTTCAGATTCTGTATCTCCCTCTCTCTCTGACCCTCCCCTCTTCATGCTGTCTCTCTCTCTCTCTCTCTCTCTCTCTCTCAGAAATAAATAAAACCTTTTTAAAAATTTGTTAAAAAACAAAATGGATGAAAGACCTAACTGTGGGAGCTGAAACCATAAAAATCCTAGAAAAGAAATTACTGGGACTACATCAAAATAAAAAACTACTGCACAGCAAAGGAAATGATCAACAAAACTAAAAGATAGCCTTCAGAATGGAAGAAGATATTTGCAAATGATATATCCAATAAAGGATTAGTATCCAAAATCTATAAAGAACTTATAAACCTCAACACCCCCAAAACAAATAATCCAATTTAAAAATGTGCAGAAGACATGAACAGACATTTTTCCAAAGAAGTCATCCAGATGTCCATCAGATACATGAAAAGATGCTCACCATCACTTAGCAACAGGGAAATGCAAATCAAAACTACAATGAGATACCACCTCACACTGGTCAGAATAACCAAAATCAGTATCACAAGAAACAAGTGTTGGCAAGGATGTGGATAAAAAGGAACACTTGTACACTTTTGCTGGAAATGCAAACTGGTGCAGCTACTGTGGAAAACAGTATGGAAGTTCCTCAAAAAAGTTAAAAATAGAACTACCCTAAGACCTAGAAATTCATATGGGGTATTTACCCAAAGAATATACAGACACTAATTCCAAGGGATACATGCACCCTTATGTTTATAGCAGCATTATTTATAATAGCCAAGACTCAGAAACAGCCCAGGCATCTATTGTTTGAAGAATGGGTAAAGAAGCTCTGGTATATACACACAATGGAATATTATTCAGCCATAAAGAAGAATATAATCTTGCCATCTGCAATGATGTGGATGGAGCTAATGCTAAGTGAAGTAAGTCAGTCAGAGAAAGACAAATACCATGTGATTTCGTATGTGGAATTTAAGAAACAAAACAAGCAAGCAATGGGGGAGAAAGAGAGACAGAGAGGCAAACCCACTATAGAGAACAAATTGGTGGTTACAAATTTGTTACTAGAGGAGGGTGGCAGGGGTGGGGGAAATAGGTGAAGGGGATTGAAGAGTACACTTATCATGACGAGACCTGAGTAATGTACAGAATTGTTGAATTACTATATTGCACACCTGAAACTAATATAACACTGCACATTTACTGGAATTAAAATTTTAAATACTTAAAACATGAACAACTAAAAACTATTTATAATTCATATGAAAACAGCTAATGTCCCTAATACACAGTAAGACATATAAGAAGAAAAAGATGAATAATGCAATTGAAAAAGTGGTAAAGAACACAAACAACTTACAGATTAGTAACAACCGCTATGACAATGAGCATTCATTATGTGCCAGGCGCTGATCATGTATTAATATATTCAATTCCCACAAAGATCCACTGAGGTAGATGATATGGTAACCCATGTTACAGCTGCCTCTCCTTTCACAATACTCACTCCCGCAACAAAAAGAGGCACCTACTTCACTGCAGTACAGTGTCCTGGAATGCTAAAATCTCTAAGGTGCTAAACGAAGGGACAACTCAAGACTGTGGCGCTCCTCTCCCACAGCGAAACAGAGAAATCTTTAAGAGGGTGCCGAGCCCTAAACAAAGCTCTGTTCTTAAAGTAACTTCTTCCTTCTTTTTCCCCCAGCTCCTTCATTCCATTCCTGCCCTTTCTTCCCCTTTCTCCTTCTCTCCCCTTCCTTATTACTATCTATCTTCAAATTAAAATTAGAAGCAAATCACAGGGGTATGTTTATTTGAATAAAGAATAAAGTCAGACTTTTCCTGACAAGGTCAATCTAGTTTTGACAATGAGATCTAGTTTTGTAAAATGGGTAACAAATTCAACATTTTCCATAAATTAAACAAGATAAATGTGCAGATCCAAAGATTTAACACAAATATATTTAAGTCAGGACACCTGGGTGGCTCAGTCAGTTAAGCATCCAACTTTAGCTCAGGTCATGATCTCACAGCTTGTGAGTTGAGCCCCAGCTCAGAGCCTGGAGCCTGCTTTGGATTCTGTGTCTCCCTCTCTCTCTGCCCGTCCCTGCCTGCACTTGCTCTCTCTCTCAAAAATAAACATCAAAAAAAGAAATATATTTAATACATATTAAATATATAATATATTAATATTAGATTTTAATATTTATACATATTAATATAAAGAAATATATTAAAAACTACATGTTAATATATGTAACATAATATTCCAGTGATAATATATTTTGCAACTATTGAAACTCATGAAAAATATTAGATATAAACGTTAAAATACAGACTACAATACACAATTATTCAAAAATTGCAGGGGGTATTTGAGCAAAATGTTTGCAGACTACTGCTCTGGAATCCCCAGTATTGCTTACCTAACACTGCACTGCCCAGCCAGTAACAGCAAATGTACCCAGCCTCACTCAGAGGTGAGAGAGATGGCAATTTAATCTACAACTAGACCCCATCTTCTTAGCCCTCAGATTTAAAAGTCTGATAGAACCCAGCATTTGTGAAGCTGTGGGGAAACAGGTTAATAAGAGTGAATATTTTACGTGGGTTGAACTAGAGTGTATTATGCTAAGCAAAATAAGTCAGAGGAAGATATCTATCATATGATTTCACTTAGATGTGGAATTTAAGAAACAAAACAGATGAGCATAGTGGAAGGGAAAGAAAAACAAAAGAAAATAAAAACAGAGGAGGAGGCAAACCATAAGAGACTCTTAACTGTAGAGAACAAACTGAGGGTTGCTGGAGGGAAGGGGGGGACGGGCTAAATGGATGATGGGCACTAAGGAGAGCACTTGTTGGGATGAGCACTGGGTGTTATATGTAAGTGATGAATCACTAAATTCTATTCCTGAAATCATTATTACACTATATGTTAACTAACTTGGATTTAAATTAAAAAAAAAAAAAGAAGAGGGAACATTTTGTCAAGACTAACTTGACAGGCCAATTACAACTTAAAATGTGCACAACCTTTGGTTCCTAGAAACGTGAAAGACTACACATCAAACTGTTAACAATGGTTATATCTAAGGGGATGGGATTTGGAAAATTTTATGCTTTTTAAAGTTCATGTTTCTGTAAAGTTTGAAGTTTTTACAATAGAGAACAAGAAAAAAATTGCATACACCTAAGGTATGATGGCTGAAGTCCAAAAATTAGCTATTTCTGGAATATTAAAAGGAAATTTAAACAACAGGTAATAAGATTAGATGGCATATAACATTGCTTTCAAGCCTAAATTCTGATACTTTTGGAATTAAGAAATAATTTTTATTTTTAAAAAACATTTTTTTATGTCTTCATTTTATTTTGAGAGAGAAGAGAGCGAGCGGGGGAGGGGCAGAGAGAGACAGAATCTGAAGCAGACTCCAGGCTCCAAGCTGTCTGCACAGAGCCCGACATGGGGCTCGAACCCATGGACTGGGAGATCATGACCTGAGCCGAAGTCGGACGCTTATCCAACTGAGCCATGCAGGCGCCCCAAGAAATAATTTTTAGAGGCCATGCCGTGTAATTCCCTATGCAATTCACAAGTTCTTTCGACAGCATCCTTAGCAAGTAGTTAAACCTCTTAAACATGTATAATCTCCAGTTTTAGCCCAAACCCCACATTATTCTGTCTTTATGTCTTTAAATATTACTTGTATATCTTATACCATATCATGGATTAATCGTTTATCATGGTTTATCTGAAATAAAATCTAATGAAATGAAATGTAGATGTTTCTCCATTTTGCCATATTATAATCTTTGAAAACTTATCCCTGACAGACAAATCAAATCATTCACATTAATGGGGTGCCTGGGTGGCTCAGTCAGGTAAGCGTCCGACTTTGGCTCAGGTCATGATCTCCCAGTCCATGGGTTCCAGCCCCACATCGGGCTCTGTGCTGACAGCTCAGAGACTGGAGCCTGTTTCAGATTCTACGTCTCCCTCTCTCTCTGCCCCTCCCCAGCTCGTGCCCTCTGTCTCAAAAATAAATAAATGTTAAAAAAAAATTTTTTTTAATTCACATTAATGCATTTGGTTATATACCCATAATAATTCTGGTTGCTACTAGACAGTGAGTTACCTACTGCTGTGTTGAGAAGTTCTCAGAACACAAGGTTGGCAGTTAGCCACAAAAAGGAGCTACTGAATAAGGAAGTCAAGTAAGAAGGAAAATACATGTGTAATTAATATATCTACTCATGAAGGGAAAAGGAAAAATATCAATTGAAAACAAGAGAGCAAACCATACGCATATTAAGAACCTTCTGGGGCACCTGTCTGGCTCAGTTGGGAGACCCTTGATCTCAGGGTCATGATTTTGAGCCCCATGTTGAGGATAGAGATTACTTAAATAAAACTTGGAGGAAAAAAACAAGAACCTTCTATAAGAATTAAAGGGAAAGTTCAGAAGAGGGGAAATAAATAAAAAGTAGAAGAGGGGCGCTTGGGTGGATTAGTTGTTTAAGCATCCAACTCTTGGTTTTGGCTCAGGTCATGATCTCATGGTTGGTGACATCGAGACCCATGTTGGGCTCTGTGCTGACAGCGCAGAGCCTGCTTGGGATTCTCTCTCTTCCTGCCACTCTGCCCCCCTCCCGCTCTCTCTCTCACAATAAATACATAAACTTTAAAAAAGTAGGTGTTTTAAAATACCTTATTGTACAGTCTTAAAGAACAAATTGGTGTCATGTATTTTTATTATTTTTTTAAGTTTACTTATTTATTTTGAGAGAGACGCTTAAATGACTGAGTCACCTATGTACCCCAAGGTGTCATATATTTTTAGATCTACTCGTTTTTTTAATAAATTTTTTAATGTTTTATTTATTTCTGAGAGAGAGAGACAGCATGAGCAGGGGAGGTTCAGAGAGAGAGAGGGAGACGCAGAATCTGAAACAGGCTCCAGGCTCTGAGCTGGCAGTCAGCACAGAGCCCAATGCGGGGTTCGAACCCAAACTGTGAGGTCATGACCTGAGCCGAAGTCGGACACTTAACCAACTGAGCCACCCAGGCTCCCCGATCTACTCCTTATTTTGATGTTCACGGTTCAGATGGAATATTACTGCTCATCCTCTCTACCTCTATTTTATTGCAGCATTTTACCCAGAAGCTACCTGAATTGTTTAGGCTATTTCTATCTCAGTTGTTGTGAGGGACAAAGGCTGCAAAGAGCTTAGAAATATGTTTTCAGGTAATAAACATCCAATTAAATAATTTTCCTTCTCCTAGGGGCGCCTGGGTGGCTTAGTCGGTTAAGCGTCCGACTTTCGCTTAGGTCATGATCTCGCGGTTCGTGGGTTCGAGCCCCGCGTCGGGCTCTGTGCTGACTGCCAGCTCAGAGCCTGGAGCCTGTTTCAGTCTGTGACTCCCTCTCTCTCTGACCCTCCCCTGCTCACGCTGTCTTTCTCTCTCTCTCCTAGAAATAAAAATCTTTAAAAAAAATAAATAAATAAATAATTTTCCTTCTCCTTTTTTTTTTTTAAGTTTTTAAATTTATTTTGAGAGAGAGAGAGAGTGTGTGTGTGTATGCAAGGGGAAGAGGAGAAGAGAGGGGGAGAGAGAGAATCCCAGGCCGATTCCATGCTCAGTGCAGAGTACGCAGGACTCTGTCTCACAATCACGAGTCCACGACCACAAGTCCACAACCGCGAGATCACTACCTAAGCCGATATCAAGAGTTGGACACTTAACCGACAGAGCCACCCAGGGATCCCTCTTTCTCCTTTCTAAGTTTGTTTTATATACTTATTTTTCTTGTACTGAGGCATAAATGTGTCTAAAACTTGGGATATAAAGTTTAGACCCAATTTATCCAGAAATCCAAAATGCCTTTAGCTTTACTAGAATAACAACAACAAAAGAATTTTTAGGGGCACCTGGGTGGCTTAGTCAGTTAAGTGTCCAGCTTCGGCTCAGGTCATGATCTCACAGTTCGTGGGTTTGAGACCCCTGTCAGGCTCTATGCTGACAGCTAGCTCAGAGCCTGTTTCAGATTCTGTGTCTCCCTCTCTCTCTGACCCTCCCTTGCTCACGCTGTCTCTCTCTCTCTCTCTCTCAGAAATTAATAAAATATTTTAAAAAAAGAATCTTTAGGGGTGCCTGGGTGGCTCAGTCGGTTAAGCGTCCGACTTTCGCTTAGGTCATGATCTCGCGGTTCATGGGTTCGAGCCCCGCGTCGGGCCCTGTGCTGACTGCCAGCTCAGAGCCTGGAGCCTGTTTCAGTCTGTGACTCCCTCTCTCTCTGACCCTCCCTTGCTCACGCTGTCTCTCTCTCTCTCCTAGAAATAAATAAAACATTAAAAAAAATTAAAAAAAAAAAGAATCTTTAGTAGTACAAAAGAATGTTCATGCCAATCCATCATAGAGACGCTACAGAATCCATGTTACAGCTGTTAGAAATTAGGTTGTTTGGTCATTCATGTTAAAGTATAATAAGAAGGAAGTGAACGTCTTTAAATAACTTTAAAAATCATAATCATTCGTATTCAAAAATATATGAGTTCAGAGCAACCCTTTCCTTTCTTACCTATAAGGCTGTACTTTAATCCCACGGTCTTGAAATTCCAGTGCTTTCTTAATAACATCTTCATTTTCTTCTGGATAAACCGAACACGTGCAATAAACAACTGCTTGAGCTTTAGTAACTATATTTAAAGAAGGGTGTAATTAATAATAATGGCCCCGTTAACAATCCTAAACAGATTTATGTTTCCAAACATCTATTTGATACTAATACCACATAGTTTTGATGGGAATGGTTTCCATAGATGCTTGCATGACTCCACTCTTTAAAACATGCATTAGTAATATAGTCTGTGGCCAATAAGTAAAGTAAATCTAACTGGATGGTATGGAAATCGAAAATTATTTTCTTCTTTTTCTTTCAAGTTTTTATTTGAATTCCAGTTAACACACAATGTAATATTAGTTTCAGGTATAGAATTTAGTGATTCATTACTTACATATAATACCCAGTGCTCACCACAAGTGCTTTCTTAACCCCCTTAACAAATTTATCCTATATCCCTGCCCACCTCTCCTCCAGTAACCATCAGTCTGTTCTCTATAGATAAGAGTCTGTCTTATGGTTCGCCTCTCTCTTTCTTCTGCCTCTGCTCACTTGTTTTGCTCTTAAATGCCACATATGTGAAATCATATAGTATTTGCCTTTCTTTGATGACTTATTTCACTTAGCTTTATACTCTCTAGCTCCATCCACATTGTTGCAAATGGCAAGACTTTTGTTTTTCGTCTGAGTAACATGCCATTTTGTGTGTGTATGTATAGATAGAGATAGAAGTAGATGTACTTCTTTATCCATTCATCAGATGATGGACATTTGGGCTTTTTCCATAGTTTAGCAATTGTTGACAATGCTGCTATAAACATCTGGGCGCCTGTACCCCTTCAAATCAATTTGTATCTTTTGGGTAAATACCTAGGTAGTGTAATGGCTGGATCATAGGGTGGTTCTATTTTTAACTTTTTGAGGAAACTCCATACTGTTTTCCACAGCAGCTGTACCAGTTTGCATTCCTACCAACAGTGCAAAAGGGTTCCCCTTTCTCCACATCCTTGCCAACACCTGTTGTTTCCTGTGTTGTTCATGTTAGGCATTCTGACAGGTGTGAAGTGATATCTCCTTGTAGTATTTCCTTGATAATGAGTGATGTTGGGCATCTTTTCATGTGTCTGTTAGCCATCTGGATGTCTTCTTTGGAAAAATGCCTGTTCATATCTTCTACCCACTTCTTAACTATATTATTGGTTTTTTGGGTGTTGATTTTGATAATTTCTTTATAGATTTTGGATACTAACCCTTTATCAAATATGTCATTTGCAAATATCTTCTATTCTGAAGGATGTCTTTTAGTTTTGTTGCTTGTTTCCTTTGCTGTGGAGAAGCTTTTATATCTATCAATGTTTATTTTTGCTTTTGTTTCCCTTGCCTCAGGGGACCTATCTAGTAAGAAGTTGCTATGGATGAGGTCAAAGAGGTTACTGCCTATGTTCTCCTCTAGGATTTTGATGGTTTCCAGTCTCACATTTAGGTCTTTCATCCATTTTGAATTCATTTTTGTGTGTGGTGTAAGAAAGTGGCCCAGTTTCATTCTTTGGCTTTCTTTTGCATGTCCAGTTTTCTCAATGGCATTTGTTGAAGAGACTGTCTTCTTTCCATTGGATATTCTTTCCTGTTTTGTCAAAGATTAGTTGACCTTTCATGGTCAATTTCTGGGCTTTCTATTCCATTCTATTGATCTATGCATCTGTTTTGGTGCCAGTACCATACTGTCTTGATTACTACAACTTTGCAATATAGCTTGAAGTCCAGAATTTTGCTGTCATCCAGCTTTGCTTTGCTTTTTCAAGACTGCTTTGGCTATTGGGGGTCTTTTGTGATTTCAAATAAATTTCAGGATTCCTTTTTCTACCTCTGTGAAAACTGCTGGTGCTATTTTGATAGGGATTGCATTAATGTGTAGATTGCTGTGGGTAGCATATACATTTTAACAGTATCTGTTCTTCCAATCCATGGGCATGGAATGTTTTTCCATTTCTTTGTGTCATTTTCCATTTCTTTTATCAGTGTTTTATAGTTTTCAGTATATATATCTTTTACCTCTTTAGTTAGGTTTATTCCTAGGTATCTTATGGCTTTTGATGCAACTATAAATGAAATCAATTCCTTAATTTCTCTTTGTGCCGCTTCATTATTGGTACATAGAAATGGAACAGATTTCTGGACATTGATTTTGTATCCAGCAACTTTAGTGAATTCATGTATCAGTTCTAGAAATTTTTTAGTGGAGTTTCTTGGGTCCTCTATATAAACTATCATGTCATCTACAAATAGTGAAAGTTTGACTCCTTTGTTGCTGATTTACATACCTTTTTACTTCTTTTTGTTGTTGGATTGCTAAGGCTACAACTTCTAGTACTACATTAAATAACAGTGGTAGGAGTAGACACCTCTATCTTATTCCTGACCATAGAGGAAAAGCTCCATTTTTCCCCATTGAGGATGATATTAGCTGTGAGTTTTACATATAGGCCTTTATTCTCTTGAGATATGTTCCCTCTAAATCTACTTTGTTGAAGGTTTTTATCATGAATGGATGTTGAATTTTGTCAAATGCTTTTTCTGCATCTATCGGGATAATCATATGGTTCTTATCCTTTCTTTTATCAATGTGGTATATCATGTTGATTGATTTGCCAATGTTAAACCACCTTGCAGCCTAAGAGTGAATCCCTCTTCATCGTGAATGATTCTTCTAATGTAGTGTTAAATTCAATTCACTAGTATTTTGTTGACAATTTAGGCACCCATATTCATCAGGAATATTGGCCTGTAGTTCTTTCTCTGTTTTGTTTTGTTTTGTTTTTCATTTTTGGGAGAGACAGAGTGCAAGCCAAGGAGGGGCAGAGAGAAAGGGTGACACAGAATCCAAAGCAGGCTCAGGCTTTTCTATGCTGTCAGTATAAAGCCTGACGAGGGGCCCAAACCCACGAACCTGGGATCATGACTTAAGCCCAAGTTGGACACTTAACTGACTGAGCCACCCGGGTGCCCCTGTAATTCTCTTTTTTAGTGGAGTCTTTATTTGGTTTTGGAATTGGGGTAATGCTGGCCTCATACAATGAGTTTGGAGTTTTCCTTCAATTTCTATTTTTTGGAACAGTTTGAGAAGAATAGCTTCTTTAAATGTTTGGGAGAATTCCTCTTGTGAAGCCATCTGGCCATGGACATTGTTTACTGGGAGATTTTTGATTATTGATTCAATTTCTTTGCTGGTTATTGGTCTATTCACGTCTTCTATTTCTTCCTGTTTCAGTTTTGGTAGTTTATATGTTTCTAGGAATTTATTCACTTCTTCCAGAATGTCCAATCTGTTGGGACATAGTTTTCATAATATTCTCTTATTATTCCTGTAGCGCTGGTTGTTATTTCTCCTCTCTTATTTGTGATTTTATTTATCTGGGCACTTTCTCTTTTTCTTTTCTTAATAAGTCAGGTAGGGGTTTATCAATTTTATTGATTTTTTTCAAAGAACCAGGTCCTGGTTTCATTGATCTGTTTGAAAATTGAAAATTTAATCAATGTGACTGACCTAGTTACAAACACAAACAAAGATAGTGCAGATTACCATGAGCTTGATACTTTAGTCATTCTCCCACAAGTCATGTCACATAACTAGTTAAAAGACTATAGTGACAGACTTGGATGTGAATCCCAGTTATGTTACTTACCGCTGTACGATGCTGGGAAAATTACTTAAACTCTCATATTTTTCATCTGTAAGATGAGATACTACTACTACCTGCAACTCACTCATTTATTCATACATATCAAACACTATTCTAGCATCCAAGATACATAGACCAAAATCTCGCCCCTGGGGAGATTCTTTTCCATGTTTTATTGACATGATAAGACACAGATAAATAGGAAAATCGTACAGTATTTAGGGGTTGAAAAGCAGCATAGAGAAAAGGCAGGGGTGAAGGATAGTTTTAGGTAATAATACTGTAATTTTAAATAAAGGAGTCAGAAAAAGTATAAAAATTTCAAAAAATTATTTATCAACTTTCTAATCTCCCAACCAACTTATTTCAAAGATTATATACATATATTACCATATTTAAATTAATATTTATAGAGCATCAACTAAAAGAGCAGACTGCTCTGTGCTCTCCATTTGCCTTATTTCTACCTCATGCATGCTATATCTTTATGTACTGAATTATCTATACCTGTATACTTATCTTTGAGCCTCTGGAGATCAGGATTTATTCACACTCACATCCCTAACATCCAGCATAATGCGTGACCCAGAGTAGGCACTTGATAAACATGCACTGAACTAATAATAGATTATGCAATTTCTCAGAGACTTCTCGATTTTCCATATCCATATCCATTTGAGGGCAATTCTCCTCAAAATCTAAATGGTACTCAAATCTAAATAGAGTGATTGAAACAATAAAATAAATACCTAAAGACCTTATTTACTCAGACTTCAAATTAAGATATCTAGGCTTTAATTGTAATTGCATTTCTCTATTCTCTATTTAGCACTAAGGGGCATAAGAGTTTGATTAAAATTTGGATTGTTGAATAGTTGTTATGGGCAGCCACAATAACAAAAGAAAAATTATATAAGAAGCCAAAGAAAAGAAACAGAATAGAAAACTGTTCCATCATGCATGTACATAATTATTTCACTCCAGCATTAAGCATTATGCTTGCTAACCTATAACTACAAATGATAGTACAACATCTATTTTTTAAAAGACAGGTTGAACTGGTAAAAATAATGGCTCACACCTCATTGACTGACTGTAGTAGATAAATGAAGTATTAATGTTTCTAAGATTTACAATGTATTCTAAGATTAAACTGATAATAAACTTACATTTCATTGCATGTGTTAGCTGTTCATATTGCTGTTGGACAAGAATGTGAAGTTTATCCTCTGATGTACCTCCTTGAGAGAAATCTTTAAGTAAATCTGTATCTAAAAGCAAAGAAATACTTTTAAATATATCTCTATGAGGTGTTTCTCATATATTGCTATACACATTGTTTAATTTTTCAATCATTTTCCCTATTTTCTTTAAATGTTTATTTATTTTTAAGAGAGACAGAGACAGAGTGTAAGCCAGGGCGGGGGGCGGGGGTTGCAGAGAGAGAGGGGACACAGAATCTGAAGCAGGCTCCAGGCCTGGGCTGTCAGCACAGAGCCCAGTGCAGGCCTCAAACCCACAAACCGTGAGATCATGACCTGAGCCAAAGTTGGATGTTTAACCAACTGAGCCACCCAGGCACCCCAATCATTTTCCCTCTTAACGAGAATTTTCATGAAAAATATTTATTAAAACTAAATAGATACTATTATAAAAATGCTGAGTTAAAATTAAAAAACTAAATAAAAGTGATATTGTTTCATTTGGTTTTAGTATTGTTTTTCTTTCTTCTTTAGGTTCTTATGAGGTAGTCATCCTACAAGCTAACTTAGGTTAGGTTCTGTCATTTAGGTTCAGAAGCAAGAATGCCATAAGTCTGGAGGGAATAGAGGGGAAAAAAGATTTATTTCCAAGGCAGAAACTGGATAAACTCTAGTCAAATCTGAGAAGGAAAGAACACAAAAGGATACAGTAAAAACATTAACTTACCGAAAGAAATTTTGAATTCAGAGAAGTAAATCTAGTCTTCAGAGATTCAGAAACTGATCAAAAAACTCTTAAAGTAACTTATAAAGTTTTTCAAAACTAATTTTAACATATTTCTTGATAACATTAACTAGGATATATTGAATACTACCTTGTATACAAAGTATACAGTATTTTATTTATGAACTCCTTGAAGCATTATCCTTTTTAACATTAAGAAAACTGTTCAAACATACATTAAACCACTTATCTACGGTCATATAGCTACTAAGTGAAGAGCTATATTTTAGCTCAGAAATCTGACTAGAGTTCAAACTTCTAACTTCTGTTTATTCTGCCTCTCAGTAATTCCCTGGAGTATGAGAGCCAATTATTTATGCCATATGTTTGACTGTTCCCCACTCCAGTAATATCAGTAAAGGTTAACTAAACTCCATTTCAGGGCACCTGGGTGGCTCAGTTGGTTAAGCGTCCAACTTTGGCTGAAGTCATGACCTCATGGTTCGTGGGTTCGAGCCCCCTGTTGGGCTCTGTGCTGACAGCTAGCTCAGAGCCTGGAAGCCTGCTTCAGATTCTATGTCTCCCTCTTTCTCTACCCCTCCCCTGCTCATGCTCTGTCTCTCAAAACTGAATAAACATTAAAAANAAAAAAGAGCCTCTTATGGTTTGCTTCCCTCTCTGTTTGTAACTTATTTTTCCTTCCCTTCCCCCATGGTCTTCTGTTAAGTTTCTCAAATTCCACATATGAATGAAAACATATATCTGTCTTTTTCTGATTGGCTTATTTAACTTAACATAATACCCTCCAGTGCCATCCACGTTGTTGCAAATGGCAAGATTTCATTCTTTTTCATTGCCGAGTAGTATTCCATTGTATACATATACCACATCTTCTTTATCCATTCATCAGTTGATGGGCATCTGGGCTCTTTCCATAATGTGGCTATTGTTGAAAGCTCTGCTATAAACTTTGGGGTACATATGCCCCTATGAATCAGCACTCCTGTATCCTTTGGATAAATTCTTAGTAGTACTATTGCTTCACCCCATCTTAAAATAATTCCAAATTATTAGCAAAGAACAATTTCATGTATTCTTCAATGTTTCTAATATTTTTCAATGTTAAAATGTTTTTCAAACTAACTCATGATTTTTCCCTTCTACCTAGTATCTAAGTCTTTTCAATCCATCCCCACTAAATTTATTAGTCATATTTCTACCACAGGCACTAGGTCAACAGCTTCTTATTTATTCTGGTTATTACTTCCTCAGAAGAAACCCTTGTTTTTTCCAGATTTGCCAGACTACTTCTTGGCTTATCCTGTTTCCTTTTCATCAAAGTTTTCAGAATATTGCTAACACCTAGGAAACTTTTTAAAAAATATATTCTTTAAGTTTATTTGAGAGAAAGTGTGTGTGAGTGGGGAGGGACAGAGAGAGAGAGAGAGAGATTGAGAGAGAGAATTCAAAGCAGGCTACACGCTGTCAGCACAGAACCCTATGTGGGGCTTGACCCCATGAACTGTGAGATCATGACCTGAACCAAAATCAAGAGCTGGATTCTGATGGGACTGATCCACCCAGGATCAGTTGGCCTGAGCCACCCAGGCGCCCCTAGGAGACTTTTTACTTTCTCCCTTTTCGTCTCTTATGGTTCCCTTTGAGCTCCTCCACCAACCCAGCCCCCAGTTTAGTTTTACCTATGGTTTCTTTTTCTGCATTCCCACTTCAAGATGACCCAGAATAAGGCCAGAGTTTCTCAGCTGGGAGCTCTAAC
The DNA here is from genome assembly GCF_008692635.1 of Crocuta crocuta. NCBI lineage: Eukaryota > Metazoa > Chordata > Mammalia > Carnivora > Hyaenidae > Crocuta > Crocuta crocuta. The sequence goes on from NW_027529426.1 coordinate 2,963,743, forward strand.
TCTCTTGACTGATATGTTTATTAGAGTTGTAGCTCTTTCCTCCCCTCTTTTCCCAATTTCTACTAATTCTTCTTATTTGATTATTTCCCAGTTAACGTAGGAAGTGTCTCAGCTCACAATTCTCCATCTGACTTGGTTATTCTTCTGTTTTACTCTCACTGGAAAGACAATTTCAATACCAAGTCACAATTCCGCGTGGTGCAGCATAAGGCCAAGTTAGACTGTGAGGGATCCTGGAATGTGCTAACTAAACTGAATTTAAATCCCAGAGTCTCTATTTACTAGCTACATGACCTTAGGCAACTTGTGAGACTTCTCAGAGTCCTGTTCCCCTCCCCCCTCATACAATAGAGATAAGAACACTGTCCTCAAAAAGTTACTGTGAATATTAAGTGATACTGCACATGTGCCACCTAGAATATTGACTATTAACTGGGACACAGTTGTGCACAATAAATATGAGTTTCTTTCCCTCCATTTTTTTTTCCTCATTTTTGATAATGTCCTTGCTAGAAACAAAAAAAGTACTCACTATATGCTAAATGTTGGTGAAATGTCTTCTGTATCTAATATTCTAGTTAACCTCATTAAAAGAGGGCTTTCAATATGAACAGATTAGAATAAAAATACGTTTAAGTTAACGCATGACAACGCACTGTGATTTAAAAAGTGGCTCAGAGTGCCAGCCTCAGAGTCAGAGCTACTGTGTTTGAATCTGGGCTCTGACACTAGTCAAATGGTTCTGGGATGCTTCTACCCCCCTGAGCCTCAGATTCTGTATTTGTAAAATGTACAAAATAAGAGTGCAGTATTCACTTAGTGAATACTTCTGCAGTTTCACTTAGTGGAGGTCAACCACAGTCCTGGAAACAGATAATCCTTTTTCTGACGAATCAGCAGATCACTAAGAACCTAAGGCTACATCACAGTGCCTACATCACTCACTTCACTTTATCTAATCATGTAGGCATTTTGTCATCTTACATCATCACGAGAAGGGTAAGTACAGTACAATAAGATATTTTGAAAGAGAAACCACATTCACATAACTTTTATTTCAGAATATTGTTATAACTGCTCTATTTTATAATTGTTGTTATTAATATCTTACTGTGCCTGATTTATAAACTGAACTTTATCATAGGGGCATATGTATAGGGAAGAACATAATATATATAGGGTTCAGTACTATCTATGGTTTCAGGCAATCACTGAGGGTTTTGGAACAAATCCCCATGGATAAGAGTGGACTACTGTAACTAATTCATCAAGTTCTTGTGAGGATTTGGTGAAATAATCAAAGCAAAGTGCTTAGCTCAGTGCCTTATATATAAGTGCTCAATAAATTGTAATGTTTAATAATATTTTATAATTTCTTGAAGAAGTAAAGTATTTCTAGAATTAATATTTAATTTGAAGTATTAGTATCATAAAACATACATACTAGGAATTATAGAAGTCTTGAGTTTGAAATAGTGTGATTATAATTTAATTAGGATCATTTTAGAGCACAGTCTATAGAGTCTGGCTGATCTAAATTTGAATTCTAGCTGTGTTACTAACTAGAGCTTGTGTGACCTTGTAAAAAATAAATTAATCTTTCTGAGTCTCAGTATTTGCATCTATAAAATGCTGATAAATTTTAATGCCTATATCCTGAGCTCTCATATACACCAGAAGAGCATACTGGCCAACATCCGTTCTGGTTACCTACATCATTCCAATTATTAAATGTTTTCAGGGGCAGCTGGGTGGCTCACTCAGCTGAGCGTCCAACTTTGGCTCAGGTCATGATCTCACAGTTTGTGGGTTGGAACCCTACAGGGAGTTGGGTTCGCTGCTACTGTCAGTCTGTCAGTGCAGAGCCCATTTCGAATCCTCTTTCCCCCCTTTCTCCCCCACCCCAATTGCAATCTTTCAAAAACAAATATAATTAATTAATTAATTAATTTTAATATCCCCCTTGCCCATATCACAAAGGATTGCTATAAGGATTAAATGAAACAATGAACGTAAAGTACTTTACACACTGTAAGTGCTCTATACGTGGTAGCTATTCGTTAATAAAATATACTTGATATGTCATTTAGTGATTTTAAATAATTTTATTTTTGACATTTATCAACAAATTTCAATAATTTATAAGTTAAAATATTTTTAGGTACCTTCATGCTCATTTAATATAAACTCTACTGGATTACTAACACCCAGTCCTGAGCAACGAGGTAGCAGCAGAATCACTTTAACTTTTTGTAATCTATGATCCTTTGATTCAATGTTAAGAAATGCTTCATGAAGTATTTCAATATCTTGGAGGGAACAAAAACAGAAAAATTAGTGCAAAAATATTCATTAAAAAATCTTAATACAGTATGTAATTAGATCTATTTATCATTGCTCTTTTTTTTTTTAATGTTTGTTTATTTTGGAAGAGACAGTGAGCAGGAAAGGTGCAGAGAGAGAAGGGACAGAGGATCTGAAGTGGGCTCGGTGCCAGCAGCAGAGAGCCAGAAGTAGGGCTCAAATTCACCAACTGTGACATCACGACCTGAGTGAAGTTGAAGTCAAACGCTCAACTGACTGAGCCACCCAGGCGCCCCTATCATTTTTCATTTTTAAATCCTCAACCTCACAAAAAGTCATCTTATATAATCAGAAAAGAGCTATCCTTCTCTGATTACTTATCAGAGTTAACACATGAATTCTCTTTCTCCTTCACTTGTGAGAACAATTTTGAAATTTAAATATCTCCTACATACAATATAACTTTCCATTCTGAACTTCAGATTACTTTTTTTTGAGAGAGAGGGCACAAGTGATTGAGGGGCAGAGAGAGAGAAAGAGAGAGAGAGAGAGAATCCCATGAGGAGCAGAGAGAGGGAGACAGAGAGAAAGAAACAGAGAGAGAAGCAGGGCTCACCCAAACAAAGCAGGGCTCTTATACACCCCAAGCGGGACCCGAGCTCACCCAAAGTGGAGCTCAAACTGTGACCTGAGCCAAAGTCAAATGCTTACCGGACTGAGCCACCCAAGCACCCTGAATTTCAAATTCCTTTAAAATAGTATGACATAGTGGAGGGAAATGGGCTTTGGGGGCAGAAATACCCAAGAATGGCTCCCAACTTCACTATTACTAGCTGCATGACTTACTCTCTCTGAGCCCCCATTTCCTTAGTCATAAAATGGTGTAACAATGCCTGCCTCATCTAATTATGGTGAAGACTGAGATAAAGCAGTTTAGTAATGGTGCCTAGTATATATAGTAAATGCTCAGTATTGGTTATTTCCCTTTCCCATTGTAATCTCCTCTATTATTCTATCTTCCCTAGAGAAAAAATTGGTATCAGAATTTATGAGGCAGTCTGAAGTTCCTTAAGGCCTTTAATTTAGTTGAAGAAAGTCTGCTCTCCCTCAGAATATAATAATCTGTGCCCCTACCTTCAGGCCACCCCTCCACTTCTGCAATGACTCCCAGCCCCCTTACCTGCTGAGGAGTCACCCCTAAAATTGCTCCCCCACCCCCTTTCCCTTGTCTGATCACCCTGTTCATTTTCTTATTCTGTCCGTTTTTGAAACCATTCTTTTCTTTTTTAATCAGTGGGCCTTTTCCTTTTTTTTCTATTTTTTTTAAATATTTTATTTATTTCTGAGAGAGAGAGAGAGACAGTGTGAGCAGGGGAGGGTCAGAGAGAGAGGGAGACACAGAATCTGAAACAGGCTCCAGGCTCTGAGCTGTCAGCACAGAGCCTGACAGGGGGCTCAAACCCACGAACCGCGAGATCATGACCTGAGCCGAAGCCCGACACTTAACCGACTAAGCCACCCAGGCACCCCTTTTTTCTATTTTTAACTTTCTATTGGAAAAACTCAAACATATAAAAACACACATAAAAATATAATAAATTCTCAAGTATCCATCATGGAGATTCAACAGTGAACCACTCATGCCCAATCCTGTTTCATCTACATCTGTACCCACTTCCACCCATCCATGTTACTTTAAATCTATAAATATTTCACCATATATCTCTAAAAGAATGCCTTTAAAAATATAACCACACAAATTTTAAAAATAATAATTCCTTATTCTCATTAAAAAATAATGGCATCCAATCATGGCTCAAATTTCTCAATAGTCTCACACATGTCAAAAGGTTTTTACAGTTTGTTTGAATCAGGATTTTAATAAAGTACATACATTGCAATTAGTTGATAACCCTTACTTTAAATTTCCTCTTATTGATAGGTTCCATTTCTATTTTTCCTTACAATTTATTCCTTAATGAAACATGGTTATTTAACTACCAACAGTTTTTCTACAGTCTGGATTTTGCTAATTGCTCCTCTAGAGTATACTCTAACATGTTCCTGTATTCAGGGCTTCCTATGACTTACTAGTTGGATCTTTGGAAGCTTAATTTGATTCTGGCTTTTTTTTTTCTTTCTTTTTATTGGGGATGGGGTGGGGAGGGTGGAGCAGGGAGCAAAACTACTTCACAAGTGATGTCATATTTATCCATTTACTTGCCCTTCTGGCATCAGCAAAAAGCTTGCAAGGTAGTCATATTTTAATTCTGTCATACCTTTTTCATTTATTAACTAAAATACTGCTTGGTTACCTAGTGGTTCCTATTCTCCCTTGGTAACTAGGTAAAAATTCAGAGGGTAATTGGAAGTGAAATGCTGGGTCATTTGGTATGTACATATTTAATTTTAGTGATTAATGCTAGTTTTCTAGAGTGATTGCACAAGTTTACAGTCCCACAAGCTGTGTTTGAGCATTCCCAATGCTCTTTACCTTGCCAGTACACGGTACTGCCAATATTTTTAATTTTAATCATTCTGTGGATATGTGGTGATAAGTTGTGATTTTAACTGCATTTCCCTGATTAGTAATGGGATTGACAACTTTTACATAATTTTTTTTTTTTTTTTTTTTTTTGGCATTTGGATATCCTCTTTTGTGAAATGCCTGGTCACATCTCTTGCACATTTTCCAGTTGGGTTGTCTTTTCATTGTTAATTTGTAAGAATTCTTTATACACTGTGGATAAAAATTCTTCATCAGTTTATATGTTCCCTCTCTACAGTTTGCCTTTGCACTCTCTTAATGCACAGAAATTTTAAATTTTTTAAAAGTTTACTACAGTCTAATTTGTCAATCTATTCTTTTATGGTTAGTGCTTTAGGTGTCCTGTTTAAGAAATCTTTACGAATCCCAGTCATTAAGTGTTTCTCCTTTAATAAATTCTAGGAGACTCTGTATTTGTGTTGATGGTGTGAAGTACAGGTCAGTTTCATTTTTTCTACCACTATTTACTGAAAAAAAAAATACCTCAGTACTCTGCAGTATCATGTGGATTGAACTGAATCCATGCAGATCAACTTGGAGAGAAAGGTCATCTTTATGACACTGAGTTTTTCAGTTCATGAACATGATTTATTCTTATATTTACTTAAGTCTTTTGTCTTTCAATAATGGCCTATAGTTTTATGAGGAGGTCTTACACGTCTTTTATTAGGTGTACTCCTAATTGTGTTATGGTTTTTGGTACTTTATAAAAGATATCTGCTTAACTTTCAAATTTTCATTTTTGATATGTAGAAATTAAATTTGTATGCTGACTTTGTATCTATCAACCTTGCAAAAATCATCTGTGAAATCTATAGTTTAGTTGTAGATTATTTTGGATTTTTCAGATCTATAACTGTATAAACTATTCATAAAAATAGTTTTATTTCTTGCTTTTCAATTTTTAGATCTTTTATTCCTTCCTTTCTTTTTTTACTGTATTGCCTATGACTCACAACACAATGTTGATTAGGAATGGCGGGGCACCTGGGTGGCTCAATTAAGCATCAATTTCAGCCCAGATCATAATCTTGCAGTTTGTGAATTCAAGCCCCATGTCGGGCTCCATGTTGACAGCTCCAAGCCTGGAGCCTGCTTCAGACTCTGTGTCTCCCCCTCTCTCTGCCCCTCCCCCACTTGCACTCTGTCTCTCTTGCTCTCAAAAATAAACATTTAAAAAAAAAGTTGCACTGCTAGTGAGAATGCAAACTGGTACAGCCACTCTGGAAAACAGTATGGAGATTCCTCAAAAAATTAAAAATAGATCTACCCTAGCAATGACCCAGCAATTGCACTACTAGGTATTTATCCACAGGATATAGGTGTGCTGTTTCAAAGAAACACATGCACACCAATGTTCATAGCAGCACTATCAGTAATAGCCGAAGTATGGAAAGAGCCCAAATGTCCATCAATGATAAAGATGTGGTATATACACATATATACATATATACTGTGTGTGTGCGCGCGCGCACACACACACACACACACACAATGGAGTATTACTCGGCAATCAAAAAGAATGAAACCTTGCAACTATTTTTGCAACTATGTGGATGGAACTAGAGGGTATTATGCTAAGCAAAATTAGTCAAAGAAAAACAAGTATCATATGACTTCACTCATATGAGAAATTTAAGATACAAAACAGATGAACATAAGGGAAAGGAAGCAAAAATAATATAAAAACAGGGAGGGGGACAAAACATGAGACTCTTAAATATAGAGAACAAACAAAGGGCTTCTGACTTTGGGGATGAGCACTGAGTGCTTTGTGGAAACTAATTTGACAATAAACTATTTGTAAAACAAAAAACAAAAAAAAAAAAAACAAAGGGCTTCTGAAGGAGTTGTGGGAGGGGGAATGGACTAAACGGGTGAGGGGCATTAAGGAATCTATCCTGAAATCATTGTTGCACTATATGCTAACTAACTTGGGTATAAATTAAAAATAAGTAAATTAATTAATTTTTTAAAATGGTGATGGCAGTCATGCTTATCTAATTCCTGATATCAGAAAGGTTTAAATACTTCCTCAAGTATGATTTTTGATGCATATGTATCATGAATAAGTGTTAAATTTTATCAGATTTATTTTCTGCATCTATTAAGATGATCATATGATTTTTCTTCTTCTCTTAATGTGATCACATAAATTGATTTTAAAAGTTAGGGGCACCTGCATGGCTCAGTCGGTTGAGCGTCCAACTTCGGCTCAGGTCATGAGCTCACCGTTGGTGGGTTCCAGCCCCACATCGGGCTGTGTGCTGACAGCTCAGAGCCTGGAGCCTGCTTCTGATTCTGTCTCCCTCTCTCTGCCCCTCCCCAGCTAGAACTCTGTTTCCTTCTCTCAAATAAATAAACTTTAAAAAAATTTTTTTAAAAGAAAAAGTTAAACCAATTTTGCATTCCCAGAATAAATCCAGCTCATTCATAATGTATTCTTCTTATATATCACTAAATTCAGTTTGCTAATACTTATTTTTTAGAAACCTGCTCAAGAGTAGCATTGGCCTGTAATTTACCCTCCTTTAATGTTCATTTCTGGGTTTTTTATATCATTATAAAACAAACTTAGGAAATAGTCCCTTTTTTTCTATTCTCTGAAAGAATATTATTTCTTCATTAAGGGACTGAAGGTTTTTAAATTTTCTGTTTTGTGAGAAGGGGGAGTTTTCAATTATGAATTCAATAAATACTAATTTTAGGATATTAATAGAAAGTATTCAGATTTCTATTTCTTCTTGTATCAGTTTTCTTAAGTTGTTGTGTCCCAGGAATATGCCTATAACCTCTAAGTGTTGAAGTCTGTTAGCATAAAACTGCTCATAGCATCTTCTTACTATGGTTTTAAATGTATACAGGATCTCCTTATCTACTGCTGATAACTGAATCATTTTACAATCTCTTTTCCTTGATCAGTTGGATTAAATTCAGATCAATTACCCATTTTTAATTTTTATTATTTTTTAAATGTTTATTTTAGAGAGAGAGAGAGTGTCTGTGTGCATGCGCATGAACAGGGAAGGGGAAGAGAGAGAGAGAGAGGGAGAATCTCAAGCGGACTCTAGGTGGTCAGTGCAGAAGGACTAAACCCGACAAAACCATGAGATCATGACCTGAGCCAAAATCAAGAGCTGGATGCTTAACCGACTGAGCCACCCAGGCACCCCTATGTCTTCCTTAGTATCTTTAAACAATGTTTTATAGTTTTCAGTATATGAGTCTTATGCTTCTTTTAAATTTATTCCTATTTTATTCCTTTTGATGTTTTTATAAATAAGATAGTTTTCTTACTTTCACTTTTTGATTATCTATTACTAGTGTGTAGAAATAATTGATTTTTTTATATTTGTTTTGTCTTTCAACTCATTGATTGGTTCTAATAGCTTTGCATACATTATTTTTTTAGGATTTTCTATATACAGAGCATGTTTTCTGCTGGTTCCGGATAATTTTGCTTTTTGTATTTTAAGATTATGTTATTAAGTACATACTTTTCATACTCTTTCATTTTCCTGATGAACATGTTATAATTATATTTCTAGTAATGTGTCTTATTTAAATCCACTTTGTCAATATCTCTTTTGTTAGTGTATGTAATGTATATCTTTTTCTCTCCTTCTAAGTTTTTATATACTTTTATGTAAAGGTTTCTCTTATAAACAAAAGTATTTTTATACATATATATTTATATATAAATACATATATATTTTAAGCTTAATCTACCTATTTGTTTTCTATTCATGTGACCTTTTTATGTTAATTGGTATTATAACACCATATTCCATTTTCTTCCCCTCCTTAACTATTAAACATTACTTAATTATTTGTGTATTGACTGCCCCAGAGAACACATACATCACTGACTTTCTGCTGAATTTAGAAATCTAACTGGTAGCTTCTTTCTGCACTATGAGTATATTAATACTGCTCTATGAGTATATTACTATTCTAGTTATTTCTGTTAAAAAGTTAGTTTCCAGTTTTATTGCTATCTCATTAAAGGCAATATATATTATCACCTGGGCTGCTTTGTCTTTGAGTATATTAATACTGTACTATGAGTATATTACTGGTTTCAGTTATTTCTGTTAAAAAGTTAGTTTTCAGTTTTATTGCTATTTCATTAAAGGTAATATATATTATCACCTTGGCTGCTTTGTCTTTGACTTTCAGCAGTTATGCCACAGTGTACCTAACACATTTTCTATATATTTATTCTCACTGGAGCTCATAGGGTTTCTTGAATCTATGGCTTAATTTCTTTCATCTGTTTTGAAAAATTCCCAGCTTTAGGGCACCTGGATGGTTCACTGGTTAAGTGTTAACTTCAGCTTAGATCATGATTTCATGGTTCGTGAGTTTGAGCCCCACATCAGGCTCTGTGCTGACAGCCCAGAGCCTGGAGCCTGCTTCAGATTCTGTGTCTCCCTCTCTTTTTGCCCTTCCCCACTTGCACTCTGCCTCTCTCTCTCAAAAATGAACACTTTTTAAAAATTAAAAAAAAGAAAAATTCCCAGCCTTAATTTCAAATATTGTTTTTCTCAATTCCTTTTCTCCTCTGTGTGTTCCCAATAACAGCATATGGAAGATCACACTGAGTCCCAAGTGTGTTTTATGATCTTTTCCATATGATTAATCCTTTTATTTTCCTTGCTTCAGTCTAGATATTTTCTTGTGGCTTTTCAGTTCACTTATTCTTTCTTTAGCTCTGTCTAATCTACTGTTAAATCTATTTACTTAATTTCACATGTTGTATTTTTAGCTCTAGAATTTTCTTTTGACATAAAAAAATTACAGTTTACAGTTCTCTACTGAAATTCTAAAACTTGGCATTTAGTTTCTTCAGCATATGTATCATTGTTATTTTAAACTCCACATCTGATATCTCTAGTATCTGGACCATTTGTGGGTTTGCTCCTATTATAGTATTTTTTTCTTTATATCAGTCATATCTTTTCTTTTTGTTTGTCTTGGTTTTTGTTTGCTTTTTAATGAATGCCAGACATTGTATTTGAAAACAATTAGGAGATAATATGAGACCTAGGATGATGTTATTTTCTTCCGAAGAAAATTAATTTTTGATTCTGGAAGGCAGCTAAATCTGGCACTAACAATCCTAGATCACTTTAATCCAATGTAAATCTCAAAAGTTTTGCTTAGTTTTTCAGCCTCACTGAACCTATGATAAAAAGTTATCTTTCGTCACAGCATAATTCAATGAAAAAGATTTCGAAAATAAGAAGCCTAAGGGACTTAGCTTCTAATCCTAGATATTAACATTGTCAAGCACTTCTTTGACTGTGTTCTTATATATTAAAGGATGATAATTTGTACCATCTACTTTAATTATTGTTTGAACTTCAAATTATACAGTAACTAATGCCAAGCAACATACCAAAGTGCCAATATATTCATTCATTTAAACTATAGTTGTTGAACGAATATTTAACAATGAGAAGAGCCTGGTGTAATATGAATTAGTGAAGATTTTAAGAGTATAGTATATAAAGAGTTTTTATGTCACAAAAGTAACAAATTCAAACATTTTTGACATTTCTAAACTTCATATAGCATTAATTACCAAATAAATAAATATTTATACATACTTTTACATCCCATTTTTGTAAAAAGGTTCTTCAGGTCAGGATCCTTAGCTTGAGATTTTACTCCACACACAAATATTTTTGATGTATTATTATTTGTTAAGACTGACATATGGGCAACTGTGTACCATGAACCTGTATTGACCACTAAGATATCATCATCCATATTTAATAAAGCCTTTACAGAATGGACAGCAAGACTTCGAGATTTGTCCTACAAGATAATGATATGATTAGAATTTCAAAGGGTTTGACAAGAGACATGAATTGATTTCTTTTTGCTGAAGTAAAATAAGTACTTGGTAGGAATGTTGAGACACCTAATCCTTTTAAGTTTAAAACTCAAACTTAAACTTAAAACTTTGTTAGAATACAAAGTTAACAAAAATTACTGATATAAACAGATTTAAAACAAAGACCTTAACTTTGTTTAGCCTAAATTATGAATGTTATTATTTAACTTTTATATAGTACTAAGACAATGCCCAAATCCCCAAAATGTAATTAATAGATTAGTGATCTCCTACTACAGCTCCCATTCTTACCCCTTCATGAAAACTCACTCATCAACTACTGCCATTCTTTCTTCCCCATTTCACTATCATTTAAATTGCTGCTAGTTAGCAGATATTCAAAGATGGCTGACAAACTTACAAAAGGGGGCTAGAAACATGAGGTTTTGTAGTTGATCTCAGTGCTCAATAGGGTATGACTATAAGATAAGGCCAAGACATTCTATCCAAGATTATGGATGCTCAAGGGATAAAACTTAGAAAAACAAGGTAAATCTGAGGCAAGAATTGGAATCTAGGGACATAAAATTAATATAATTTTTTCATCCTATTGAAGCCACATTATACCTCATATTCTCTCCCTGCATTGATAGTCATCATATACTTCTTACAAATCAAGACTTTAAGATCATATTAAGAAAATAATGGGAAGGTATTACATATTGCATTTTCAAATTCGGGAAAGTACTAGCCTCTTCCCCAGAAATGAAAGGTAGAAAAGGTATCATTGCACTTTTTTACTTTATTTATTTATTTTGAGACAGAAAGAGAGACAGTGTGATTGGGGGAGAGGCAGAGAGAGGGAGAGAGAGAGTATCCCAAGCAGGCTCCAAGCTGCCAGCAGAGTCCGATGAGAGGCTTGAACTCAAGAAACTGTGAGATCATGATCTAAGCCAAAACCAAGAGCTGGACACTTAACTGACTGAGCCACCCAGCCACCCTCATTGCATTTTTTAAAAATTCTTCCTTGGAAGAGAAAAATACAGCCTTTTGGCTGCCAGGAATACAAGTATCCCCATCTATAGAGTCTAGGAATAACATGTTCTTCCTAACTTTACATGGGACAAAGATGCTGAAGTACAACAGGAACACTGATTGTAGGGATATTAATATTATCCAAGATTGAAAATTAGGCTTTATTAACCTCTTTGATAATCTATAAAAATATAATCAGTTTGTTAGGGTTTTTTTAAGTGGTTATTTTTTTTAGGTTTATTTATTTTGACAGAGAGAGAAAGAGAAAAGAGAGAGAGTGGGGGAGGGGCAAAAAAAAGAGGGAGAGGGAGAATTCCAAACAGGCTCTGTCAGCAGAGTCCAATAGTGCTTGATCATGAGATCAAACCGTGAGATCATGACCTGAACCAAAATCAAGAGTCTGACATTTAACCCACTGAGTCACCAAGGTGCCCCCTTGTTAGGTTTTAAGTAGAGGGATTCTTTAAGTAGGATTATTGAGAATCACAATGAAAGTAAATGTTTACCTGAAATATAAGTTTATAATCTTTGAAAAGATCTATATTTAGAAGATTATTTTTAAGATGAGATGGAAAAATTAAGACATCATAGCAATGCTGGTCCATAGCAAAGACTTTATCGTCAATATGCAATACAGATTTGACTTTATTATAGCCTCTTTTCTTCAAACTATAATAAACATCTTCAGGGCTGTAAATATGCAATATTAGGTTGTAATTAAAAATATATTAAAAATGCATTTAACATTACCATCTTTTTCCTAAAATCACTGCATATATTGCATCTAATGGAAGTTATAATTTTAGCCAACATTAAATTAAAAGATAATTAAAGACAGAAAAGTTAACATATTTACGTAATTACCATTTGGGAATTTGGTGGGCTTTTTAAATTTTTATTTAAATTCTAATTACTTACATACAGTGCAATATTGGTTTCAGGAGTAGAATTCAGTGATTCATCACTTCCCAGTGCTCGTCCCAGCAAATGCTCTCCTTAACACCCATCACCCCATCTGCCAACTGCCACTCACCTCTCTCCATCAACCCTGTTTGTTCTCTGTCATTAAGAGTATCTTATGGTTTGTCTCCCTCTTTTTTTCCCCCTTCCCATATGCTCATCTGTTTTGTTGAATTCCACATATGAATGAAATTGTATGGTATCTGTCTTTCTCTGACATTTCACTTAACATAATACCCTCTAGCTCTATCCATGTCACTGCGAACGGCAAGATTTCATTCTTTTCTATGGCTAAGTTATATTCCATTGTATCTTTATCCATTCATCAACTGGTGGACATTTAGACTCTTTCCATAGTTTAGCTACTGTTGATAATGCTCCTAATAAACATCAGGATGAGTGTACCCCTTCAAATCAGTATTTTTGTATCCTTTGGGTAAATACCTAGTAGTGCAATTCCTAGATCATAGGGTAGTTCTATTTTTAACTTTTTGAGGAACCTCCATACTGATTTCCAGAGACACTGCACCAGTCTGCAGGGAATTTGTTGATAAGATCTTGAACTAAACTATAATTTCCCAATCACTCCCCTAGATGTGTCCCACCCACCCAGTAAAAAGGTATTTCTTATCACATTACTTGGAAAGGCTAGCAACTTGAAATGTAAACAAAGAATTTGATTAAAACTCTTACCTGATTTTACAAGTATTTATCCAAGCATAAAGTGGCAAAGTAGAGGCCCTTAGTTCCTGGTTCCTAACTGTTTCTGGAAGAATGTGGTAAATTGAAAGGGCATCATGTTTGATTCGACATCTTGCCAATGCTGCAGCCAATTTTATCTTAAAACTAGAGACAGAAAATCCACTTTTGGTGACTGTTGCATTGAAGACAAGACTATCAATTTTCCACTAGAAAAATTCACAGATTAGATTTAGAATTCTAACAAATACTTCTATAATTCTACTTCAAATTTTTACAGTATAAAATAATATTTAAAAGTAGAAATCCGATAATCCTGCTTCTTTTTTTTTTTTCAGTTTTTGCTGCCCCTGTATAGATATGCATCTCCTCAGATATTTATATCAATTGGTGATTGAAAGAAATTTTACGTAGTGAAAGAAGTGTGGAATTTAGTCAGACAAATTTGAAGTTAAATTCAGTTTCTGTCACTTACTAACTGTGTGACATCAGGTTTATTAATGAATCTCTTTTCTCAGCCTGTTTTCTCATCTGTAGAATGTGGTCAACTTATCTTGCTATTAATGTGGTGATTACCAATCATGTGTGTAAAATACTTAGCACAGTGCCTGGCACATGGCAGACACTCATTAGAGACTAGTTATTGTCATAGTTGCCAATCTGTGGGGTGCCTGAGTGGCTTAGTCGGTTAAGCATCCAACTTTCGCTTCGGTCATGATCTTGAGGTTCATGGGTTCGAGCCCCGCATCGGGCTCTGTGCTGACTGCCAGCTCAGAGCCTGGAGCCTGTTTCAGAGTCTGTGACTCCCTCTCTCTCTGACCCTCCCCTGCTCACGCTGTCTCTCTCTCTCTCTCTCTCCTAGAAATAAATAAAACATTAAAAAATTAAAAAAAAAAAAAGATTAAGGAATCTGTATCAACTCCTTCCCAGTTCTGATTATCCCATAACAGAAAAGAAAAACAAGAACTGGTTAGCATTACCATGAAGATCCAATGATTTCTCTTGACCTGATAGAAAATTTTTAATAAATGGGAACACAGGACTTACTCTTAACCCATAATCATCATTTTCACAGTAGGAATCTAACTGAATAATAAACCTCAAGGATAACCTTGAATGAGAAATGGGGAAGAGATGCCATGGAACAGTCAAGTACAACCAGAGTGGTGCGTGTGGCTACAGCAAGCTTAATAAGATCAAACTTCTTATTTACTCAGTAGAATGACAAACTTTCATCTAAGAATGTGTTTCTGTGTGAACGTGTGTACACGCAGAGGGAGGGAGGGATGAAAGGGGATTGGGGAGAGAGAGGGAGGGAGAGGGAAAGAGAGAGGGAGAACATAGACAGAGTACCTGGGGAAGGAGAGGGAAGGGTTATCAAACATTAAGTCTTCTAGGGCTATAATGAAATTATATTTGTGTAGCACTATCTTCTAATGTCATAACTACAGCAAGGGACACTAAAAACGATTACATAATACATTAATGCACATCAAAAAATAAATTAATATAAAGGGCCTAATTAATGTTCTATATCATAAGTGTGAGATATTTCTAAATACGGGCTGCTTTGGATTAAAGAGTCCTTCCAAATACCTAGTTCAAATTTACCATTATAAGTGCTATTGACTGAATTATTCAATCATTAAATATAAAAATTAGAGCACTGAAGCCTAGAAAAAGGTATGTGTTGTATATATAGGGGGAATACACAGAGAAATAATTTTCCAAATTTTCAGATAACAAACCTTTCAGACTGTGAATTTTATTTATTTTTATTTTTATTTTTACTTTATTTTGAGAGGGCAGGGCCAGAGAGAGGAAGAGAGAGAGTCCCAAGCAGGCTTCGCTCTGTCAGAGAGAGCCCGATCTGGGGCTTGAACTCCTGACTGAGCAGAAATCAAGAGTTTGCCCAATGAGCCACCCAGGTGCTCTGAGAGGACCCAAAGCAGGCTCTGCACTGACAGCAGAGAGCCCAATGCAGGGCTCAAACCCTGTTCAAACTCACAAACTGTGAGATATGACCTGAATCAAAGTCAGACGCTTTGCCTGAGCCACCCAGGCACCCTTTTTTTATTTTTAAAAAAATTTGTATTTAAATTTTTTGAGAGAGAGGGAGGAAGCATGTATAGGTAAGCACAGGGGCGGGGCAGAGAGAGAGGGAGAGAAAGAATCCCAAGTAGGCTCTGCACCACCAGGGCAGAGCCAGACGCAGGGCTCAGTCTCATGTACCGTGAGATCATGATCCAAGCCAAAATCAAGAGCTGGACGCTTAACCAACTGAGCCACCCAAGATGCCCCTATTTTTTAATATTTATTTATTTGTTTGTTTTTGACAGTGTGTGTGCACACAAGCAGGGGAGGGGGGGGGGGGGAGGGGAGAGAGAGAGAGAGAGAGAGGGAGAATCTTAAGCAGACTCCATGTCCAGTGTGGAGGCTGATGTAGGGTCCAATCTTATGACCTGAGATCATGACCTGACCAGAAACCAAGAGTCAGACACCGAACTGACTGAGCTACCCAGCACACCTCAGACTGTGAATTTTAACATAATCTAATCACACAAAAATAATTTAAAGTATATATACAATTATAAAGATTTTTGCATAAATATACAATATCAGATTGAGGATAAAGACCAAATCCAAATGCTATTAAGATAACCAGACATTTATTACATTATAAATGGAAGATCCTGTGGTTACCAAAAACTTCTTCCACAGCTGTAAGGTGGACTGCAATGATGAAAACGGAAGCAAAAAACATTCTGAACATTCTTGATCCAGAAGTCCACCTCCTGCTCTAATCTGAACATTATCACAGAGGGTTGTCCCATCACCTTGTCTGCCAGGCACCTGTTGTCCGCACAGCCAAGGCTGTCTTTCTATACGTTAAGTTGCAGTTATGTAATTTCGAAGCTTACATCCAAAGTGAACTCATTAGCTATAGGACAGAATATAAACTCTTTATCATGATACACTAGAATATTAATAATTTAACCTGAACCAACTCTTCAGTACTTAATCTCCACCTTCCCACCACTCCCATCCATGAATCTAGCCACACATGGAACTATTTTTGCCCCTCTTGATAACACACCACATCTCCTCTCCCTCTCCCTCTTCCATTCTCTCCCTCTGTCTCTGCAGACAGTACAGTTTGGACTCGGCAATCAGATTACCTGAGTTCAAATTCTGGTTCTACCAACTATTAGCCACATGATGTCAGACAGGTTATTTAGCTTTTCTAAGCTCTAGGAATTAGGAACTAGTATCTAACTTATAGAATTGTAGCAAAGACACTTTTGAAAATGTATTTCCAAGTCAAGCTATTCAAGGAGTGATAATAAATTAATATGACTATTCTTTTAATATTGTGAACAAAGAAGTCTGATTAAACCTGGGCTTCCACCCTTAAGTAATTTATAATTTGGTGGTATAATAGACATATAAACAATTATAGCACAACATGATGAATGTTGTCAGATACCCAGATAAAGAAGAAAGTAAATTTATCAGAAGAAGGGCAAGAATTAGCCTCAAGTGACTTCTAAGAGGAGGAGAAACTTGAACCCTTAAAGGAGGAGCAAGAATTTTCCAGACCACAAGAGAAGACACAGACACCATGAGTTTTCCAGACCACAGAGGAGAAAAGACACACAAAAGACAGAGCACCATAAAGATACAGAGATGTTAAATAGCAAAGCATAGTGTAAAGCGTGGGGTGGTGAGAGATACAAGCCTCAAATCACAAAAAATCTTATATAACCATGCATAGGAAGTGGGAAATTTTTTCTGTAGAAAATGGAAGGCCATTTAAAAATAGAGAACTATCAATTCATGAGCAAATATTTGTGTCCTTACTATATTCCAGGCAATGTTTTATGTCCCAGAAACATAGGGATAAGCAAGGAAGACACTGTTCCTGACATCACAAAGTGTAGAGTCTGGTAAGGAGAGACAAAGCGATTAATTTTCAATGATGTAAGTATTTATGACAAGGGAAGGCAGGATACTATGGTGGCACAAGGGGAGTCATGGAAAGTTTCCCAGGAATTACATTTAGGCTAAGCCATAAGGTAGAGGTAGGAGTTAGCCAGGAATAAGGGATTGGGGGCGGGGGGGAGGTTTAAGACAGGCTGTCCAGTGTTCCAAGTAGAAGCATTACATATATGAAAAGTATCTGCCAATTCTGAAATATGTGCCTGAGAAGTTGAGAGATATGCAGAACTGAAGACAACTCATTGGTCATGGGGAACAAAAATGGAAATTTGGGGCATGCCAACTTTATGGGAGGGGGGGCTTTGATAATGTCCTCAGGCTTTGGACTGTTTCACCAAAAGACAACCCCAGGAATAAAGTAAAAAGGAATAACCAGCCTTCAGAAGAAATGAAACCCAGCTTCCAATCATTTCACTCCCAGAATAGACCAAGTCACCTAGGTTTGTCAGTGCCCCAGGTCTAGCTGCGGCCTTCCAGTAACAAAGTATAAACGCTGCCTCTACAGGAAGATAACGGTATCCTAGGCTTCAAATGAAATAAACTAATATACAATATCAAATTATACCTAATATAGCCTGTCCCAAGAAACTTTAAGCCTAATAATAATGGTAAAAAGAATTATTCCTAATGTTTCCTTTAATTATTTTATGTAATTAGAGGTTTATTGGATTTCTAAATGTAATAAAGCAGTTGCAGTATTTTACAGGGGAAAAAAAGGAGTATCACTTTCATATTTATTTCTATAGGGCACTGGAAAAACATAATTGAGAGAAAAAAAGGGATAGAAGGTAAACAGAAATATGCTCTAATATAGTTGGCTAATACAAAAGAAAATATCCAAATCACCTGCTTATGATAGGTTTATTCTCCTATTTTCATAAGAAACCATGTGGGTTATTTTAGATAAGTAAGTGATGATTCATGATGTAGTGGGGAAATGCAATTTGCTAAGGATAAAATAACAAAGAAAAAAACCTATACTTTAGGAATATCATGTCTCTGTCACAACCACACATGTGAGAAAAGGCATATTTTCTATATGTTTTTGTGTTGCTTTTCCTAAGTCAGGGAATGTTATTCTGACTAGTTCTGACTTGCAGCTGATCTTGGTGGGATGACGATTACACCTAGGTAATGGGAAGTTCTTGCTCTTAGTAGAAACATTTAGCATACCAATGTTTCCATTTATGGTAGAACCCTACCGGTTTGCATTCTCAGTGCTGCTTTCCTCCTGGGAATAGAAATCCCCCTCTCCTGAAAATGCTCCTCTCCTCCTTGTAAGGTGTCCTAACTGATTCAGTCTCCTTGGCCACAGCTTATGGGTAGAGGGTGGGCACTTGACTCAAGAGAGGGTCAAGCAATTTTTGGATGTAGCAAGAGAAAATCAAGCCAGTCTTTCTAGTGTTTGGTGTTGTAAGATGTAAAGCTCCTGAGTCGCTAATAGCCAAGTCTCCCAGTCCGAGAACAAAGAGAAGAGAATGAAGCCTGAGTACACAGAGCAGTGACCACAGTGCAAGAGGATCCTGATGATCTTCAAGTCACAGGACTTAGTAGAAAAGAATAGCCATATCACTGCCCTTTCTGCCATCTCACTCCATGAAATACCTTGTAATAAACTCTTTCTTTTGTCAAATCTTGTTTGAGTTGGGGTACTATCAGTTGCCAGAACAGAATCCTAATACACCATTTTCCTTCCATTAATTTACTTATTATTTTTTAAATTGATGTATAATTGACATACAATATCCTATTAGTTTTAGGTATATTATCATTAGACATTATGAAATGATCCCCAAGTTAAGTCTAGTTACCATCTGTCATCAAAGTTATTAGAATATTATTGACTATATTCCCTATGCTATAAATTACATCCCCATGACTTACTATTTTATAACTGGAAGTTTGTATTTGTTAATCTCCTTCACTCATTTTACTCACCCTAATCCTCCCTCCTCTGGTAACCAACAGTTTGCTTTCTGTATCTATGAGTCTATTTCTGTTTTGTTTTGTTTGTTCATTTGTTTTATTTTTTAGATTCCATATATAAGTGAAAATATATGGTATTTGACTTAAATCACTGAGCATAATACCCTCTAGGTCCATTCATGTAGTTCCAAATGGCAATATTTCATTCTTTTTAAAATTTATTTGAGGAAGAGAGTGCAAGCAAGCAGGGGAGAGGGGCAGAGAGAGAATCTTAAGCAGACTCTATGGTCAGTGTGGAGCCCTACATGGGGCTCGATCCCATGTCCCTGGGACCATGACTTGAGCTGAAATCAAGTTGGACACTCAAATGACTGAGCCATCCAGGTGCCCCATGGTGCCACTCTTTTTTATGGCTGAATTACATACACACACACACACACATTACATCTTCATCCATTAATCTTCCATATCTTGGCTATTGTAAATAATGCTGCCATGAATACAAGGGTGCATATACCTCTTTGAATGCTATTTTCATTTTCTTTGGATAAATGTCCAGAAGTAAAATTGCTGGATCATTTAATAGTTCTGTTTTTATTTTTTGAGAACCTTTCACACTGTATTCCATGGTGGCTGTACTAACTTACATTCCCACCAAGAGCATACAAAGATTCCCTTTACTCTGCATCCTTGCCAACACTTATTTTTTGTCTTTTTGATAATTCCCAATCTGGCAGGTGTCAGGTATCTCATGATGGTTTTATATTTCTCTGATGAATAGTGATGTTGAATATCTTTCCATGTGCCTATTGGCCATCTGTTTGCCTTCTTATGGAAAAATGTCTGTTCAAGCCCTTCCCTTTTTTTAAAATCAGATGTGTGTGTGTGTGTGTGTGTGTGTGTGTGTGTGTGTGTACACATATTAAGTTGTGTAAGTTCTTTATATATTTTGGACATTAGCCCTATATTGGATGTATGATTTGCAAATATCTTCTCCCAGTTAGTAACTTGCCCTTTTTATTGATGATTTCTCTATGCAAAATCTTTTATTTACTTTAGCTTTTGTTTATTTGTTTCAGTTTTTGTTACCCTTGCCAGAGGAGTCTGGTCCGAACAAATATTGCCGATAAGCCAAAGAGCTTACCACCTATCTTTTATTCTAGGAGTTTTATGGTTTCTGGTCTTATATTCAAGTCTTTAATCCATTCCAAACTTATTTTTGTGTATTGCGTTTATATGGTTTCCTTTAAATATTAATTGAATATTTTCTTAATGCCAAAAATAATTCAGTCAATGCCTGAATTTTCCATATGAATAGAAAATCAGACATCATACTGACAACTGTTTCAGAATATTCACTAATTAAGTGAAATAGGAAAATAATTTCCAAAGAAGGAGTAGAAAGAATATGAGATATAAAAACCCATGAACAGGGGTGCCTGGCTGGCTCAGTCAGAAGAGCAAGCAACTCTTGATCTCAGGGTTGTGAAACTGAGCCCCACAATGGGGTGTAGAGATTGCTTAAATAAATTTTTA
Organism: Crocuta crocuta; assembly: GCF_008692635.1. Taxonomy (NCBI): domain Eukaryota; kingdom Metazoa; phylum Chordata; class Mammalia; order Carnivora; family Hyaenidae; genus Crocuta; species Crocuta crocuta. Next base: position 2,984,592 of record NW_027529426.1, read on the forward strand.
AAAACTAAAAAAAAAATTTTTTAAACAAACCTATGAACAAGTGTTCAGAGAGCATTTTAGCAAATGAGAAACTGGAGCATTATAGGAAATGAGAGAATTGAGGAAGACAAAAGGGATATATCTGAGCAAATGTAATTTATCCCCAAAGTACCTGATTGGTTGTAACATTCATAAATCATTCAATATAAATCACCTTACCACTTTCATAAAATAAAGAAGGAGAGACAAATGATCGTTCAACCTTCCAAAATTCTGATCTCTGTTTTCTTAGTGAGGCTACCGTTTTCCTCTTGGGATCCCCCTTCCTGTGCTTCAGTTGGAATATATCTGGAGACACAAAGCCAGGACTGTTCTAATGCTTACCTTATTGGGTCTCATTTTCTCAGGGATCAAGTTTCTGTGCTTCTTGTCTTTGCCTCATATATTTTGTCCAGTTTTCTAGCTGTTTACGTTTAAGTCTAATCCAAGATACTCTCTCATAACCAAATAATTTATATTTTAAAAATATCACCCTACCTGCCATGGAGAATAGATTGGGGGAAAGTATGAGTTACAGGCGGGGAAATCAATGGTGAAGCCAGTGTAGCAAGCTGGTGGCTTGGATTTGGAATGTAGTAGCGGAAATGGAAAGAAGTAGATCGTGTTTTCCAAATGGAGTTATAGCATCAGGGATGGTAAGGGCGCAGGGATGGGGAGGAAAGACAAATCAGGGATGATAACTAGGCAGATGTTGGCACCTTAATGTAACACGGAAGATTTCAGGATTAATAGTTTGGGATGGTTTGGGAGGATAGACTATTAACTTTCCCCTGCTGTGGCCTCTCTAGTCTTTCACTGCTCATTCTCCAGTTCTGCCTCACAGAGTCCAACAAATTATTTGGCAGGAACAGATTTTTGGGCTAGTATGAGGGCATGGAGAATGAGAAAGGATGAGATTATGGTATCTTTTTATTTAACTCATGCACATAGTATTAAAGACAGAATTGATTTTATACAAGAAAGGAGTGCATAAGGACCTTGCGTATGTCAAAAGTGATATCATTTTGGATTATAGCTTCAAAGCCATGAATCAATGAAGGAAAAGATACAAGTTGGTACAGAATATAAAACACAAGGATCCCAGGTAGAGACAATAACAACAAAGATCAAGGTGAATTTTCATAAGAAAGAAGTCATTCATATTCAGTTTCTTGCTAAATAATTACTTCCTCTATCACCTCTTAAAATTAGTTTTTATCCCTTCAGTAAAAACATACTAAGGTCCATTTCAAGCTGACAATGATTCTACTACCCTGGAGAAAACAGCCCCCAGTCCCAAACCCCAGAAGGTCTACAGAGGTTGATCACGTCAACGTCCTGTCTGAGTTCAGAGTCCCACTCTACTGGCTTTGGGGGTCCACATGGAGCCAATGAAATTCCTGGGAGAGCTAACATTTAGAAGTGGGATATGGAGATGATAAGTTAGTCTACATGAAGAAACTACAACACAACTGTAACATGNAACCTTTCACACTGTATTCCATGGTGGCTGTACTAACTTACATTCCCACCAAGAGCATACAAAGATTCCCTTTACTCTGCATCCTTGCCAACACTTATTTTTTGTCTTTTTGATAATTCCCAATCTGGCAGGTGTCAGGTATCTCATGATGGTTTTATATTTCTCTGATGTTTAGTTATGTTGANTGTGCCTATTGGCCATCTGTTTGCCTTCTTATGGAAAAATGTCTGTTCAAGCCCTTCCCTTTTTTTAAAATCAGATGTGTGTGTGTGTGTGTGTGTGTGTGTGTGTGTGTGTACACATATTAAGTTGTGTAAGTTCTTTATATATTTTGGACATTAGCCCTATATTGGATGTATGATTTGCAAATATCTTCTCCCAGTTAGTAACTTGCCCTTTTTATTGATGATTTCTCTATGCAAAATCTTTTATTTACTTTAGCTTTTGTTTATTTGTTTCAGTTTTTGTTACCCTTGCCAGAGGAGTCTGGTCCGAACAAATATTGCCGATAAGCCAAAGAGCTTACCACCTATCTTTTATTCTAGGAGTTTTATGGTTTCTGGTCTTATATTCAAGTCTTTAATCCATTCCAAACTTATTTTTGTGTATTGCGTTTATATGGTTTCCTTTAAATATTAATTGAATATTTTCTTAATGCCAAAAATAATTCAGTCAATGCCTGAATTTTCCATATGAATAGAAAATCAGACATCATACTGACAACTGTTTCAGAATATTCACTAATTAAGTGAAATAGGAAAATAATTTCCAAAGAAGGAGTAGAAAGAATATGAGATATAAAAACCCATGAACAGGGGTGCCTGGCTGGCTCAGTCAGAAGAGCAAGCAACTCTTGATCTCAGGGTTGTGAAACTGAGCCCCACAATGGGGTGTAGAGATTGCTTAAATAAATTTTTAAAAACTAAAAAAAAAATTTTTTAAACAAACCTATGAACAAGTGTTCAGAGAGCATTTTAGCAAATGAGAAACTGGAGCATTATAGGAAATGAGAGAATTGAGGAAGACAAAAGGGATATATCTGAGCAAATGTAATTTATCCCCAAAGTACCTGATTGGTTGTAACATTCATAAATCATTCAATATAAATCACCTTACCACTTTCATAAAATAAAGAAGGAGAGACAAATGATCGTTCAACCTTCCAAAATTCTGATCTCTGTTTTCTTAGTGAGGCTACCGTTTTCCTCTTGGGATCCCCCTTCCTGTGCTTCAGTTGGAATATATCTGGAGACACAAAGCCAGGACTGTTCTAATGCTTACCTTATTGGGTCTCATTTTCTCAGGGATCAAGTTTCTGTGCTTCTTGTCTTTGCCTCATATATTTTGTCCAGTTTTCTAGCTGTTTACGTTTAAGTCTAATCCAAGATACTCTCTCATAACCAAATAATTTATATTTTAAAAATATCACCCTACCTGCCATGGAGAATAGATTGGGGGAAAGTATGAGTTACAGGCGGGGAAATCAATGGTGAAGCCAGTGTAGCAAGCTGGTGGCTTGGATTTGGAATGTAGTAGCGGAAATGGAAAGAAGTAGATCGTGTTTTCCAAATGGAGTTATAGCATCAGGGATGGTAAGGGCGCAGGGATGGGGAGGAAAGACAAATCAGGGATGATAACTAGGCAGATGTTGGCACCTTAATGTAACACGGAAGATTTCAGGATTAATAGTTTGGGATGGTTTGGGAGGATAGACTATTAACTTTCCCCTGCTGTGGCCTCTCTAGTCTTTCACTGCTCATTCTCCAGTTCTGCCTCACAGAGTCCAACAAATTATTTGGCAGGAACAGATTTTTGGGCTAGTATGAGGGCATGGAGAATGAGAAAGGATGAGATTATGGTATCTTTTTATTTAACTCATGCACATAGTATTAAAGACAGAATTGATTTTATACAAGAAAGGAGTGCATAAGGACCTTGCGTATGTCAAAAGTGATATCATTTTGGATTATAGCTTCAAAGCCATGAATCAATGAAGGAAAAGATACAAGTTGGTACAGAATATAAAACACAAGGATCCCAGGTAGAGACAATAACAACAAAGATCAAGGTGAATTTTCATAAGAAAGAAGTCATTCATATTCAGTTTCTTGCTAAATAATTACTTCCTCTATCACCTCTTAAAATTAGTTTTTATCCCTTCAGTAAAAACATACTAAGGTCCATTTCAAGCTGACAATGATTCTACTACCCTGGAGAAAACAGCCCCCAGTCCCAAACCCCAGAAGGTCTACAGAGGTTGATCACGTCAACGTCCTGTCTGAGTTCAGAGTCCCACTCTACTGGCTTTGGGGGTCCACATGGAGCCAATGAAATTCCTGGGAGAGCTAACATTTAGAAGTGGGATATGGAGATGATAAGTTAGTCTACATGAAGAAACTACAACACAACTGTAACATGTAAGCTCAGGAACTGGGGTGCAAGAGTAGGGCTTTTTCCATGTAGACTAGAGAAGCATGTGGGCAGACATGCAGAGAAAAAGAGAATGAAGCAGATACTAAGAGAGAAGCAGAGATGAGAAGATTAAAAAACAGAGATAATGAAAGTCCTAACCTATCCAATTCTTGCTGATTTCACTCTTTCTGAGTCTTTGAGTTGTAGGATACATCCCAGTACCTTTCTCATTTTTGCTGAAACTAACTGAACAGGGGGTCTGTTACTTGAAAGCTGAGACTCTTGTTTAAAAACTCTGGTGTTGTTTTATAAATGTATACCGCTCTACTATTCTCTGCAATTCAATCACTACATACATGCATTTCTCCTAGTATATTTAATTTGAGTTAAATATACTAAGAATTTGTTAATTTGATTGGTAAGCTGATCAGTTTGGGAATAAGATTTGCATTATATAAACCTTTATTGGTTTGTGTAGGGGGAAAAACTATCACCCTAGCAAGAATGTAACCGGTATGCGTCAAGGCAGAAGGTAGCATGGTATTATGGGGAAAGGGAAAGGTCTGGGGAATCAGGAATCCTCAGACAGTAATATCTTCTGGTTCCTCTGGCTTCCTGAGCCATGAACTTTGCTTGTTCTATTCATACCTGCCTTGCTAGCATTCAGCTAAAAATCTGCAGCTGATGAACGCATAATCTGGTCTTTCTTACTTGGTTAGAGCCCTGCGGCTTTTCTGGCTGACTCAGGCTAACCCCAGCTCTCATTAGGTTCACTGAAACTAAGATGGAGTTTCCATCAATGTCTCCTGTGTCCTGTCTAAGTCAAATAGAACCTGAGGGAAGCTCAGCAAAGCTGAAACTCTGAGCTTGTCCCACAGCACACTGCCCCACCAATTTTTCTCTGATGTTTTTGCACCCATCCTGGACACCTGTGGTTGGAGGCAGATTGCCCATTAATGGGATGGGCAGTGAGGGGGTTACCTAGGAACCCACACAGTAAACAGGGGTGAGACCTCACTTATCTGATACAGAGGGTATGTACTTCTGCTTCCTCTTGCTCTTTGCCGTCTTAAAATTTCTTATGGCTACATCTGACATGAGATATGACTGTATCTTATCTTTAATCTTCCAGAGTACACCAACCAAAGTTCACTATCCTAAGTGGAAGGAGTTGTAGCATGTAAATGGTCAACGCTTGGACTTGGAATCAGCCTTTCTGAATTTTAATCTGGCTACTCCCTTCTCGGATCTATAGCATTAGGTAGGTTCCTGTAACCTGTCTTTGCCTCAGTTTTCCCATGTGTCAAAATACAGGTTGCTAACTATCTTCCTCATACACTGTTATTAACGAGAGCTCCTTACAACAGTGATTGATATATATTAAGTGCTCAGTAAATGTAAGCTGTTATTACTACTCCATTACCTTAGCCCTCTGGCCTCAGCCTTCAATAATTTAAATGAAACTGCTTAAATTTCCCATAACAGTATAAAATCAGATATCCTACTGAAACTGCTTCAGATTATTTACTAGGTAAAAATCTTCCTACAAGATTGTCGTAGCTATATTCTACTTTCCATTAAGGTTCAACAACAGGATAACAAAAGCCCTAACAGCAGTAGCACTTAACATTTATTGACCATTTATTTACTATGTGTGTGGCTCTAAGCTAAGCATTTTGCATGCATTTGTTTTATTCATTTTCCCAACCACCTTTTTAGGTAGGTACTATTATTATCCCCATAGTAGATTTCTGCCAACATTTAGGCTAAAAAGAAAACAGATTTAAAACATGTTTACTTGTTTTTAACTATGTCGAAGCTTTTTTTTTTAATTTGCCAAAATAGTGGAATTTTCTCATTTGATACATGTTAGATTTTTTAAAAGAGCTGTAAACAAAGCTAAGTAAATAAATAATAGGTGTTTCAAATGAAGCTTAATTTATGTATGTGCTAAAACATTACTAAGAATTTTTCATGATTTTCCAAATACTTACAAGTTGGATCTTAACAATTCAAGCTTTCCAAAACAACTTGATTTGAAACAGAATATTTAACCTGTTCAAGGCTGTTTGTACAGGAACTCAAGAAACATGAGCTTTTATATATTTTCTCCATAAATTTTTGACACTTATCTACACATTCTGCTGTATACAATTTTACCAATGAAAATACTAATAATGATTTCATATAAAACATCCTTTGCACTTCTATAATTACCTGTTAAGAAGGTTCTCTACTTCTTGAACTTCTGCTATGGGCTCTTCATTATCAGAAAGGAAACGAGCTTGAAATTTTCTATCTTGGAAATCGTACAGCATCACAATAATAAGACTGCTCAAATGATCTGGCTACCGGGGGAAACACATAAAGAAAAGTATACAAGCAATATCTAATAGTGATATTTTGTATTCCACTATGTTTTCAAAAGAGAACAGAAATATGACTAGTTTTACATAGCCTGGTTGCATTGGGAGATAGAGAAGAACTTCCAACTAGAAAAAAAATCCAATAAAAAAACAAACCATTTTAAAGAGACAGTATTTGGTATGTTCGGTATGTTCATCATAATGAAAGGACTAGGATCAGTATTAGAAGTAGGAGAGAGCTCAGGATGTATTTTGAAGAGGTCTCAGCATTAAGCAAACTAGTCGTATTTAAATCTAAAGGCTTTTTAGCACTTTCTAAATAACAATCATGAGACAGCTAATTATATAAAAGTTGTCTACTTACTATTGTGGCACTTGGGAAGATATAGCTGTCTATTAATATAGTTTCCAAAATATCTTGATCTGCAAGACAAGGAAAATGTATGTTACTGAAAATACCAAAACTGAAAATGAAAAGTTTGGAATCAAAATACAGTTAAGGGGCACCTGGGTAGCTCAGCAGGTTAAGCATCCAACTCTTAACTTCAATTCAGGAAATAAAATCAAGCCCCATGTTTGACAGCACAGCCTGCTTGGGATTTTCTCTCCTCCTCTCTCTCTGCTCCTCTCTCATTCACAAGCAGATGCACACATGCTCCCTCTCTCTCTCTCTCAAAATAAACATTAAAAGAATACACTTTATACAATGCCACCAAATACCTTTACTTTCATAATTAAAATATACCTCAATTCTTGACAAAGACTCAGATTATAATGACATGATGAATGTTTTTCATATTTATGAATCCTAGACCCTTAGGATCCAAGCTTCACATGAAATCCTAGTCAAAGGAGCACTATCTGAATACCTAAAGTAGTAATAAAGAAATTCCAGCCTTTAATTTATGTCTTTTGAAAAACACTTACGAGGATCTAATTTAAATGCCGTATCCTTTTTATATGTTGCTGGATCCAATTTGCTAATATTTTATTTAGTTTTATTCTATGTTTATGTTCACTAGGGATATTGGTCTATCATTCCTTTTCTTATAATATCCTTGTCAATGTGGGTATAAAGGTTACACTGGCCTTGTAAACCAGGTGGGAAGTGTTTCCTCTTCCTTTATTCTTTCAAAGAGTTTGTGTTAGATTGGTCTTATCTCTTACTGAAATATTTGGTAGGACTCATAGTGAAGACACTGATGACATTTAATCTAAGACCCAAATGACAAGGAGTTAGCCATAGAAAGATCTGGGAGGAGAGACATTCCAGGCAGAGAGATAATTGCAAAGGTACTAAAGGGAAACCAGTAGACATATTGAAAAGCCTCCCTAGTGTGCAGGAGTGTTCCTTTTGTTACAACTACTTAAAACTATATATACGTCATGAAGCAAATGTTTTAATCAGCTGAGCAGAAAGAGAGGCTAGCAAGCTTCAATTCATTCAATATATGTGGAAAACCTACTATATGCACACTACACTATTGAATTTCAGTTTTTATTTGGAGGATAGGGAAACTAAAAGGAAGTGACTAATGGCAACATAGACTACAATTTTTATAGGAAATCCTTTGGGAGTCCTAATCCATATTTGAGCCACCAATTATGGCTATATTAACAAGACAATATCCCCATTTCACTTATAAGGAAAATAGGTTTAGTTTTGCACCCTAAGTACTAGCAAACCAATTCCTAACCACTTCAAAGATTCTCAGCACGGGTCCCAATATTTATCACAGAAAATCTGGTCATCATGAGAATAAAGGGCTTCTAAGGCAACAGACCTGAACAGGCTATAGAAATCTGAGCAATGGAGATGCTTAGCTCCTAAGAAATAGGAGAGGCAGAATGTAAAAAATAATGATGATTTTGCCAACGTTGCATTTATCCTCTGGAGGGGTCTTGTCAAAAATGATAACATCTTTGGCCTGCCTTTGATACTCTGCAGAATGCATTACTTTTGTGTATCTACAATTTACATAGCATTCTCATATAGCAATATCAACATTAGTGGTAACTGTATATTTTAGATAGTGCTTTCTATGTGCTACACCTTGCTCTAAGTGCTTTCCATTTAGTATTCAATTAACTCTCATAACAATCCTATGAATTAGGTATCATCATTATCCCTGTTTTATAGATTAGGAAATGAGGCAAATAACGGGTAAGTAAGATGTTCACAGTCACACAGCAAGTGGCAAATCAAGGATTCAAACCCAGACAGTCTGGCGCCAAAGTGCATGCTCATTACCAAAACATTACGCTGCCTTTCTTCATCTTCCTCTTACAACAAACCAGAATGGCTATATAAAACACATTGTTAATGACTAATATGAGTTACCAGGATTTACTTCAAGATTATAAACCTTGCCTATCCTACTTAGTTCAGCACAATAACTTGAACTATTCCCTGTCCCCCACTAATTAAAGCCTTTTCTCTTTAGTCTGTTGAAGAGAACTCTTAACCTCCATTCTTCAGGTTTTCAATACAGAGGGGCCTTCCCCAGAGAAAGATTTTCTGCCAGCGTGTCTGCAGAAGTGCAACAGAGAGGTCTACACTTTTTCAGCTGTGTCATGGATTAGATGAGAAATCTCTAATTCAGTAGTAAAGGACTGGCAAGCCACTTGGCTGGAGATCTAAAACCATGTCCCCAAACACCTATATTTTTTCCTCTCTCAGTGGGTCCAAATTCAAGTGTCAAGGAGGAGTGCTATTTACTAGACACCTAAAATTCACATAGCCCATCTTGTCATTCCTCCCATTCTGGAAGAAAGGTGGAAGATCTTCCTTCTTTTGACTCTTCTCTAGGTTCTCCTTCTCTATTTTTAATATGTTTTCACAGAGTTTCCTTCATGTGACAGTAGTCATTAATAACAGTATGGTACTGGCACAAAAACAGATATAAAGACCAGTGGAACTGAATAGAAAACCCAGAAATGGACTCACAACCAAATGGTCAACTGATCTTTGACAAAGCAGGAAAGAATATTCAATGGAAAAAAGTCTCTTCGATAAATGGTGTTGGGAAAATTGGACAGCAACATGCAAAAGAAACGAGGCCACTTTCTTACACCGTACACAAAAATAAATTCAAAATGCATGAAAGACCTAGAAGTGAGCCAGGAAACCATCAAAATCCTAGAGGTGAATACAGGCAGTCACCTCATTGACCTCAGTCTTAGTTACTTCTTATTAGACACATCGCTGGAAGCAAGGGAAACAAAAGCAATAATAAACTATTGGTACTTCATCAAGATAAAAAAGCTTCTGCACAGCAAAGGAAATGATCAACAAAACTAAAAGGTAGCATAGAGAATGGGAGAAGATATTTACAAATGACATATCTGATAAAGGGTTAGTATCCAAAATCTATAAAGAATTTATCAAACCTAACAGCTCAAAAACAAATATTCCAGTCAAGAAATGAGCAGAAGACATGAATAGACATTTTTCCAAAGAAGACATCCAGATGGCTAACAGAAACATGAAAAGATGCTCAACATCACTCAACATCAGGGAATTACAAGTCAAAACCATGATGAAATACCACCTCACACTTCTCAGAATGGCTAAAATTAACAACACAGGAAACAGATGTTGGCAAGGATGTGGAGAAAGGGGAAACTTTCTGCACTGTTGGTGCGAATACAAACTGGTGAAGCCACTCTGGAGAACAGTATGGAGGTTCCTCAAAAAGTTTAAAATAAAACTACCCTAGAATCCAGCAATTGTACTACTGGGTATTTACTCAAAGAATACAAAAATATAGATTCAAAGGGGCACATGCACCCTGATGTTTATACTGCATTCTCAAAATAGCCAAACTATGGAAAGACCCAAAATGTCCATAGACTGATGAATGGATAAAGAAGTGATAACATTCCCTTGCACACACATATATATGTATATGCACATACATGCATATATGCATATACATGTATATATATACATATGTATATGCAATGAAATATTATTTAGTCAAAAAAAGAATTAAGTCTTACATTTGCAATGACATGAATGGAACTAGAAGGTATTATGCTAAGCAAAATAAGTTAGTCAGAGAAAGACAAATACCTTATGCTTTCACTCAAATGTGGAATTTAAGAAATAAAACAGATGAACATAGAGAACCAAAAAAAAAAAAAAAAAAAAAAAAAAGAGAGAGAGAAAAGCAAACCATAAAACAGACTCTTAACTACAGAGAACAAACTGAGGGTTGCTGGAGGGAAGACGGGCAAGGGGATGGGCTAAATGGGTGAAGGGTATTAAGGAGGTCACTTGTGATATATGTTAAGTGTTGAATGTAAGTGATGAATCACTAAATTCTACACCTGAAACCAATTTTACCATATATGTTAACTAATTAGAATTTTTTTTTTTTAATTTATTTCTAGAGAGAGAGAGACACAGCGTGAGGAGGGGAGGGTCAGAGAGAGAGGGAGTCACAGACTGAAACAGGCTCCAGGCTCTGAGCTGGCAGTCAGCACAGAGCCCGACGCGGGGCTCGAACCCATGAACCGCGAGATCATGACCTAAGCGAGAGTCGGACGCTTAACCGACTAAGCCACCCAGGCGCCCCTAACTAATTAGAATTTAAATAAAAATTGAAAAGAAAAAAAACAACATGGAACCATAAAAAAAACTAGGCTTAGGGATGGGTTGCTTATTCTACCACCCTTTCCTATCAAATGAAATACTTCCTCTTTTTAATCTTCTTCCTGCTTGGCTCCTTAGGTATATCATTTAATCTCTTCTTGATTTTCCCTCAATTTTTTTTTTCATTTGCAAAACGAGAACCTTGAGTCTCAAAGAACTGGTGTATCCAATGATATTTTGCTTTGTGAATTACGAAAAGGATGCAAATATAAGGTACCATTATTGTCATTCAAGAAAATTGGATTAACCTCTTACAAGACCAGGAGAGTGGTTATTGATCTAGATTATTTTTCTAATGAATCACTATACAGTCAAGAATTAATTCAGCAAGGGGCACCTGGGTGGCTCAGTTGGTTAAGCTCGATTTTGGCTTGGGTCATGATCTCGTAAGATCTAGCCCGGCATCAGGCTCTGAGCTGTCAGCACGGAGCCTGCTTGGAATTCACTCTCCCTCTCTGCCCCTCCCTCAGTCATCCTCATTCTCTCTCCTTCCCTCCCTCCCTCCCTCTCTCTCTCTCTCTCTCTCATAACAAATAAATAAACTTTAAAAATATTAACTCAGCAGGCCTGGATGGCCAAACTCTGAACACTCCAAAGAAAGGTTTGGCACTCTGGGGAGATAACTTCTATAAGCCTTTGGAATATCTTGCCTGATGAAAGTGTCCTTGTTTACATGGGGTGTTGGTAAGCAACATGGTGTCAGCTTGACCTCTGGAAGAGCTAGAGACTGAGATAGGTCAACCACAGGGTCACTCTTTGTCTACGTGACTGACACCAATAAAAACCTTGGACAGCAAGGCTTGGGTGAGCTTCCCTACACTTCAGTACTACATTCACATACTACAATACTTCATTCCCGTTGTCCTATCATTGCTAAGAGAATTAAGCATTGTCCATAGACTCCACTGGGAAAGGATGATAGGAAACTTGCACCAGGTCTCTCCTGGACTCCGTCCGATGCACATTCTTCTGGTATTGATTTTAAATAACCTTCCACTGTAATAAACTATAACCATGTCATAATAGCTTTCATAAGTTCAGTAAGTCCTTCCAGAGAATCACTGACCCTAAAGGTACCCAAGGTAGGTACGTTTACCTTAGTAGTTACCCAAGACCCCACCTACAATTACTAATTACCAAAGCCATAAAAGAACCATACATTAAGCATTTACTAGGTTTTTCACTGACAGGTTAGAAGATTCTGAAATGGCCAGGTTAATGCCACAGCCAGTTCCTGAGACTGAAAGTTCACCAACTACTATATGTACTTGGAGAGGATGGAGAAAGAATTAAGCCAAGAATAATATCAACAGTTTCATGGACATCTTTTTCTTCAAGTTTTCTGTTTTCTTTACTTGTGGTTCATTAGTTTATTTCTTAAGAAATCATTTTCTAGGGTTTCTTCTTTTTTAATAGTTAGAATTCTTGAAATAGCCAGAGATTCTTTGAAAAAACAAATTAGCTGCTAATACTCTATTTCTTTGACAGAAGTAAAACTTAAAAGAAATAGGTGACTCTTCATTACCTTCTTTAGCAGAAAACTGACTTTGGAGCTATTTAGTAAAGCAGGAATAGTGGTTGTCTTCATCTCAAAAAGACATACTGAGCCCTTTATTTAACCTTTAAAAGGTTAATCAGATAAATACACTCTCTCCTTTGAAAGAGCTTATACACAAAGGACATCCACAAAAGAGTAAACAATAAAACTGAAATATTTAAAACACAACCAAAGGAATATACTTAACATTTATATAACGAAGGAATTTTCTGTCATTTTTTCCTTCTCCTTGTACTTCCATACACACACACACAACAACCTATTCATAACTTCACCAATAAAAGGGATCATTACCCAAGTCCTCTTTAGTTTATACATTAACATTTTTAGCTTTACGACTCCTATAAAACTGTAGGAAAGAAATCCTGAGTTTTCTTTTCTGAACTGTGATTCCCTGAACCTATAATGTACAAGCCAAATGTGAGTTTATAAAATATCATGTGAAACTATTGGTAGAACTCTGATAATACAGAAGCTAACAGCGAAATGCAGAGCCTCCAAGACCTTAAAGCCAAACTATCAGGCTCTTAATTATCTTGGAAATCTAATACATTTAGAAATTCTGGCTTTATAAAAAAAAAAAAAAGGAATTCTGGCTTTATTTCATTTGAACATTTAGAGATTATTCAGATAATAATTCAAGCAATATATTATTATTTTAAGAAGAAAATAATATTTGTGCCAAGTAAACAACCAAAGCCATTCTACTTTAGAATTTGAACTTATTTTAGAATTAGAATTTTAGGGGTGCCTGGGTGGCTCAGTTGGTTAAGCATCCGACTTTGCAGGTCATGATCTCATGGTTCGTAGGTTCAAGCCCTGCGTCAGGCTCTGTGCTGACAGCTAGCTCTGAGCCTGTAGCCTGCTTCGGGTTCTTTGTCTCCCTCTCTCTCTCTGACCCTCCCCTGCTCGCATTGCCTCTGTCTCTCTCTCAGAAATAAATAAAACATTAAAAAAAATGTTTAAATGAATTAGGATTCTAAAACTGAACATTTCAAGCAAAAGCAGATTTGTAAAGTTCTATGACATTACCTTATCTTAATGGGATTTTCGGGGTCATTGAAAAAATATAAAATAGTCCCAAGACCCTTTCATAAAACAGAAATAAAGACTGAGAGAAAGAAAAAGATAATCTAGTGTGCACATATCACCATTTAGTCAATGCATTGATCACATATAAAATGACTTCAGGCTTTTCGTATTGATTTCTAAATGTAAAACTCAATATTCCATTAGGAAAACAAATTGTCTATAATAGAATTTTGGCATTAACATTAAATACCAACTAATTAACACAGATGCCCAGTCTGCCTTTCACTGTCACAAGGAGAAAAATGTAAAAATGTTCATTTGGCTCATCATCTAAAGTACAACACTTTGGTCTCTAAAACTACATTTTTTAAAAGCAGGTGGAAGGAATGGATGAAATAATGTGAAAGATTATGCTGCAAAAGAAAAAAATGGCTAAGACAGATTTAAAAAGGAAAAAAAAAATCCACCAGCAGGAACAAAGAAATGGAAATTAAAGAGAAATTGCCTCCTGACATTAAATTTTTCTCTATGTTGACAAATTTCTGGCTTCAGAGTTGAGCTGCAGCATGTCTGTAAACTACCAAAAATATATATTCACATCTAAATAATTAACAGGACATTTTAGTTCAACTAACCACTTGGTAAGTGCCTATGTGCAAGGATGAAGAAGGCCCAGTACGGACTAATACTAAGGAAATACATGCAAATTAGTGTTGCCCTTTCAAGGTGTCACTTTAGGATACCACATGCTCATCATTTCAGGCACGCTGCTAAACTCCAAATATTTCTGGAGCTTCTTTTTGGAACTGCATTCACTCACTCCAGTATAAACATTACAGTTTAAAGGGGACAGGGGAGCAACGGATAATGGGGTGTCTGAATCAGAAGATTCTAAACTTGTATTAAAGCTTATAGCTAGTACAAAAACAAACCTTTCCAGACCCTGTCACTGGCTGCTGTCACAGTAACAATATCTGGTTCTGTCCCAGAGTCAACTCCACACACGGGAGCTGATAGTTAACCACCATTGAGCAAATGTGAAACATTGCATCTCAAACCCTGGACGCAAATTAGAACGGAATTCTACAGAAGTTTGAATAACTTTACAAGCTCCCAAAATTTAGGCTATTGGCTATGAACAGGATCATCTTAATTGGGGTTGATTTCATTTTTGATATTCATTTTTAATATATTGTACCTTTTCTTCTTATTCCATCTCTGGTCCTCTCCTACTGCTTTTTGTATTTGTGAAAGTTCATACACTAATATACAAGGGGTAAACACAGAAACTGGTTAAGACGTAACCCAAGCGATGTGGGGGGAACCGTACTTGGATCCTTCAGTGGGCTCTTGTTAATGGAATTGTTTCCCTCTTCAATTTAATGTCTGTGCATTACATCTATCTAAGGACAGGCAAGGTCCTAGACACTGGGAACCTGAACAGTTCTGGCATGAAAGAGATTGTTCTACTGGAAGTCTCCTAACTCCTTGACAAGCATCTGACCAAAGATATGCAAATATGTAAAAACAAAACCCGAGGTGCACCAGAGGCCAGGAGTGGGACTGAACTCCACAAATCTCATTATTTTCTTTTAGTGCGTATCTTTAACCCTGGTACTACTCACACTTCAGAGCACTGAAAGCCAGCTCATAGGAAGAACGCTGAAAGGATTCATCCTCAGACTCGGTCAAGGACGGCAGGGGTTCATTCCCATACTTAATTAAGACTTTCTCTGGTGACTTTTCGAATCGAATACCCTGAAAAATGTTTGCTGCCGTAACGTAAACGGAGTCCCGGTAGCCAGTTTTTTCGGGTAAACCAGCGGAGGTTTTTTTGCTGGTTGCTGTGTCATCTGACAGTGCCAGGGAAGCGAGCTGGGAGATCTCCTCCGTATTGTTTTCGTTCGAAAACTCCAGTTCACTCGTGGCATGAAGCATTGTTTGCCCCTTGACTGTCGGTAACTCAAGACTGAATTACAACTCAGGTGTTCCAGGAAACGGTTTTCCCTGTACCTTAAGCATCGTCTCTGTGAACAAAGAAAAGGTTATCTGGGTAAATCACTATTTCTGCGGGACCCACTTGGTGGCCCATTCCGTTGCGGCCTGAAAGACTGCGGTGGCATCTACTCGCGGATCCGGGCGTCCCACACTTGGGGCCGCACAAGACCTAACCAAACGTCCCCACAGCCAGAGCCGGGAATCTTCTCCCTAGGGACTTTGCCCTAGGCTCCTTTGGGGGTAGCGCTCCCCACGAACCGCGTCTGCGGCCCCACGGGAGCCCCCTACCCCAGAGGGCGGATATTTCCCGGGGCTTCGGGGACGGACACGCGGCAGCCGTTGCACTTGGGGCACCGGACGCCGGTGTCTGAACTGTGCCCTCGGAAGCCCAGGACGGCGGGGCGGCGGCGGCGGCCCACGAAGGCA